>NW_028186668.1:375172-458982 GCF_003343005.1 Rhea americana
TTTTTTTTTTCTTTTTTTTTTCTGAGACAGCTATATCCAGAGCATCCCTTTTGTGTTTTCTGCTGTTACTACTTACCACTGGAAATAATTAAATGCATTATTTAAAACCCTCAGCTTGTCAGGTTATCTAAGGCAAATTGAACTTTTTTTAAGAGGCATAAATATATATGTCTAATTTGAGAGACTAATGAACCTTCTTGTATCCCATTGATCAATAAAAGATTGTAATTCTCAAAAAATCCTTAGTTCTTATAAGCTATTCAGAATGTACATAAGCATCTATTCTGTTTTAGCTTATTTTGAAAATCCATTAATTACAAGATGGGTCTTGGAAGTTGTAGAGAGAACACCTGCAGAAGATCTGGCGAGGACGTGGTGGCAGGTCCAGCTTGCAAACCTACACACTGGCCAAATTCCCATCAGCACCAGGCATGCATATTCCATTTTGTCAACAACGTCTAGCTACTTCCCGGGCAGTAGCTGCTCAAGGTTAGCACAGCTGAGATAAGGAAATAGTTCTAGTAGATTTAAGGGGCCCTTACGAACAATGAGTCGAGTCCTGCCTGGGTGCTCAACCCGTGCCTCCAGCAGCCTCCCGTTGGTGACCCCTCCTCGCAGTTGCTGGGACTCCCTGTGCAGCTTGTAGTGAAAGCTCTTTATTTAACCTATCTATCCTGTTTAATCCCTTATGAACTTTGAGTTCACCAATATCCGACCCTCTCTTGCCTGCCTTGAGGTCACAGAAGTCTTCTGAGAATGTATATTTCCTTCTCCTCATGACAGCTGTTTCACAATTTTATTGTCMCAAAGGCAAAACAACTCTCAATTCACCCATATAGAAGAAAATTTAATTGTTTAATTGTTTCAGTWCTAATCATTTCACCTTTGAGCATATGGAACAAATTGCTGCTTGCTCTGTAGGAACAACTGGTGTGATTTAGAACATTTTGGAAAACTGCTCCTGCAACCAAACTGATGAATTGCTTGCACGAGTATAGTGATACTTCCATTTTTTATTCACACAAACAAACACCAATAGGTTGAGACGACAACTTAATCTGAGTAAAATTATGCAGTTTACATTGCTAACTGTAGAATTTTAATGAATATTTCTACAGGCACAGAGATAGTTGCTGGTAGTTTGGCTTATGAAAGCTAAACACAGAGTTTATATGTCATTTCAGCTGCATGTACATTTTCCTCAATACCTGAAATGGGGCTTTTTAAAAACTTACTTCTGATATACTTTCTACTATCATTATCTCTTTCCTTCTGTTTCCTATTATTCCTTCCACATTAACTATTTTGTCTTTCACTACCATCCACCATCCACCATCCCCCGAAACTAACTGTGCTCTGCCCATGCCTGTCTTCAAGCCTATCTCCTTTCTCCCTGCAACATGAAGAGCACCAGCAGCGGCTGCAGAACCCTGCTGGCAAGACTCCTGCACAAGCAAGAGATACGACCACATCCACAGTCATGCCAATGCAATGAGAACTACAGCTCTCCCCCAAGACTTTGCAGTGYCTTTTAGCATGTATGTGGTTATGTCAAAACCTTCTGAATGTCGGACAGTGTGTCCTGGTCTTTTAGAGGTGGTGGATAGYGAAGTGATTAATGATAGCATGGATTCTGAAGTGTTAACTCTTCAAGACGTGAACTGCACCTGTTCAGCTCAAAATTAGCCACAGTTTGAGCACTATATTATTACTGACCAAGCAGCATGTAACTTGTCAAAGAACAAATCAGCAGTCTTTAGTCAAAGCTGATGAGCAAAGGTCACCATTGCTGCTCCGCGGAACACGGCAACAGAAGGATAATGATAATGTCATTGGAGAGAAAGGACTCATTGTATTGGGAACAGATGGGGTAGTGAAGAGTTTCATCATTTTTAACGTGGCAAAGTCGCTGGAGCAAAAATACTAATTAAAGCCCAATATAAGGAGCTTTGTTTAAACAAACACAAATCAGATTTGTGTTTTAGGATTTAGAAAAAGATACAGTCAGATAAAGAGGAGATACGTATGTAAATCAAGGTAAAAGTGTAGTGCATTTGTAACATCTAGGTATTACATTTGCTTTATATTTGTGGTATTATAGATCTGTGGGTAGAACCGGAAAAATAAAAGATATCTGCTAGTGCAAATGTCAGACACAGCAATATTAGCACAAACAGCTCTTTCTTAATTAAGCCTATTCGACCCAAGWGGAAGATGGAAGAGGCATTAAAAGTATCGAGCAAATATTAATTCAAGTAGCCAGCCATATGAAAAGGTGGAGTTTTTTGTTTGTTTCCTTTTGGAGTGAAGCACCAAAGAAGGCACCTGGGGGAACAGAGAAAACACAAGACTAAAGAAGTAAAAAAATATTGTGATGTAAAAAACACAAACGTTTTAAAGAACAGCAGAACACTGAGACTCTAGTTAAAATAGTATGTGTATTTATGTCACCATTTATGCAAATGGGCACCAGTTATCATGTTCCTGACAGTTTCTTAATGTGATATTAGTGCAACAACACTGCTTTATATTGCTACATTGCTTTTGTTATATGCTCGGTTCTTTTTATAAACCTGGAGGCAAAACACCTGTCATTTCCAATTGTTTAGTATTTATCACTTTTAATTAGCTTATAGAAATCAGTGGTTTATTTCAGTAATGCATTTTCCTTAGCATCTTCAATAAATAGACAATTATTTGACTTATAGAAATCATACCATATCCAATTATACATATCAAACTTTAAATCGTAATTTTTTCAAAGTCTGTAAAACTTTGATTTAGTCAATTTTTCTCTGTATCACTCTTGATTATTTAGGCTATTAAATTACTACAAAAATCTCAAGAGGAGATTTATTTATTTATTTATTTATTTATTTAACATTATGCAGGTTTTAGCATTTTCTTTCACCTATGTAAGATAGCCTTTCTCTGAATATTCTTCCATCTGTTAACTGTGACATTCCTAAGAAGCAAAAGGGTGACATTTGATTTACACCAGATAGCATTTCAGGAGCAGAACAGAACTAAATTTTGCAGAATCATTCTGTCTTCATTCATGTCATTGCTTTCTTAGAAATTCATGCACCTTCTGCAGAGGAATATATTTTTACTATAATACAGGACAAACTCTCATCTATTTTTTTGTCATTAATTAAAAATTATTTTCCTTAAATAGGCTTGAGTTACTTATGTATTATGTAGGTCAAGTGACAACATATAAAGATATGCTGAACATCTCTTACCTTTAATTTATCTTGACTGTATGTGGACCTAGAAAGATACATGAACTTCAYGCATCTGACTCATGTTTGGGGCTARATGAGAGGCATCCAAACACACTGAGGACGTGCATGTGCGTTAGGATTCATGTGATGTCTAAAGCATGCTGGGATATTTGGCAGGGGCTTTTACGGAGGAGTCTGACTCCTAGGAGTGGATTTTTTGGGTGAAGCTTTGTGGCTCCTAGTCATCGTGTGGTAGCAATGGCTGAAAAACAGAATCTCGAAAACATAGCAAATATTAATTGTTCGGGGCTGCATGACTAACTGGTGTTGATTTTTCTCCAAAATTTTGGTCAAAATGGTTCTATCATTTCAGAGAACAACCCTAAGGGAAATCAGAGAGAWAGATACTGGTTTGCCTAAGTTATAAATTTTAAGTAAACTTTTTTCTGAAAGGTCTCTATTTGTATCTGTTCAATTATAAGCCTTAAGAGTCACCACCTCAGTGAACACCATATGGACTATTGAAGCTAGAATCCCACATCTCCCTCTCGGTACTGGGCCAGCTCCTACTCAGCGCTTGCCATTGCAGGCTGGTACTATAGTTTGCCCTGATGCCAGGATGCTAATTTGAGAGTGAGCATCCGTTTCTCCTGTATAGCCACGGACTACTTGGGGAGCGCAAGCAGCRTGGAAGTGGTACTGGACAGAAAAGCAATCAGAGAAACAGAAGCKAGGTCTGGAAGGTGGCATGAGTTTGAGGAGGAAGGAAGACTGGGACTGTTTCATGGAGACCTTATCTGGCAGTGTCTGTAAAGCACACTTTCCCCAGCTCGGGAAATCCCCAAATAGTTTGCTACCAGAGATACAGCAAATAGGAAGGCTCCCTCTTATATGTGCTTTTCTTGTGCTCTTTCTAAATATCTAGCGAKGGATAGAGAGGAGAGGAGACCACGGTTCTGCTGCCTGGGGAGGGCCCACCTGCCAGACCTGCCATCAGGTGCGTTGTTAGGTCAAGTGACAACTGTCAGCCTGGAGCAAAAGGTTCCAGCACTACTAATTACCTGTGAGGATCAATGTAATATTGCAAAATGAAATCTGCTTTTTCAGTTTGAGTTTTTAGGAAAAACCTGGGGAACTGCACACAAACTGTTAGTACAGTAACATTAAGCTAAGCATCCAAAAATTAAAAAAATGCAAGATTAAATCTCCTGTGTAATCTTAATTCAGATCCTTGGTACATATGAAGCTTGATTCAGTCTCTAATTATATGATTGCAGTAGTCTGTTCCTCTGTGTATAATTCAGTTCACTGGTGGGATGATGTTCAGTTAGCAAACAGCTGTTCAATATTTTGTCTCAGCCTTGTGTCGTGTGTGGCTCTGTATTATATTTACTGCATACTTTTCAATCCCTCTATGAACACAGAATTATTCATTCACTTCTGGGGTTTTGTGTAGCACTCGCCATTACATATTTAAGTGCTTCACATTTATTAAGAATTTTCACATCCCTGTGAGATGAAAGGATGCTATTTATTAGCTCATCATTACAATTGGGGACAGAAAATTTAAGATTTTAAAAAATCCACTTGTTCTTAGAGCCCTGTCTCAGACACTTGGTGCCTGATCTTCCAAAGTACTCTTTGTTTTTATAGCACTCTACAAATTTAAAACAACCCCCCACACCACTGACTTCAGCTGGGCGTTCTCAGCACTTTTATGAGATTCAAATCAGACGCTTAAAAATGAGTGTCCACCTGTGAAAGACACTGTTTTAATCAGATTRCTCCACATTGCAAAGGAATTCTCTGGCAATGTTAGGAAAAGAATCTAGTTTCCTAGAGCAAGATACCTTAGCAAAAAGTGCTCCACTTTCTTACCTTTCAGTAAGCTGCTTCTCATKTATTACATAAGCTCACCTTCTGCAATAAAATAACAAAAAGTCCTTTCATTATACAGATCCATATTTATCTCCAGATAATTCAATTCTGTACAGTGACTAAAATGCTTTCTCTCATCTGACAAAAAAAAATACATTTTTAAAGATAAAGACATGAAGGGGGCCCAAATACAGCTGTATGGGCAATCTCAGTGCCTGAATTTTAGTATTCAGGTGCCGATTCACGCACTTAAAATCTAAAATTAGTGTTATTTTAGTTTGCATATATGATATCTATTCATATTTATATGTCTATATATCTAGAAAGGTGCAAGTAGATATTTTAGGCAGAAACAAAAAGAGCAATTTCAAGCTGGAGAAGGTAACTCCTTCAATTATGGATGAGTTCATACCACACGATCTATAAAAGGTTTAAAGGTTAACAGGAAAATTCCACCCCTTAGAAACCACTCGTAGGGGGGATTGCTACATGAATTTAAATTTATGGATTTTTTTTTTTCTGTTGAGCGCATCTGACTGTGTGGAGATGGATGATTAGGGCGAGAGTTGCTACCTGCTGTGGAAGCAGCCAGGGGCCCATCTCTGCTCCCAAACATAGAGATGCAGAGCAACCTCGCAGAGGTGCTACAGCACACTTGYATTTGCAGCAGACATTCCAAATTTGTCCACCTTGACCAACACCCTATTGATTCCTTTAGTTGACTAACTCCTACAGGAGCTACGCTTGCAGGCGTTTCCCATCGMTAGCTCCCAGGCCCCTCAGATAGGCAATCCAGCCAACAGTATCCTCACCTCTTTCCCCTGTTTCTGGTCTGACAGTGGGAAAGAATGTGTTGGCAAAGGTTATTCCTGCAATGATATTCCACTCATTTGGTGTGTATATTAATATATTCTTTTTGCTTAGGATGAAAGCTAGTCTCCACCAAATTAACCTGAGAGAGGATAAGAGGATAGGACAGCCAGGGGCAGGAAATGTGCCAAAGGACAAAAAATGACAAACAAGAACGAGTGCAGGAGGGAAGAGACAAGGCTCTTATAGAGTAAAGCAAAARTAAGGAGAGAAACTCCGACAGTGCTTAAAAAGTGTTTAACAGTGCTTAATAATTCACTAAAGTGATTTATGAACACATGGTGGAGAACAGAAACATGCAAAAGTTGTAAGGGTTTCAATTGCCAAGTTCTAATCCAGGTTATAGGCCAGATTTATGCAGCCTGTGCAGAAATCTCATGCTGCTGTTTTTGCAATTCTGTCCATAGATTGATAAAATAAATGTTTTGTCTCTCTAGTTGTTATGAAGGAATGAATGCTGTTCTCCAGAAACAGAGGCTTAGAAAAAGAGGGCCATTCATGCATCTCAGCAAATAATGTCATTATTCTGTTGGTGACAGCTTGGGAGTTCATAGTTTTATGACTGATCCCACATCCTTTCCCCATCAGGAGGCAGGAAAGGAGACGATTTAAAATAGCTGCCATTGAATGAATCACTATGCTAAAATATGGATGAGGTTAAAGGTAGATCAAAATGGTGAGAATGCCATTGATTTTTACTTTGGGAATTGTTCACACAAAGGAAGTGCCCCCTTTCATGCAAATAAAGAATTCTTAGTCCTTTCAATAAATTCTTAGCATATGAATAATTCTGAGTACAGTGTGCTTAATATTATATATCAGTTTGTTAGAAGTTTAGAAAGGAGGCTTCATTTTCTCCAATTATGACTATTAAAAGTCATAAAAATATATTCTTGGCATCCTGATCCAATTGCTGATTAAACTATTTGATATTACCAGTATGACGGCATAGGCCTTCTTACACCTAAAGCCAGGAACTACACACAAAGCACAGCCTAAAAAGCTTGAATTCTGTTCCAGATTTTCTCCTCATTTGGTTAGTCAAGACAGAGAGGATTATATCTGATCACAGCAGTTCTGATGCAGAGCATAATATTAGTCCCCAAATGGTTTAGGCTCCATTTAAAAACTCACTAGACTCAACTAATAGCTAATCCTTAATTTGCGTATAACACTTAATAACATGCACTTTCTATAGCATTATGAGCAAAAGAAAACGGTAATTTTTCCACTTTCCTCTTTCTACCTGTTACAAATTGTATATTATTGCAGAAGGAGAATGCATTCATTATGAAACCAATGAAATTCTTGACTTGGCCCTGGATTTCATTCAGCTCAGTCTTAAAGCATACCTGAGCAAACAAAAGAAATAGCAAGTAATACAGAATGTCAGCTAATTTAAGAAATGCATCCTACAAAATCAGAAGACATACTTACATTTTGAAAGAGAGAATAAACTGATAAGTAAAAGGTCAATAAAGAAATCTGGCACAAACCCCCAAAATAAAAAAGGCAAATAGAATTACCTGTAATAACCATCAGTAAATTACAGCAAGATGAAATGAAGACATAGAATCAAAATATAATAAAAATTTGGTACTATGTTTTCTTCCTCCTCAATCTAAAATATAAATAGGTAACTGCTTTGTGGSAGAGAAGGTGACTATATCACAATGTTAGTCTATCAGAATCGCTTCATTATGAGCTAATGTCTACATATATATAGAGAGAGATACAGCTATGACTGATATCTAAACTTGKAATATAATCTGATTTAGACTTATGTGCTTCGTAGATCTGTTCAGTCCATTTCAAGAGGAAAAAAAAAAAAGTTAGATCTATTCTTGCAGTTCCAACAACCAGAAAATTACCCGGAGTTGAATGTATCCATAGGCAGAATAGTCATGCAGAATAAATGGAGCCAGCAGCCTTGCTTCTGTTGTAGCACGTATGTTCCCCAGCAAATTAGGGGCAGTAGCTTTCATGTAGCACAGATTGATGCAACAGCCGGGCTGCAAATCCAACAAGGATTTTGTAGCATCATTTCCTTCACCTCATCAAGCTGTTGCATACTCAGGATACATAGCAAACATAGCTTTTTTTTTTTTTTTAATACTTGCTGATCTCTTTCAGTCATGCATCTTACCCTCACGCTGTCATGTTGTTTATGTTGCCCTCCTCTATGCTGCCCTTCATTTCTGCTTTAGCATTCTTGAACCAAGGGCCTCAAAACACCATGAGGTATTACTCACACTCACACGTGAGGAATAATACTGTCATTCATTCAAACTTTTCATTAAACAGATCCACCTTAGCAGACATGTACAAAGAGACTGCCTTGTTTTGTTTTGCCTCTCTCAACAATGTATCATCTGAGTAAATGTGTATTTAGCCTGTTACCTAGCGTTATCTCAAATTTTCCTTCTGATTCTTTCTAGACCACTTCTTATACTTATTAYGTGGTATTTATGCCACGTTATTTCCCCCTGCCCCTTCCACAAAGTATGGTATAAATTGAATGGTGTCTGTTATAATTTGTTGCATATTCACTACCTTTGTTAGCTCACTGTAGTCTCCAAAAATACAAATTTGATTAATCAAGTAAGGCAATCAACCTTAAAAAGGCACAAATGAGAATATATTTTTGCTGCTTTCAGGAGAGAAGACAACAAACACAGCAACAGAGTTTTAAGGGCAAACAAGCTATTTTTAAAAGTGCATTTTATCATGTTTATATACACCAGCAAACTTCAGATAAACTCTCATAGCTATTTACTGTTGTTAAATGCTGACAATATGCTCAGTATGTGAGTTCAGTGAGTTCCATCCTTAAAGTGAGTGTTATGCTTACAATACAATCACATTTATGGAATCGGTAGGACTATTGACGGTAATTCAACTTAAGCATGTGGTTAGGTCTGTTTAGACCATATCACTCCATTTGTTGACATGAACTTAGATAAATAATGGACCCATCTCAAGATGAAATTCAAACAACTCTTACCCTCTATCATAACTATTGTGTAAATTCTTAAAGATAAAATTGCTTTGGACAGATAAAGGATAAGGTGCCAGCACATTCAGAAATAGCATAATGCTGTTCAGGGGTTTTATAAGACACAGAAAACTGGTTGTGTTACACTCCAGGTAGTTTTTTGTTATAGTTCATTACAGGCCAGAAGAATTTGGATGTTTTATTTTCCACAGCTTTGCTTCTGTGTGTGTGTCACTTATACCTGTGCCGAGTGAAAAAGACTGCCAGAAGTAAATAATGGTGTTTTATTCCTACTTTTCACAAATGTATATGGATACAGAAAGTGTATTCTAGGAATCAGTCCTAGTACATATATGAGTCAGGCTAGGACCATATCTGCTACATATATTTTTACATACACCCTGTAGTCACAAAACTGTACATTTTCACGTGCCAAGAGAAGACAGTTATTCCAGTGGATCTATACATATACCAAATATTAAGCAAATGTTTAAGTATTTGCAACATCTGAATCTTAGCATGCTCCTGACACTAGTTAGCTAAAGAAGCCTACTATTTCTTGATACATGGTGGACATTTTGTTTTGGAAAATATGTATTTGGAAAAATATTAAATTTAAGAGTTACTTAAATTTTGCAAATACGTTTTACTGACCCTAAATAAGATGAAATTAATAACTTTGAACCCAGTCACATTAAAGATGTTGAGAATTTCAGAAAACACCATACAATCAACAACTAGCAGAAAATAGAGTAGAACTGTCACCTAGAAATAGTCTAGTTTAAAATGAAAATAAAAATAATAACAAATTCAACCAGTCATTTTTATTGGAKATCATTACAGTATTTTTCTGCTATGAGAACAAGTACTTTTACAGTGTCTCAGTAAATAGCTCAGTGGCCTCACCTTTGCAAAAATATTTTTACAGAGTATATATATATAAATATATATATATTTATATAGTGTGGGTATACTTCTATACTCACATGTATATGGATCTTTTCTTCAGTATATCTGTAAGYATTTTGTTAAAGAGATAAGCATCATTATCCATAATGTATAGCTGGGTAAACTGAGACACAATGACTTGCCTCCTCCTATTTAAGTCCCATGTCCTAGCCTTTAAATACATATAGGGGATAAATTGTTTCACTTATGAGACTTTACCAAAAAAATATTCACTATGTAAATTGCAAATACTTGATTTCCCAAAATGTTTATTTCCAGTTTAATTTTCTGTAAGATGTGTATATTAATGGCAGCATCAGACCATTACAGTGAGTATCAAAGGCAAATATATACTTCTAACATTTTAAGAGTACTTCAAATTTCACATCACAAAGACTTTACTGACATGTTAATTACCTAGCTGTATGAAAACTGGGTTATCTTCAAGCCTCTGGCATTTTTTAAGTTCTTTAATTTTCTTACCTTGTCTTCCTCTTATGTCTTCTTTTATTGAGAAACTCTCAGTATAGTAAGATCATAAAAACTCAGCCTAACAGTGAGATAAATTAGGAGAAGTATTTATTGAAATGGGATTGAGCACTTTATGTTGCATACATATTTATTGTTTAACTATTTGGTTCTTTTCCWTTTGACAGCTACCTATAGCCTGTTTGAGGAATGACTGACGCTACTGTTACTTGATACTTCTCAACTGATGAAATGCAGAGGTCACAGCAGGAAATTATTAAATATACATTTAATAKTAAGTAAAAATAATCATACTTTGGAATGTAAAAGTATCAGATTTAAATAATCTATCATCCAAAGATTCAGTCAGACAAAAAAACTATATAACAAAGGGCCTTATTCACCACTTTTTTGTCCTTTTTAATAGCCTGTGCTGTTGTGCAAATTGAAAGTGAATCAGAATTATCAAGATTCAATGAGCACCTTAAAATAGTTTCATAATTGTGTAAGTTATTGAATAAATCATAGCATAAAAARGCATCCACTCTATCCACTCTAAAATATTTTAACTCCCTAGAATTTTCTGAATTCATTAGTTCTGTAATTCCCTTGTACACCCATTAACACAAATTCCCTTATACAAGAAGTAAGAAAATATTTAAGTGGTAATGTGACTTGCTCAGAAACTGCGTGGCCTCTATGTCACCCTCATCGGTGACATATATGCACCAATAAAAGAGTTTCTGAGCCTCCCACCTAGGACCTGTGACCCCTCCGTAGAGCTGCACGTTTACAGCGTGCTCACTGCAGCTCCCAGTTCATGAGGCCATGCTTAGAGCTGGCTAACCCCTGGGCCATACTTCAGCATACATGGCCTGGCACGGCCTAGAAGGCATGTATGGGCTGCACCTGGGGCTCTGAGGTTGGGTAACTAGCAGTTCAGGTCTTCTGCRCAGCCTCAGGACATAAACATACTGCTGGGGAGGCAAGGAGATGCACCTGCGTGGAGACAGGGCCTGTTCTTTGCCCCATGACGGCAGGACATGGGCTGGGAGATGAAAGTGTGACAAAACACTTTCAGCAGCTGGCATGCAACTGAAGCCTTCTCTATGCCAAGAACATATTTGTTATGAATAATGCATGTTAGTGATGCATACGGATACCAGCTCCCCAGCAAACTCCACTGCCAGGGTTGACAAATGGAAAACCTACGCAACACTTTCAGAAACAGTGTTTGAAACCATTCTTAAACTTTGGATGTTAGTCACCTATGTGAAATGCCAAACGAGTGTTACTTGGTTGCACTTTGATTTGGTTCAGCCTAGGTCTGGCCGCACATACTGGTAATAGCCGGCTTTCCAGCTGCAGACTCAGCAGCTGGACTATAAGCCCTACACGTGGTACAGGCTTTCAGAGGAGAGATTCAAAGCCAATAGATTGTCAAGCAGGTGAGAACAAATATGAGACTCACAAAAGAAAAAAATCACCACTAGTGTGCCCCTGGACAACCTAGAGAGCAGCAGCATGGCCCCTGTTAAACYGTCATTATTGATTTTGTGTATTATTAAGCTTAAATCTGTTCCCTGAAAAATCTCTCAATTAAATGACTTTCCACTGATGTGTGTCCTGATTAAGCGGCATGTGCCGGGTTTCTGTCTTTCTTGTAATCCCATCATCATAACAGCTTAGCTCCAGCTCAGGATTAAGAGTAGGCCATCACATGTGAAATCTCTCTTATTTTTCCCCTTGCAGATGATAGAACTGGCTTACTTCTTTTGGAAGTTTAATTATTTTATTATTTATATTTGTGTACATAACATGGTGCATGCACAGACAGCTTACTAAAAAATTTAAAGCAACAGCAGATCAAAGAAAAACACTGTCACATTGATAGCTGCTCTAAATTTGCAAATATTTACATTAAAATATTTTAACTACTTTAAGCATTCACAAAGAGTAAYAGCACCTGTACCATAAAGACATAGAGAATAAAAAATAACTAYATAAAGTTTTAACATTTCATCATGCCTTTTGTTGTTGCAATAGCCATAAAACCATATATGGTCAAATAATACTCTCAGCTGAGCACAGGCAACACTGAGAGGAATAATCCTTATATCAGAAGTCTTGATTTAATCATATAATAATTAGATCGACTATTCACTTGTTGGGCTTCATAAGGTTTAGAAAGATAAGGAATCTTAGGTGCAAAACAGCACTTTACTGATCCAAGAGGGCCTGAACTGACATTTGAAAATAAATTCCCTTAATACAGTCAAAACACAAACAATTTTATAATGGTCAGATTGATGCAGGTTGTGAGACTATGACAGACTTCCTGGGTTACACAGAGCAAGTTACTTAGTTTATCCATAAAAAATGCATGCAAGCTGTGGAGATTATGTTTAAGGTAGATAGATTGGGCTACTGTACAGTAACAGAAGCTCCTACTGCTGAAGTAATGAAAATTTAGATGCATCATTTTAGCCCGAAAAAGATATTCCTTCTCAATCTATTTTCTCAACAAGCTGCTAAGTTAAAGAAAATTAAGGAAGTTAAAACTGTTACTAGACATAAAGTTAAGCTTCTGTTTATTWTCTTGTCTTCCATTCGGATAGTGCCATTTTCAGTGAAGAAATTAAGTTGGTGTTTTGTTTAAATGGAGTCATATTGTTTACTTTTTGAGGAAYTATGCCTTTTTAATAATTATGCAGTTACACAAGTATTTCAGATTTGAGTAATTAAAATAATCATTAGAGCAATTATTATTCATATAAAACTAATGCAACTTTGATATTGGTTGAAGTTCTTTCTTTGTTATACTACAAATGTATTTTTGAGAGAACCTGGAAGACTTCTATGGTTTTTGCAGTTCCACCACTCAATGGAAGATTATTTGCAGATTGTTTTAGAGATATAGGACATTTTTTTAGTGGTAACAGTATGGCTAATGTTTCCAATATATGAATGATACACTGATGATTTTGAAAGAAGCTGCATATTTTTCTGTCTATGTCCACCTTTCATAACACTTTTGATAAAATAGCCTTTCTTAAACTTTTTATTTTGGTAGTATCACTGGAGTATATTTAAGATAATTGAAATGACACAGGCATGGACCACTGCTACTTGGCTRCCAAGTCAGCAAGAAATCTGCTGACAAAGTACGATGGTGTTTACTGAGTTAGGCAATTTGGTACATCTGTTCTCGGGGAGAAGTACTGATGTAAGCACAGGCAAGCGGACTGTAGAAGAAACAAGTTATAGCAGTGAGCAGAGACTTCCTGAAGGCTCAAGACTGAATGAATAACTGGCARTAGTGTTTGCCTGCCATAGCAGTCTTCATTCCCACTCACACTTCACACAAGGACTGTCTCCTGCAGAGCCACTCTAAGGAACCTGGGTGCAATTTCGGCAGCAATGTGGAAAGTAGAAAAGATGGAAAGTAAAATAAGCAATGAAAGGATCAGCATATAATGTTTTTACATGGTATTATACTGACTTAATCGTTCAAAACCAAGTGTGTGTAAGCACATATACATGTACATGCTTCAAAAACCTTGACTATATTYGCCATACAGTTTTCCTTTATCCCCAATCATCTTCTTAAAATAAGAATAAATTCATATGTCAATTCATTTTCTTAGATGAATGTGACCATGTGTCTGCAAGTGTTTTTCAGGAATCATTTGATAAAAGGAAATAAATTAAAAAAAAATGGGGGGGAAAGGGGGGGAGAAGGAGCCCAGGGCTATTGGACACAAGCAGAAATGAAAAAAAGCTTCTTTGTTTGTTTTGTTCCTGCAGCTGCCAGGGAGCAGCAGGGCAGGCTGCTCAGCTGGGGAAGGGGAGCCAGGAGCTAAGCTTCAACACAAGGAAGGTGGCAGCAGTCCCACTGGACCAAAGCCAGGCAAGCAGAGCTAGACTGGGGACAGTAGCCACATTCATCCAAGCATCCAGGTCACCTGACCAGCCCATCATGATGAGGTAAATCTGAGAGCAGGTCAGGAAGATGAGTCAGTGAGTCAACATCTGGATCCCAACTAGTTGTACCTGACCCCCAGTGAGCATAACTGGGGTCAGGTACAACCAGGCAGTTTCTACAGTGACAAGGAAGGGCCCAGGTCAGATGGGGAGTCAGCCCTCTGGTCAGGATCCAGATCAATGGAGCATGTGGCTGAGCCAAGACATGGCTATAACACAGCTGGAGTGTAGCTCCAGTGGGGGCCAAAGGCATGGCCTTGGCTAAACCTGCTCCCACATAAGGCAGTCCCTTAGTGAGGCCTCTCCACCGAGCGATCTGGAAGACCACTCCTTAAAGTCACCAGCTGCCCCAACTTGGCCTGAGCACAGGCAGACAAGATCCCCCAGAAGCACTGGGGGATCACTCAAGGTCATGCCAGGAACCGTTGTCAGTCCTCCATTTCCACAATAAAAGTTTAATTTTGTGTTTATCTTGCTGTTCTTTACAGGTGAATCCATGCCCGTTTCTCTTGCGAGCAGTTTGCATGCTGATTCCCAGAGAAGGTATTCTCCCTGTGAGCAGTCACAGTGTGCAGTACACCGCACACAGGAGGCTTTGCTATGCCCAAATGCTGTTGTCTACAGTGTTTTCTTTATAAACTGATCTTTCCTGTGCAGATCTAGAGAAACACACCTGTTTACATGGGTGGTGGTGAAGCACTATTGCTGCAGCTTTGTCTTTGCATTACCTGTGCTGGATGTCAAGACCAYGACTCTCAACTGACAGTAGAAGAAAGTGCAAGGGGAAATTAATCAGAAGGCTGAATCTTGGGTCTACATCTATATTTCCTTTTGATAGCCTCTTCTGGGTTGTCCTTGCCAAGTCCTCTCTCCAGCTACAGTCTTTAGCTTCAAGCCACTGGGTAGAAATCTGAAAACAGTGCGGTTGAAACACAGGGGAAAAGCCTTGTGGATACCCATYTGTTGAGATACTCCCCAGTTTACTGTCTTTACAGAATCTGTTCATGCCACAGTCTATTTATACCACTGACTTGATGTCATCCAGTCCTGAAGTCCCTGTCTTAACCRTAACGCAGGGTGGCAGAATCTGTCACATTTTGGATGTTTGCCTTTCTTTAAAAACTGAGTGCATAGGCAGAGCTCTTATTTCTTGCTGCCAGCAGATGCTTGCCAGGACAGAGCTCCTTCCCTGATAGAAGTGAATCCTGTCTTCAGCTTTTGTCATGAGGTACATCTGTAGCATGGACCATCCTCTGCCTCACCACGAAGACATGGATAAACCTGCATATATCATCTGCACTTTCCATTTCTCATCTGTAGATTTGTAGATTTTTGATAAACTTGCCAGCCAGTATGAGAGTTGTCAGTAAATCAAAATCTTCCCTGCAGCAATCCACATCAAAGCCTGAGACAACAGCATYCAGTTACACCTAGATAGTCAGTTTGTGCACTAATGTGCACAATATGCCTAATACCATTTTATGCTTCAGTGCTCTGCACAGCTGTTACTCTGCATGACTTCCTCCTCCACTTCTCTCTTTTCATCAAGCAGAGAGGTTATCCCAACCAACTGTGCCATTTTTGGATAGAAAAATATACAAGCACATGCAGCATAGCTACAAAAAAGCAGAAAACTCAGGCAGAATTGGTATTTGCTGCCTACAAAGCATTCCTCAGACTGCATGGACCCATTTTTCTTACTAGCATCTGAAGAAACAGAGTATCAGATGCCAAAGARATGATGGGTGGAGCCCATGGCACATATTAGAGCCTGAGATTTTACAGGGTGAATGAGAGGCAACCTGYTCTGTTCTTTCATTTAAGCAGGCCAAATAATTTGGTTCCAGTGATACCAGCTCTAACTTATGCAGACTGATCACTCCTAGAGGAAAAAAGTCTCATAGCGCACTGTTGAGAGCTTCTTTGAAGTTCCTCCTGAGTCAAAATTACGTCCTTTTTCCTGCTTCTTGCTACAGTGCTCTGGAAGATAACAATGTGAGCCACAYTGTCCCATATAGAACTGAGCATGAAGTTTACAGAGTGGGCGGAGTGGTGGAAAGCCTTCCCTGTAGGAAGGAGAGTGCCTTGAAGGTGTGCTGCAGGAAAGGTGTCAAGCGCCAGGGCACCTCAACCTGGATGGCTCTGGAGTACGCTGAAGACTCGAAAGCATTCAGTGGGAAGACAATGTCCATATTTGTCCTTTACAAGATTTTCCTCTGGCCAAAGCCACTTCAGTACAGTGAGGTTCAACTACTCGATAAACAAACTTACAGTCTGACACCAACTTACTGTATATATGAAGAGTGTTAGGCAAAACACACACTGCTCTTAGATGTTCCACCTTTAGTAATAAGCTCATTATGAACTGGTCAGCCTGGTTTGGCAGACCTTTGTGAATGGGATAATTGAATAATACTTTAGTTATCAGTGAAGTTCACAAAGGTTTGATTTATGATTTAATCSCTGATTACTGAAATGCTCTAACAAATCATGGCATATTATTGCATTCTAGGTTCAAAGGACCAGACATTGAGCACTTTGTGATTAATATAAGTTTTGTTACTTCTAYTGAAAAGGAAAAACTACAATTTAAAATACAACAGTATAAAAAAAATACAGAAGATAACAATTTTTTCCAAAGGTGTATTATTACAAGATGAATGTATCTTGAGACTGAAATCATGCAGAGTTCTAGAAAACTTAATGCTATGAAAGTCCAAGTGGCAGAAGAAAAACTGAGTAGGTAAGTGAAAATGGAGACAAACCTCAACTAATCTGCCTTCTCTTATTCAAGTTAACAACATAAAATTTCCATAAAATTGACTGATTATTCCATGCAACAAGTACCTTTCTGCCATGGATTATTTTCTTAATAAAACACATCCACTGTTCTATATTCCCTATGTGGTAGATATAACTAAAATGAACTATAAAAAAAGAAGTGTGAAAACATGTATCAAAAAGGAAAGACTTCTACCTTTAAGGTCCAGGAGTCTATAAGGTTTGCATTTCAGTCTCCAATAGGGAAAATTGACTTCATATCCCTAAGGAAAACAAGAAAATCCATTATCTTCGCTAGAAAATAGGAATTGTTTAATCTTTTTCCATTTTAGCCAAGTGGTTAATTCTGATGGCTGAGCAGCACATTGTTCTCTCTTGAAGTTTTCTACTGATTCTCTAGTTTTGATATTTCATAGTCAGATTTATGCTAGTGGCAGAACATAMATTTTCTCATTTTCATCTTAAAATGTGCAAATATTAGATAACAGRATGGTAGGCACTGTTCTGTTGGTGTGTCTTACTGATTAGTTGGTATAGGAGTTGCTTATTTTAAAACTCTTGTATTTATACGCAGATTATTTTGTTATGACTTTATTTCTTTTTCCATAACTTTTTCTTCTGTTCCCCTTTTCAAATGAAATACTTAATACCAGCCACTCTGTCCTCCTGAGTTTTTATTACATATTGCAACATAATCTAATATTTAAAGCCTCAGAAAACACAAAGACCCTGTTTCTGGTTGCCCTTCTTCCTTCTGTACAGTCTGTGGCATTCAGCAGGTGACAGGCATGATTCAAACATGTGCTCTAGTATCTTACCTTTTACCAAAGTGTTCAATGTCACCGGCCCTCACTGTAAGACATTTCTACTTTGCCTGACCTTCTTGGTACTGACTCTTCTCCCAGATCATGCAGTTAAAATGGGGCTCTGCCACCTTTTGGAGGTTTAAAGATTTGCAGGAAAGCACTTCATAAGGCTTCTCCATGCCCCAGTGCAGGGTCGGCACTTGGGATGAGGTTTTAACCAGCTCCTTTACCAAAGATTAAGGTAAATGTACAAATACAAACTTTTTATTAATAACATCCAAAATCCAGTTCTGAATATTTTTGGAAGACTTAGGTACAAGTGACTGAAAAGCTACACCTGCTTTACTTACTATAAAGTCATATCTTTAACAGCTTCTCTTGTCTACCTGTGGAATATGACAGATTTTATAGCTAATTTCTTCTTCCAGCCCTTTTGCAATGTAAGCATTGATTTATTCTTTCACACTGCAATTCATTCTATTCTCTTTGTAATTAAGGGGCAGTCTGGTTGCCCAATTAACTAGTAAAGAGTTGTTTTCTTTCCATAAATACAAAAAGTGTTTTTGTTACATTAGGAATCATCTTCTGCACTTAAATAGCTAGTAAACAATTATTTGCTTCAATGACGTTTAAATCTCTCTTCCTCCCTGTGCTGACTATTTAGCATTCTTTAATCATAGAACCATCTTTCACTGGATGTTTTATGTTAATCTATGTGTTAAAGCAATAGATAAAGAGATATAATAGATAAAGAGACAGGGCAATGATTTGAAGTGATAATAGGTTCAGGATGTCTGCTCCCAATGTCTTACTCTACACATAGCGTATCAACTTAATCTCACCCAAATTTTCCTGTTACACTTATTACAGTGTACTTAGAGCCACAACAGCTAACCAGGGAGATATTTTACTCGTTTACCTGGAAAAAATGGAGTTCACATCAACAGAGACAAGATCCTAGGCTGTACAACACCTGCCATTGAGAGCATCTATGGTGAGGAAAGAAGACCTCAATATTGTTGGCCTCTGGTCAGTCTCCTGCTTCGACGCCTCATTGGCTACAGGCGGGAATGTAGAGCTTAGTGCCAGGTTTCTTATTTATTTTAAGGGCCCAGTGATACATTAGAACAACGATCTTTTCCTATCTAACCTGTAGATTAAAAAACAAAATAAAACACCACCAAATCCAGACCTTCATCCTTTCTCCTTAAGATTAAAAGGAAAAAAAAAAGTGAATCCATCTCTATCTATCACTATTAAATATAGAGACTCCATCACTATTAAAAATAGAGGCTATAGTTCTAGAATGAGGCTATATCTCATCTAAGAAAGAGATGCTATCTTTCATATATATGCCTGCAGAACCTAGATAGACAAGAAGTAATATGATCATTCTCTGGTCAGGCCTGGTACCTTCTATATTAAGGAAATTAATCAATTTATTGAAGGGAGAATGAACTCCAAAATAATCCAGGTGGGCAACAACAGGATGGGAATAACAGCAACAGTAACAATCATCATCTTGAAAGATTTCAGTACACTGAAGCTATAAGCTTCAGAGAGAAAAAATGTAAAATATATCCTTTTTTCTCTTGCATCTAATTTCAGAGACTGCTTTCTTACACTGATTTTAGTGAGAAAGGGAAAGCTTCTCTGTGTCTATGGCACATCTTCTATATAGGTGTGGAAATCCACACCATCGCTCCTATAGTCCTGTGCAGTACTTATTGAAATGGCTTCATCATTATTAGCTTGATTTCTAATGAAAGAGATGTAATTATTAATAGACTAATGAAATAAACAAACACATGCATTAGAATTTGCTTGGAGTACATTATTCATTCTCTTCAGTCTTTTCTCAAAAGTTAAAAATTCTTCTTATTTATCTTTGTTACTGTTTAGTGGGTTAATTTCCTAACAAATTCCAGCTTTTATATAATTTATCTTTTCTTCTTCATGTCTTTGTTCTCTGCCTTCTCTGTGTCCTCTAAGGCTGACCTTCATTGAAAGTCTGTACTGTGTTAGGTCCTTCCCTTGCAAATAGTGCAGAGGTGTGGATTTTAGCAAAGGGTTTCTGTTGCAGCAAGCCATTGACTTTTTACGAAGGACAAGAAAGGCTGCATACACTAATGAATGCCACTGAAGAAATAGAACAGAAAAGTCCTTTTTTTCTTCTGATTCAGAACATATGAGTAGCTTTGTCATCTCAAGGCCACTCATCAAGTAAGATGCAAAAAAGGTAATTGTTCAAGAACGAAAACTGACAAGAAACTCAGAAATACCATGGAAGAGCAGTCACTACCTTTTAGAAAAGTAGCCTCTCTAAGGATTGGTATCAAGAATACCTGTATAGCAATGACTATATTAATGGGATGGTATCATGTTAGTTCCAGAGCAAATTTGTACCAAATCTTTCAATCATCCAAGTATGAATGAGTCTGGATATGTGAAGTGGTCTTCTTTTCTCCATCCCACCTAATTTAGGGAAGATTATCGGAACACGCATATTCAAAATATATATAATTCTCATTTAGATTTTCGCTTTGTATATGAGTAATAGATAACTTCCAACATAAACATTGGTACACAGTACAGGTGGTATATACTATCAAGGGGAACATAAAGATTTTTTTAGATACACAAAAATAATTTTTCAGAAACAATTAACAGATGTGACAAATTTGGAGAGCAAATACTTATTCATACTAGAGATGAATTTAGGTCTTAATAATCTACCACAAAATGAGGATGCAGAGAGTAAGAAAGTAATTATAAGGCAAATAACAAGCAACTCAGTGATTCTTAACACAACTTTTTCTTTAAGTCATTATTTCCTGTGTCATTGATAACATTTTGTTTTAAAGTGTCTAAAAGTTGTCAGACAAAGCAGTCTAAGCTTCCAGCTGCATCACCCCTGAGAAGACTAAAACCAAGGAATTACTTTTTGGATCTGGGGAAGACAGAAAGATACTGGCAACCACAAGGGTTACGTTATCACAGAGCACAGAGGATGTTTTTCCATAAGCAAAAATACAAGTCTGAACTGAAGTAGTTCCTAGAACTCTTAACATCATGGAAACATTGAGCAAAACATGTTGTAGGCTTCAGTTCTTTCAGTGGTCTCAGCTCAAAATTCAGCTTTGCTTTTATTCCTGAAACTGCTTTAGGAAAGTCTGTGTTGGTGCAGATTTCAGTGCTCTCAACAACATTACTTAACACTGTCAATTGGTGTATGCTCAAATGGTCCAAAGCACTGTCTGAAGGGAGTAATAAGGACTACTATTTTGATACCAAAAGACTCTTCAGAAGCAATTTTTTTTTCCCCCATGGGTGATTGGATAAAGTTAATGAGAAATGACTTGTCTGCAAAATATCCATCCAAAAGATAAAACAGTCCACTGTTTGAGGAATATCTAGAACAACAAAGGAGATGATAGTTAGATATTCTCCCTGAAGGTATATTCATTCTCTGTTTTCTCCATTGGTATGAAAATTACGTCATTTAAAATAGCTTGAATTTCTCGGATAGCTGTTTCTGGACAACTGGCACTTAAACTGGCAAGTGCTTTGAAATATCAATCTTCCAGGTACCAAATACATATACAGAATCACCTTAAATCTTGTTTTAGAAGATGTCGCTTTTCTAACAGCACAAAAACTGTGCAGTCTTTTAGAAACCACTGTCCTAGGATATTGCTGAGCCATTAAATATTAAGACCAATAATAGTTTCACTTTGCAGCTTACTCATTCAGATTGCGCTGTCCATTTGAACTGATCCATTCTTGAATTTTGCAGCCACAAACTATTGAAAAAATCAGTCACAAATATTGCACTATAAGCAAAGCTTAGATCTATCCCTTCATTATGATGAGCTCTCTTTTTCTGCTGATATAAGTAGGAGGCAAAATTTCCATCATTAAAGATAACATCTAATTTAAGTCTCTCTCTCTCTCTCTCTCTCTCCTTTGAAATTACTGTAAGATTATGCTGATTTGCTGATACGCAGCAAATAGAACCATAAGAAGAAATGGAATCATAAGAAGTTCTGAATGTCATGTTACTGTACCTTACTAGCACTATTATCACTAGAGTTTTACCTAAATACTCAGTCTTACCAGAAACATCATTCAAATCTCACAGACTTGGTCTTTCTTTACATCTCACACAGTCTTTTACTTGGAAATATCTTCTTGATTTCTATTAGAGCTCAGATTTGGTGCAGCAGTAGATCTAAGTAAATAGTGGAGAAAATGAATAATGTATTATTATCTTAATGAAATGAAAGAATTTTCACAGTTTCCGTACTATCATATCAAAATCTCCTCAGATCTTGCATTTATAAATGCACCTGATTCCATGCAGTAACTAAATTCATTCTTAACTTCAAGCAGGTCAGTAGTCCAACTGGGATAAAAGTAAAAACCAATAAAACTTGTAAAGAGGCTGTGAAAGTGAATTTTTTTAAAAAAGAAATGCAGTAATGTTTCCATTCTTTATTTAAAGTGGAATTCAAAATACATTTTTTCAAGTTTCCAGCTGGAAAAGTTAAGTGTTTCCAAGACTCAGTATTAGCTGACCTGAAGAATCTTATTGATTGATTGTTTTTACCAACATAAATAAAGACCAAGTTTAGTGGAAGCTACTTATTCCATTAGATCAAGTGGCTTCAGTCCCACTGGCAATACTGAAATAAATTCCTATTCCACTACTGAGACACTTTTAAAAAGTTTGAGGGAATTAGCCACAGAATATGAAATATGCAAGCTACATAACTAGAAGTTACATAATTTTTGACATGTAGGTTGTTAAGAAAAGTAACAGTTATGTTTCATGAGCCGTAAAAATAATGAAGTTTGTTTTTCAATGAAATTATGATATTAACCGTTAGCCATATTAATTAGATCACCAAATCARCTCCAGCCCAGAAATCCTTTTGGGGCTCCTGCCTTTCAGTTCCTGCCRAAATTTTTTAACTCTTTTCTCTTCCTCCTAATTGTGAAAGGAACAAGGGACAGTAAGAACTGCAGCTGGTTTTGAGTGATCCAGAAGTCATAATCTGTTTAGATTGCTATGACACACGTCTWGAGTAGCTACTTGGCAGGAAAAACTGAACCAATAACAGTTTTGGCCTTAAATTTGGTTTTCCTTTATACTAACCTCAGAAAAGGTACAGGAACTTCAGATCTTTCTAATTTCTACCTATTTGTCAAATCTGTGTTAAATTGGTCAGTGGGCACATAAGTACTGAAAAATAGCTAGTCAACACAAAAGGATGAATGGGTGGAAATCACAGTCACATTAACAGTTTCCCAATAGGAAATTAGACTAAGAGACTAAACTAGACTAAGACTTCAATAGCTTAGATGCACTTTTTTCCTGAAAAAAACCCCAAGAAAAACAAAAACAAAATGAAAAAAAAATACCACAGGAAAACTCCTTTGATGGATATTTTGTTATAAATTTAAAATATTATAAATGAAAAGAAACAGTATTAACTTGAAGAGAGGTCTAAAAGCATACAGTGACACTATATTCCTTTTCTGATGGAAAGAGGGAAATAACTGAACCAGTGGGTAGGGAAGGGGTGGGGGGAAGTAGTCTGACAGAATATATTGGAACTCATTTCTCAGTTTATACCTGTTTCAGAGCATATTTCCTGACAAGGTGTAGCACGCGCTTATCCTTTCCTCTATTTTCTCCTAAGATTTTAGCTGCTGATACAAAAATATTGGAGTGGACAGAACTTCTGGTCTTCAAGACAGCTCCCCACAAAATGGAATAACAAGGGAGATGTATTCACCACAGTTAAGTCTACTCTACTCTTTCTCATTTTTTCAATATGTTGAAGAACTGATTGACTCCATCAGTGTAATGTCTTTAAAACTACATGGGCCATATAAAATAGAGTAGTTAAGTATTGCCTTCAGATATCCACTAGGCAATTGCCTCATTTTTTCTTCTCTGTTTATAAGAACATTTTATAGAGACATCTTAAGTAACAACATCTTTTGCTCTGCACATTCTTGACAATGAATATCATTCCAGTAAAAACTGTGTGTCCATATTAAGCTTACATAGAAAGAAGTTACAGTTGGAAAATCATCCCAGTTCTTTAGTTCTGGTGCTGAATTGCCCTATGAATGAGACACTAGGAAATGCAAAGGGAACTAGGTTAGACCCGCACCATTACACTAGCATTGTACTTAACTAAATGCACAGCTAAACATGTGGGATGTTTACTGGCAGGTCCACAGAAGGACTCTAGCAATAGGACTTGCAGCATCTTTTACTGACTATCAAGGCACAACTGCAGGAATATAGGGTACAGTGTAAAACCGCATTAGCAGAAGCATAGGACAGTGCTGTCTGTGGAAGTGGCACCTACCTTGACAGGATGGTATCATTCTGCAGTTCTCACAAGCCCCTTGGCTCTGGCCTCTTTCCCATCGCTTTTTGAATAATGAACTACTCAGTGAAAGACAATTTGATTCTTTCAGAACAGAGGGGAAGGAGGAACAGAGGGGTAAATCTTGATAAAACATCTCAGTACCTAAGGAAACTATTCAAAAAATGAGGTGAAAAGCAGCATGATCCTTAGTGAGATGAGATCTTGTTGTTTGCAAGAACTGAGCCTGGGATTCGTACTGAGCCTGAGCAACATGTTTGGCTGGTTGCATTGCAGAGCTGATATCTCATCTCTGCATATTGTCTGTCAGGACATGTCCCAGTCTTTCTGTAACCAAAATAGACAGGAGAAGCAGATGCTCCACCAGACAGCTGTCAGCTTCACAGGGTGGTCGCTATGACTATCAGACCTGGATATCAATTAAAGACATTGGAGTTTGGTGTGTATCTTACTCCTCCACAAAATCACAAAACTGGTATCTACTTGTTCATAGTAGATTGCATGATGTAATATGACAGGTGTCCTTTACTCAGACACTGTTCAGTAAGTCCAATGATTTTTCTAAAGGTGCTCAGAAAGAAGCGTAGTACATATCTAATCATTTCCTAAAGGTAAAGTTACCTCTTTTTTTTGCAGGAAAAAGGATTGTTCAGGATGTTCTTGAATTCATGCTGTGGTTGATTTCATATTTGGTTTCACTACTAAATACAGACATGCACTGAATAAATCAAAGTTAGCTTTAAAACTTACCTAGGAGTCCAAACTTTTTTGTATCAAGAGCTTGAAAATAGCCAAATTCTTCATTTCCTTCCCTAGAAGACTCTTCTCCTGCTACCTTTTTCATTTATGTTCTTCACTTGAATATTTTCTCTTTGCTGTTCTGCTTGCCTATCCCCCACTTCACATAATTTACCTACATTCTTTTTAAATTATCTGAAGATAAGATACTAGTGAACCAATCTTTTTTTCAACCAACTGTCTACAGACACTCCTCTGCAGGGACTCTTGACACCACACCTCGAAGAAGAAAGGTGGGATCGGGAATGTGTTCAAATAGCCCATTGGTCAGAGAYGCAAAATGTTAGTTTGGCAACCATGGTGTCTAAGCTTACTACAAGTAGACTGAAAAAAAAGATTTTATGATTTAGTAAAGAATTATAACTGCTGAAATCTTTAATTTTCCCTTGTAAACATCTGTTCTTCATATTATATCATAGGTTCTTGATAAATCTTCCACTAGCTACCATATCTATCCACCTTGACCCCCACCATCACRTGAGAAAGTCTAATACATTTAATGTGCCAAGATGGAGTAGTACAAATAGTCTGCTCTTCCTAGGACTTTTTATGGTTGGAGTGAGAAAGCTATAAACATATTTAATAGTGCTCAATGCCTCCTGAATAACACAAATGGAAAATAAATTGAAATTTCAAATACAGATTTCAAATTCAAAGTGCCTTCACCTACAAGTCATTTTGGTTGGGATTAGAATAAAATGTATTTGATCAGTTGAAGATACAAATAGACCCCCAAAGAGGACAGAAAGGAGGAAAGGTCTATAGAAATCCCTATATCATTCAACTACAGTTCAGAGAGAAAGCATCACCAAAAGTCTGGGGCAAGGGRGAGAGAGAATTTTTACTTTACAGAACTTTCTGCTCTTATTCTATGTCCCTTCTCATAGCAGAAGGGGAACTCTAGTACAGTCAGGACTGACCTAAAAGCAAATAATTTATTTAATGATAACATTTGTTTCCATAGGTAGCTATGTATATTAAYCATTCACAGGCATTATTTGAAAGGAGTGAGACTGAAAACAGTCAAAAATGAAGAGGATGAGAGAGAGAATAAAGAGCACATTTACATTTATCCTTTACAGAGAAGTAAATACTAAGGTTCTGAGGTCCCAAGCTTGTCGACGTCGATTAACAACCAAACCTCATGCTCAGAGCTCCAACTATTTTTCTGAAAAGAGGCCAGGGGGAAGTGTTTTTTCTCCAAAACACTCCAGAATCTTAGCTGGGCAGGTAAGTGGTTGAGGGACTTTTTACCTTCCCTTGAAGCATAAGATGGAGGTCTGCAGGTAGGAGCAYGAGACTGTGCAAGGTAACACCAGTGTTATGGTAATGTTCATTAATTTCTGTTGCTCCAGACACCAAAACATTGGTAAATGGATATGCCATGGCATTGAGAACTGGAGCTTACATGTTTCCTCCTGGAAATAAAGTGATATTAGTCAGATACTGAGATTGAGATATTTGTATACATACATTGATAAAGAGTATAATTTATGAGAAGGTAGGTTTAGATAGAATTATGCTGTCAAAATTTCAATATAGTAGAACACCATCATTGTTTCTTAAAGAGTTGTGGGGAAAAAAAGTATCAAAGGCATCTCAGATACAATGTCTCCATTCCGAGACCTCTTCAGGGATAAGTGAGATGGTTTGTGGACACCAGCTGATGTATCCTGAATGCTGTTGTATGCTCCCAAGAAGATTTTCATCAAAATTTTAGTGATCAAGCATGCTGTATTCAAGATTAGGGGAAACAATTCTATCAGTGGGTCCTTGAAACATTTTAGAACAAATGAACAAAAAAAAACCCAAACTCACAAAAATATCAAGAGATTCCAAAAGATTTTGAATAAATAATTTTCCTCATGATGGGCGTTGCAGGCAAAATAACACATAAGCAGTGGCTTGAATGTTCATTTGCATGTGTCCTTTGCACATTGCAGAACTTACATAKTTAAGGCTTCTCCATTTCATAATCCAGAGCCATCCTGTAAAAAATGTTTTGTGATTTTTTTTCTGTAGAAATAAATTTCCCAAGACATTCAAACAATGATCCATACAGATCGCTTATTGAGAGAGAATGAGTGAACGCAAGAGCATGCACATTTATAATCTTCATTTTCCAGAAAATATTTTTTATTTGGTGGGTTTTGTTTTGTTTTCTATTTTTTCCATATTAATACAAAATTACATGAGTCATTCTCTTATTCAAATTTTTTATTCAACTAGAATAAGGATAATTTTCTTATTTCATAACTCATTTTCTTCATTATAACATAATTCTTCCAAGGCAGAGCATCAGTCTTCTTTGCCTCTCTCATAATCAACCCTGGAGCTAATGAGCTTATTTTATAAGAGGATTACAAACCATTCATACCCATTTTGCTGTACATTTACAGAAATACACACACACACACATATATATGTGTATACACACATAGGTACACTTCTAGTATTTATTAAAGATGTACAGAGAGTTCTCCTTGGTGAGCATCCACCTGTCTTCTACATTTCTTTTATCATATTTTCTCAATTGCTATGTACTAACTCAACTAGGAATGCCACGATAATGTAGCAATTAGCCTGTTTTCATCAAGGAACAGATGTTTCAAATGCTCAGCCTTCTCCTGCAGGGCTTGGATCTGAGAAGGTGCATCTGTTGCAATGCACCTACAGTTAGGCAGCAACTATGCAATAGCATTATAATATTGGTAGCAAACACACACACACACACACACACACACAAGAAAAAGGAGAAAAACTTCCTTCAAATTCCACACTTTCATTATGATACAGCTTCTTTTCGTAGGACTTGTTTTCAAATTCTAGAATAGATATTTTAATTGGAACTGTAAGGCCTCCCTTCTACTTGATGTTGAGGTAGGATACATAAAAAAATAATTTAGTCCATCTTTCCAGGAAAACATTTTGACAGTGTTCAAAATAAATWACAGTGCCTATAATTCCTGAAAGATGAGTTATTTGCTTATCTTGTTCAGAATAGCGTTAGTATTATTACATTCTGAAATTTTGTATTTTGTGGCTCTGCACTGGTGGAATCCTATTATCAGAAGATTCCAACTCCAATCACAGAAAATGTAYGGGGAGGTATTCTGAGTCAAAAATACAGCCTGTCGTTGTTATTACTGAGAAGAAATATGCCTCCTGCTTTATGCCCTCCAGGGGAGACAAATTTCTACACATTGTGGCTCTACAAACCTGATGACTCCCATGTGGGCTTTCAGAGCAGGACTGAGCTGCTCGTTTATGCTGACAACTTGCTAATTTTGCAGAGGCGACACAGACCAATCACTACGAGGCTCAGTCCTGCAGCAATTTCTCACAATTCTCCATGACACTAGAAGGACAGAAGTTTTCACACTCRTCTTGGAAAAGATGTAACATAAAGTGGTTCAGCTGAGAGCAGGGCAAAGTACCACAGGATACATCCACACACAGTCTATATCTCGGCAGTGTGTATCTCAYAGCTCAACAGAATCATGGATTTTCAGATGACCACTCACATCTAGACTAGATTAATTTAGGTATCAGAACCATATGTCAGTCATCATGCTTAGATTTTCAGTGAATATGCTTCTTTTCTGTGCTCAATGCATTCACAGTCTAACACTAAACAAATCCATTAATTCCAGGCCATTTGTATGAACATGTATGACATGGCTTGGCTAGTGGTCTTGATATTACCTTTACTGGAGGAAAAAAAAAAACTTAGTATGACACAACTAGTTAATTTTATTCAAACATTTCTAGTCCTGTTTCAGTTTCCTGTCTGGGAAACTCCTATTTTATCATTATGAATTTTTAATTAGTGGTTTAAGCAAACAGATTAAGCTATCAWTAAAAATATAAAAATTTGATATCTTCAGCTTGGCATTTGGCTCACAAATTCAGCACAAGTCTTTAAAGGATTCTGCAGTGTAATGGTATTTATAAGCAGCCAATAAGTCATAAGAATCTAACTCGTGCTCATGAATATGGGAAAATTCCTCTGTCAGACTTTACAAGTGAACTGAACAATTATAATGCAGACTCTGCTTCTTGTCCTTTACTTTTACTGCATTATTGATGGACTTTGACTTTAAGTATGATCATCCTTCAAGGCAAATAGTACATGCCTAACTATGGTTACATATGSTCTTGCCTGAAGTGATTTTTCATTCACAATACTTAGTCTTCTRCTGCATATTTTTCCAGTTGCATTTTCTTAAAGGAAAAAGATCAATGTGAGAATTTAGTAAAAGTTTACTGTAAGTACTTAGCTTTTTTTTTTTACACAATTAGTTCAGTGATTAACCTCAATATCTACAAGAGCAATTCTACAAGCTGCAAGTAGAATTTCTAGACAGTGTCAAGAACAATTGATGATGACTGATAAATTGATRATTGCTGAGTCAACTATAGGAGGTGCTTTGCTGGACTGGTTATTAATAAATGAGAAAGAATAGGATAGTGATGTAAAGGTCAATGGYAACCTTGACAGCAGTAACCATGAGATAGTAACATTCAAAATCTTAAGAGAAGTGAACAAGATAGATTGTAAAGTCACAATCTTGGACTTTAGGGGAGCATATTTCATCTTGTTCAAGGCTCTCCTTGTGGAGATCCCATGGAATGCTATCCTGAAGGGCAAATTGGCSCAGGAGATGGGTGCAGTCACAGGAATAGACTGTTCCGATACATGGAAAAAGCAGAGTCCTTCAGTGYCTTTTTTGCCTTGCTTTTTACTACTAGGGGCTGTTCTTAGGCCACCCTCGTCCCTGAGCCTACCAGCAGAGCCTGGAGGTGTCCACCATTGCCATCACCATAGGAGAAGCTAGAGTTAGGTAGTACCAATCAAACATATCCAAGTCCATGAGACCAGGTGGGCTGAGGGTCCTGAGGGAGCTGGCTGACATCATGGGGATGCTGCTCTTTCTCTCGTCTTTGAAAGATCACAGCRACTGGGGAAGTTCCTGATGATAGGAAAAGGGCAAACATCTCACTCATCTTCAGGAAGATGCTCAAAAAGAGCATCTGGGGAACTATGGAGCGGTCAGCCTCATCTTCATCTTGGTGCCTTGGAAACCAGAGTAAATTCATCCAGAAATCATTTCAAAGCATACAAGTAACAAGGTAGTTATTGGAAACAGCCAACATAAATTTAYCTAGGGCAAATCATGCCTGATCAAATTGAATGTCTTCCACAATGAGATGACGCAGCTGTATGGATAAGGGGAGAGTAGTAGATACTCATTACCTATACTCAAGCAAGGTTTTTGTTACAATCTCCCATATTATCARCACTAGCAAAGTGGTGAGATACGGACTGGAGAGGTAGACTATAAAGAAAGCTGGCTGGGGCCAAAGAGTTGTCACCAGCAGTACAAAATCTAGCTGGCAGCTGGTTATTAATGGCATTTCTCAGGAGTTAAACAGAGTCTATTCTGGTATTAACATCTGTATTAATAGCCTAGGTGATGGGATAGTGTGCACCCTGGGCAAATTTGCAGGTGACTCCAAATTGAGGAGTGGTCAATACGCTGGAAAGGAGGGCTGCTATTCAGAGAAATGACAGGAGCAGAGGTTTGAACATCAGTGGCACAAGCCAACCAGCTCTCCAGAACGCAAGGGAATATTTTACACATRAAGATTTATTAAGTTTCCATAGTTAGCTATTTGATTTTTCCTCAGCAGCAGACCAAAACAAAATTCTGAGACTTAGTGTTCTTGATATCCTCAAGATAGTTCTCCTTATAAATAATCCATCTTATTTTTAATTTCATTTTGTGAGAAAGATAAGTTTATGCGGTTTGTTAACGCCAAATGTCAAACATCCAATTTAGCATAGAAGTTGAAGTCTCAAAGTTATTAAGTTCCAATAGGTTCCATGAAAAAGGCACAGGAGTAGAGGGTTGATTGCTCTTACTATAAGGAAAAAGTTCAGTTTCAGCTTAAAAGTGCAGCCAGCGACATGGAAGATAAGATCATCCTTGGAGGGATGGAAAGGAGAAGTTTCAGTAGGGTAAAAACTAAGGTCTTACAGGGCAAGAGTGAAGATGAAGAACAGTTTGGAAGAAGGTTAGCATAAGAAAAATTCACATGAAACTGACCTTAATTCATTCTACTGCTTATAGAAAAACTTGGAGCTTTAGGTTTTGAAATWTGGAGTGTGAGGATAAGAAGAGACACAGCTCAAATTTACAGGATATAGAAGTAAGTTACACAACAGAAACAAAGAATTCTCTCCTGTCCATAAATAAAATCATGCAAAAACAATTGTCATAGGTCCAGATGTGTATTCCCACATATTCCCAGTAGAAATCTAATAGAACCAACTTGAAATATGTGATGACTCAAGGATCCTAACATTAGAAAACTTATTGGAAGAAGAAATCATTGAACTAGCTGTGAGGTTTCAATACAATATAATTGCCTAAAGTAAAAGTGGTAATGGTTATGAACAAAAGTGGTAGGACATTTGGGAAATCATTATAGATCTTTGGATGAGCCAGTATCATCTCTGTCAACTTCTTCCAACRCAAATTCTTGAACTAAAGGATTTTTGGTTAAACCATATATTTATCCTCTGAGGGAATGAAATTATGATTTATAAAATAAGAGTGRGGGGGAACAATGTAAAGTTGATTCYTGGGAYGACATCTTTCAATAAATGTTTTCTTAGTCAGAAACAAAGGATGGAGAGAAAAAAAAAAGTTCTGACACTAATTATTGTTTTCCAAGCATGCAGTAAAATAGTTATTTTCATCTTTGACATGCATCATTTTGCTTTATATGTTCAAATTTTTTRCTCTGAAGAGGGCATACTTTCCTGGTTATGGTCTACTAGATATGATCTAGCAATCATGAAAATTAATTGCAAATATTAGACACKTTTTCTGACTGAATGAAAGCACTCAAGAAAACTGCAAGATTCAAGAAAACCACAGAGGTCTTTTAGCTCTGCCAGCTCCAGTAACRTTAGTCCTACTAACTTAATTGTTCACCAGAAGTTTCATTCATTGTTTTTCAGCTTGTACTCCTGGCRCAGTGGGTAGTTGCAGGGTTAAAGCTGCATCTGCAGCTTAGGGTAAACAAATGCCTACCCTTATCATGCACTTCTAATGAAGCATGCTTATTATTCCACATTAGAAACACTGCAGCTATCAAGTTGGCAGTAGCAGATGTTTTCAAAAAGACCAGGGGACCAATAAAATGAGCAAGATGGAATTAGGGAATTTGAAGGAGGAAAGCAGAAGACAGAGATCTCATCCTCCTTAAACTTCCTTTCCCCCATAAAATGCTAAGCCCAATTCCTAAATACCGCAGAGCTTACCCCCTATCCCTGTCCCAAGATATTTGATATCATCTTGGCTAACGACACCATCACCTACTTGTGATAATAAAATACTCRGAAGGAGGTTACAGGATATGATTTAAGACAAAGGAATACTTGACTGCCTTCTGCTAAAATGTCCCCAGCTTCCTTCATCTCAAAAGTTAGCTTTCATTGGTTCGAATTTGTTCTAACAACTGATGTTTGAGGTAAACTATGTGAAAGGGTAGCAGATATATTCAGATAATATAATAGACCATAGGACTTCCTTTAAAGCCCTCTCCACTGCAGTGGCACAGGATTATCAGAATGGGAGACAACAGGGGAAATTTCCTTGTATGAGGCAACCTTGCAAATGTACWTGTTATATTCTCAAACATTCCTATCGAGAGTCTGTCAGGAATATTTCTGYGCTGAATTCAAGCCCTGTCTGCATTAGGAAATTCACAGTGGTGTAGTTTACTTGTTATTGCTATGCACTGAACCCACACTGAAATACTTTAAGCATAGTTAYGTTAGCCTTTCAGTCTTTAACTCCCTCAGAACAGTATCAGAGGAGACTCCCTTAAAGATAATAAAAGYAAAGGCTATCCTAAGCAGAATAAAATAACAATCTGAATAAGAAGTGCTTAATGAATAAGATACTAAAGCATGCTCATAATTCTGCTTTTTTTTTTCTTCATTTTAGTTAATTCTTCATCTTAGTTGATGTGGAACCACTCCTGATATGAAAGCATTGGCAGCCAAAAGTGATATAGTCCTTAAATGAGACTAGGACTATATCTTTCAAAAAGTCTGTGTCGTTGCAGAGCACAGGCAACCACTCCTCTCTTAAAATAATGATGCCAAACATGCTCTATCTGCTGCTGATCAAAATGAAATATTGATTACAATGGCTTTTTGGTCTGCTTCTATATATCGTCTATTCTTGCTTTTTGTCATAAACTGGAAATAGTTGATCATGTCTATATTTGAATTGTTATAATCATTCAGATTTAACAGTATATTGATATGAATGAGATGAGCTTGTCKCAGACCTACCTTTCCAGTCTGCTTACCTGCAAACATTACTGGCAGAGCATCAAGGCCAGGGAGCACCCAGGAGTGCTCGTGGGGGAAAAAAAACACTGAGCTCCTCACCAAGGGCAGCTCAACACTTGGAAATGGGAGCCCTCTGCAGTACCTTGTGTCAACTGCCTGTTCCAAGAAGGGCATCCACAGCCAGCCACTTGCACATCTATTCAGTGTGCAAATGCAGACACACCTCTTCTGGTAAAGGCAACTTATAATGTGCTAATTACTCCAACACCAGACAGCTGCATGCAATCACTGCAGCACCACCAACAGCCAACTGTGCCAGACCACTTCTTGGTCTGGTGGGGCTGTCCCATGGCATGGATCAGCATGAACAGCGGCTGCATTGGTATTCCTCCAATCCTCCCAAATAYCATATCTTCTAGGAGGCAGACTGAAGCAGCAAAAGGTGCTCAAGCTATTCCCTACACAGAGCAGGCTGCAAAGGCACTGCTAGGAAGCATCTGTGTTGTGACCCATCATAGCAAACATGGCCCACCTCTTTCTTCTCAGCTACCCCACCAGATTCATGCTTCTTCTTCAGTCTCAGCAGAAGCCTCCTAGGCACCTGCATAGGTTGTTAGGCCTGGCCCCAGGACACTGCCAAGCTGTCCTTCGAGTCCACTTGCCATTGCTTGGCAAATTGTACTACTGAGACTGCTCTATAACCTCTGACATTATACTTCTCATTATAATGCTGATATGCTGCTGATTATACTGCTGAGATCACTCTATAACTTCTGACACTTGGCCTGGGGAAAAAAAAAAAAAAGTCAAACCCAACCTCCTTTTAACACTGTGGCCCTCATTGTGGGAGGATGAGGCTTTCTGTTTTGTGTGTTGCCAYGTAGTACCATGGACAGACATTTTCACATGTACTCCTTCCCCTTTAAAGAAAAAAAGTACGAGCCCTCCCAACTCAGTGAGATTTTCCTCTRCAGAGCAGAGAGACAGAGGTTCATGGATGCATTTGCTGTTCTGATAGCAGAGAAGCAGCCAGTCTACATTCAGCCTATGGAGAATCTGGCTTGTTTGCAGGCAGAGAGCTCAGTGGCAACATTGCTTTTTGCAGAATCAGATATTCTGTGGACAGAAGAGACATGAAGGACAGGAAATGAACTTATTCCTCACTGTTTGTTATCTTTCTGGCAGCTGGTTGAAGGAACAATACATTAGGACACTGGAAGGCTTCAGAGTTCAGTTTGAGAATATAATAAGTATGTTTCAGTCTGTGTATGATCTTGTTTATGACAAAATRAGCTCATGACCCATGACTTCAGAAGGTAAGTAGCATCTATCAAAATGCAGTATATCACTCAGATTTCTGCAGGCTGAAGTTGACCTGGGATATCACARGAAAAGTTTGGTCCATCCATTAGCAGACAGTTGAATTCTCAAAGACTTGGGTACCATGGTTGTAGCTAGTGATGTCCACCATCAAATCCATGAATTTTCCGTTGCACTTCACTGGGACTTATAGTTATCACTTGATCCTTTGGGATTGAGGAAGTCACAGAAGCACTCTGGGGAACATATGAGCCTGTGAATGTGAATAGATGCTGTTTAGCTGAGAGATTCAAGCTGAGAAAAATCTTGCAAAATACTGGCTGTGCAAATCCCTGTGGCCTCACAGATCTGACTCRAAGCTGTCTCTTCATTCACCAGAAATGGTTAGTAGTAGAGTGGCTTTGACCRACCATAGTAACCCCAGTATTCTCTAGAGGGATGTGCTCTGTAGTAAATGCTCTAATTTCAAATGTCCCATAAGCTCTCTTTGAAAAGAGTTTTAAAGACAGTTTGCCAAACCTGAAGAGTTTCTCTGCAGACATTCATCCCAGGCACACCCTAGGAGAATCCTTTGTGGGCCAACCAGTACTGATCTTCCAAGCCTCAAGTTTCTTCCCTACTTTTGCAATGCTGCCCATTGCAACTGTCCCTGCTTTTGCCAGTCCAGCTCTCCAGACCAACACACTAACATGAAGCTGGGCTCTGTGTTTCCAGCATCAGTCTAATAACTAATACTTGATYTACTAAAATGCCTCCTCGCCTGCCTGTTCTGACATTTTGAGGTCATGAMAGCTTGTCTGGCATTCTTCAAGAGGTGAGATATACTCACAACTGGATCACAGAAGGTTGACCAGACAGAAACATGGGCAGCAAATGAAACTATAACAAAAAAGTCAAGAGCAGTAGCAACTTCTTTTATGAAAAATATAGTCAAGTGCCAGAAAAGAGTTAAAGATGAGTGTGAACAACTCTTGCTATCTGTTATATTACTAGGCATCCTAGTCATACGTATGGAACAGGTACTATGCCAGATGCAGTGAACAAAAAATTTGCTTCAGAAGCAAATTAGAGATCTTCAAGCTGTGTAGGTGCAAACTGCTCTACTCTGTTCAGATCGAGGGCAAGGGAACCAATCACTTASGCGGTTATCTTTGCTGGTGCACACATAATCTATGCTTCTGTTGCACAGGCAGCTGCATTTTCTGACTGAGATAGCTAACTAAATGCTTCTTTCAATAAACATTCTGTGGGCATGAAGGACTTGTTTTTAACTTGATGTGGCTAGATGAAGAAAACATTGAAGAAAATACAGACAAACATCTTTAGGAAGGTAAATCACAATGTATCCAATAGTGTTTCACATCAAGATACTTACGTCCATATAAATGACTTATTCCAATGACTATATTGCCAGAGAATAGAAAATCTTTTTTTGTTGTTGTTGTTGTTGGGTTTTTTGTTGGTTTTTTTTGTTTTAAAGTTCAGGTTCTGGAAAACAGTACCAGAATGGTGAGCTGCAGTGAGGCAATACAACTCAATATCTGCCTGAAATCTAATGGGGTCAGATACCCTTTAGAGCAAAGCAGACTTGCAAGCCCTCACTGGCAGATGAGATGTATGACCTCTGGGCAATTTCAGTGGCACTTCTGAGCTCTAAATGTTTCCTTCCAGCTTCATTCTACTAATAACTGAATTAGCAGAATAAAAATGTAACAGTTTCACTATGTATGYCAAGAGTGAATGAAGAAAAGATTAATTAATATCTACAGCAACCCTGACAAATGAAACGCAAATGGCTCTAGATGATATGCATAACTTTCTTCCCCCCATTAAGTTGCAAATTATAATTGTGTTTGAATACAATTGTGATATATTAACATGTTTGTATGATTCTGCAAAGTTCCTAAGCAAAGCATAAGAAAGCAAGCCCTGGGGAACAATTCTTCCTGTTCAGCATTACAATGACAGAACTAGAAGGATGATACAGTGGTAGCACCGAAAATACCGTACCACTTTCAAGGACCTGGAGCAAACAGACTGTTAAAGAAACAGCACTCTAACTTTTGTYAGCAAGTTTTAGAATTGAATAATGTGCCATTATCCCTCAGGAAACCCACTGCAGGTGGAAAATTTGGAGGCAGAGCTGTAGGGAACAGAGTGCTGTGAGGATATTTTTTCTACTTAAGAATAAAAGCCAATTCTCACACTATTTTAAAAGGACTATTCTAACTGCCACACGTTTCTGTCCTTTGCCCTGAACGGCTTTGTGCTTGTCTTGCAAGGGTCAGTTTGCACTAAGCTTAGCTTTTATACATTGAAGCATTCACATTACCTGGAAAGATAAAGCCCATTCTGCACTTCCACTTCAAAGAGTGGTACAATAATACTAATCTGGCAACAGAAGGAAGATCATTCCTTGGACAGACTATCTGCCATCTCATGCTTCTTTGTACATCACACTATTTTTTAAACAGGCTTTTGTGCCTAAGTGCTCGTGTTATCTAGATGTTACCCGCTTGTTTAAATGCTGGTGCTCAGTCAAGTTTGGTTGATTGACTGCTGTACTCATCTGTAGTCCACTCTGTATGCTGCCCTGTAACACTACACCAGACAAAATACATTCAGTTGAAGCCTTTGAGGGATCCTAAATCTTGTGGTCAGCCTAACCTCAACAACAACAACAACCACTAAAGTCAGTGCTAATGGGAGAGAAATGTGAGAAAATGAGATAGTAAAAGCATCTCTTTTATTACCATGGGAGCCCAGTTAAGTTGTTTTGAATAGTAATTGAAACTGTCTATTCATTTCATTTCAGTGGGCACATTAAAACAGATATAAATGGACATTCTTTAAAGTTGCAGGCAAAAATTTTCATGCAGCTCTTTCCACAATGGGCAGTTTTGCTTTTGCTTCTGACAGACGGTCCCTCTCCTCCTAAAAAGTGTGCTTTAGTCTCTTTTTGCTTTCTGGTAACTGGGAGGTACCCTCAAAGTGAGGGCTTCCYGCAGAATATGGTGTTAACTCATATGTTCCAGTTGTTCCACATTTGTATACCCTAGTTTTGATTTTTAGTTTAATATTKGTACATTTGTCTGTTAAAATAGTATTTATTCACAAYTGTATTTGGGGGGAGAAGCAAAGACATAGGGTTATTCAGCTGTTAAACAAAACAGCTGTTTAAAAATGGTTAAAAAAAAAGCAAAAGGAAAAAGTATGAAATCCAATGTATTAAAGTATAGTTCCAAAAAAGTACTGTCCTAGTAAATTACAGAAATTTTAAGTTGGTAAGCTTACCATATAATATATTTTATACATAAAATCCTTACCTYACACCTACAGCAGAAATCTAGGACATACTTTACCATACTTTAAAATTCTACCATCAACAGTCTTAATATCTCATGAAGCTCTTGTACAATTCATGTAAGTAATTGTATGAAATATACCTATATATCCAATGGCATGTGAGTTAAGAACAGTAATAAGCACTCTTATCTTTGAAGTTGGAATACAARACTTTCTAGATCACTGCTCATGATCATGGGCATTGTCATTTTAGGGAGAAGATTTTTGTCCTGCTCRTAGCGTTCTTAAAATCTCTGAATATCAGTCTCATAAACACTGATGAGGTTATTTTTCCCTTTGCAGTTATTGTAAAAAAAATCAGCATATATTATAAAATAGGCTCTATCAGCGAGAAATGTTGCTGCATACCAGAAGAGTTTTTCCTAAAGCAGCTGGCATACATTATGCTCCTGTCATTACAACTGCAGACAGGGTAGCTGCACATATTGATATCCAAAGCATTGCAAAAGCTGCTGAAGAAGGTAAAGGACCAGCACACAAAGCATAACAAGRCTGTTATTGTGATTTTTTTGTATGTATCTCTGCAAATCACTGCATATTTGCAATTATTGACTCTATAGCACAGAGCAGTGGAGTATCTTGGCCACACTGAGAGGAACAATGGGACATTAGGAAAAGCAAATCTTGGTTTTTGACCTCTGGTGCCAGGACTACTATCTGTTTCCAGCTGGATCCCATCTTTTTATCACAAAATGTGCTGCAAGAAAAATCCCCCAATGCATAGAAGCAGTGTTAAGGCAAGGAGGATGGGATAACTGCCCATGAGGCTCATCAGGTAACACACAGAAAGTCTTGCAACGATTTTGAGAGCAGTGTGAGCTGCCTGTCYGAGTGGGAGCAGTTTTGACACATTTAGCAAGTAATGAACCAATCACAGGACATGATGAAGCTGCTTCTCTCCATCTTTTCTGCACAAAGCGGAGAAGTCCTATAAGAGATTTTCTTTCCTGTAGCTTTCTTTTCTCTTCTTTTCTTTTCTAAATTTTCTTTACCTTTAAACATTGCCTGCTAAGTAGCACAAGCTTCTCTCATGTTAAACATGTTTTTACTATTCTTATATTAAACCTTCCACCTGCTGCTGTCACAGAAATCATATATTTGGATTCAAAATTACTGCCATCGGATTTTACTGGTTTTAAATCAGACAGAAAAAGATGTATGTTCCTCCTACTCCTCAAAAAACTGAATTCAACCACCCCCCCAAACTATCTATCTCAGTGAACCACCATAATGCTAAAGGCATAGGGCAAATAAGATTTTGGAAACAAACCACTTCATTTCCTTTCAAAAGCCAGATAAAGACCAGTTGCAAATGTTATTTTCTGTGATGAATAGTATCTGTTTTGCTCGCAGTTTATCTTTTCTGTTGAAAGAGCATAGCTGGGAAGATGAGAGGAAGGCAAACTGTTTTCCTTGCTCTGCCTGCTAACCTCTGCAGCAGGCGTGAACCCTCCAGAGAGCCAAAGAGAAAATGCCTCTGCAGAGCACACCTAATTGTGTTCAGGTGGGATAATTTCCAGTAGTGCCAGGGAACACTGATGGAGAAAGAGCARGCAATGAGTTGGGAGCATAAGAGAGATTTTTGAGAACAGTTGTACAAACAAACAGACAAATGTCAGAGATGATGTAATGGAGGAGTGTTAGAGAACCAGAAAAAAAAAAATGTTTGGTACTTACTGAAACTCAGAACGATACCAGAAATTGCTGAACTGAATGTCATAAAATGCTAATGCTAATAAAAATGACCTTCCATGAAGAATGCAGTGGGTAGACCATATATTTATTTTCAAAACATTTTATTGTTAGTCTTCCTACCAATTGATCAGATCCCTCTGTTTARAAAAGTGAAGTTGTTCTAGCTTGTTTTAATAAATCCTTAGCTTTAAAGATCCAGAGCCATTCAATGCACCAAATTGCAGCATCACCAATCTGCAGTTCAAAATGAGGAAATGAATGTTAGAAATCTTGATTAYGGTATTGTGTGCTAGCCTTTCCATACTAGCAAGAAGTCAGACCAGAGAGCTTTAGGGGATATAARGTGTAGCTAAACAACAAATAGGAAGGTACTTCTGTACAATTTCTTCCAGATTATTTATTATGTAAAATGCAGAACCTTCACTCAGGATCRGGAAAAAAAGCCAAATTTCTGTGTTCTTTTAGTGCTAATTATGTTCAATATTTTGAATCTACTGTTTGATTCATAGAATGATTAGACCAAATGGCAATGTGAAAAGAGAAGGGCATGTTGGCAAAGTGAATCAAAAATACATAATCAAATCCCTTACATTCCTTTTTTACTACTTGTTCAAGTGCAAAACCATTCTTGAATGATCATCTTGCTAATTTTTATGTTATCCTGCAGACTAGAGGGAAAACTTGATCTGGCACTTGAAGAAATATGCACATGTGGAATCTTATGGACCATATTTGAATGTTTCAGTTGCTATTTTTATCTATATTATAGCATGTACCTAGAGGTTCCATCTCTTTTTGAGAGATAATCTCCAGCATTGTCTGTATTGTTATAACTCCCCCTCACTGTTTAATCTCTGTGCACTATAATTCAGATAAAGCTCTAAAAGAAGCTTTATTTATTACGGTTAGAGCTCATGATACGGGCTCGGAAAGCCTGTGGTTCCATCCCCTGTGCATTAGCTAAGACAATGGCTATGGGATTAGCATTATATAAATACAAACTGAAAAAGCACTTGAAGGAGGCAGATGAAAGGCAGATGGCAGTTGTGAGAAATGAGATTGGTGGCACAAGTGGCCGTGTAACACTAATCTGTGCTTTTCATTCCCATGTCTACTTCACAAGACCAGACTACACAGTTCCTTGATAGTAATCTTTAACAGAGAGTAGCCAAGAAGCAGTGTCTGCTTCTGAGAAGCTGGGAAAATGTATTTTCATGTAATTTGGCTTTGCAGACACTTAGGAGTCTTCAGATATTTCTAGTATAGGGAAAAAATGTAAAAAGAAATATGCAAAGACCAACTGCAAAGATCATAAATCTGATTAATAGTCTGTGTATCTTGAATTCCAGATGTCATCTCGATATATTCCACTCAGATCTCAGAGGAAAATCATTTCAAAATTAGGTATAGATTATGCCATTTAAAATGACCAGGAGGCAATATGCTAAGACATCCAGAYACTTCACCTATGGTTTCACCAAAACGGAAGGATGTTAAAGACAATCTTCTCAAACATTCAAAATTTTCTATAAAAATGACTTACTATCAGATCAGTGTCAATGCATCTTTAAATAGAGCCGAATGTCAATGGATCTTTAAATAGAGCCGATTTTCAGTTAATGACAATACAAAAGATTTTATGCTTTTGATTAATAAGAAATAAAGTCTGCCTTCCCAGTTCTTGGTCATCATATTGATGACATTCAAATTTATGTAAAACATGTATTCCATTATAATATATAATGAAATAGAATAAGGAAAGGTAGCTATTATGTACAGATAAACAGGTTTATAAATAAGATCAGAACTGGTCTAAAWAGTGATACACACACTCTTATAGTGAATCGACATTTTTCCTCTGTTATTTTTTTTTTCTTACACAACAGTTTACATACAGTACTGAAGAGGTAGCTCAGACCATAACACATCAGAATGATAACTCTGATTATTGTCTTGATTCTTTCTGTGTCACTGTGCTTGAAGATATAATTCAGTAAGACTCTGGATTGGACAGCACATCCAGCTTTAGGGCTTCTCTCTCTTCCTGTCTGCTTATTCCTGCCTATAAGATGCAAATCACTGTCCCTTATTTTGTCAAAACAACTGTTTGAGGGTTCATCTGCAGTCCAGACCACTGACCTGATCTTGGTCAAAAAGCCCCCAAACTCCCAAGGAACAAAGTGCCRGGAGGGTTATTACTCCTGTTGTGTGCTCGCTCTAATCTTAAGGTTCCCTCAGCATCTGGTTGGCCGCTGCTGAGGAGAGAGTAGAGGGGAGGCAACGTGCGGTGCAGAGGCAGGAATGAGAAGCAGCGAGAATTTCTTTAGTCAGCATTACCACTGGAGCCCAGACCCCACCGAACCACCCCTGGAGGCGTTGCCTGCTCCTCCTGCTCTGCGCTTTGCGAAGCCGTGGGCCACGGCAGCACTGGGGCGATGCAGTATCGTTGCCCTGAAGGCTGYGTAACAGCTCTGCTCACCCTGCACCCAGGTGGCGGTCTGCATGAGACACGGAGAACCGGGGATTACACTCCGAGACATTTAGGCTAATTTGAACCTGGTGGGAGGAGAGGATGCCTCATTCCCCTCATTCCATCTTAAATCCTCAGCTAAGTATCTTGAGAGTTTTAAGGACAGCTCTTTCAGTGTGATCCATGATTTCTTTTCAACCAGATAGCTGTACTAACGAAAACTAAAACACAAAAAATATATGTGCACTAATATCATATAATCATGATTATAAAGAGATTGCTTCTTTTTTGTACAGAATTAAAATACTACCATAAAGCATTTCTATATCACTATAACTATATCCATATAGGGGTAGGGAAGTTTTTATTGCTTATACATATCACAATAGTGGTGGTTCAACTTTCAGACAACAAATCTGAATTCTTCAGGATGCCACAGTACCCTACTATTTTGGTAAAATTTCTTCATCTTCATATCAACTGCTTTTTCTGCCTTCTTGATTATCAAATATCTACTTCAAAGTGGTTTTGTTCACCCCTCTATYTTTTCTATTTAAAACAAGGTTTAACACTCCTGCTTTTGGCCACTTGCCTGCTCTCCTTCATGCTTCTGCAGGCATATCCATCCCCATGCCAACTCTGCCAGCTGCTCCATGAGGGAGGATGAATAAAAAGGCATTTTACCTGCCTTGGAAGAGGTTGGGAACAGTTAACGTTCAAGATGCCATGAATGCAAGGCACCGTACATGTGTAAATTATTATGTCTAATTGCAGTAACAGAATGGAAAATGGTAATCAGCAATGAGGAAGCGACTGCATTGATATCTAATTGCTTGTATGCAACAGCTGTTGTAATTGAAATTGTGACAAGATCCTGGCATTAATGTAATAACCCTAATAACTGGACAGAGAAATGAAACATCGATGAAAGTGGCCTCTGGCATGATAAAATGAAACAAAAACTGCAATTAAATAACATATTGAACAAAAGAGAAGTACCACAAACATGGCACCACACAGAAAAAAGTTTATGCTAGTCACATCCTAACAGATTAGACTTTTCTCCTGTCCTGCATTCCAAGACTCAGAGCTCCTCCATATCCTCTTTAGGATAGACTTTATTTATTTTGAATGGAAATTTAGAAAGCAATAGCTGAATTATAAGAAAAATTAACTGTATACACTAATATATGTTATTTTATATATATATATATATTATTATATATATATTATATATATATTCTAAATAAATACATACTGTTTGACTTACAGATTGTACTTCTAACTGAATAAATTTCTATCACTTCATCCTAATTGGGACTGTTTAACACAACAGAAAGAGTTCAATGAAATGTAAATACAGTGTCAGTGGAAGTGAATCAGTTGCAGCTTCCTTCCACAGATAACAACTTAATTACAGCTTCTCCATAAAAATGTTRAGTATTGTGTGTCATGGATTTCATAAAAAATGTTTGTGATGCTCAGCTGTAATTTTTACTTCTGTGTATGATTTGCTTCATTATAAGATTTCTCTTTATTTTAATGTTGTATCAGTGTCACAAATTAAATGTCACATGCTTAAAAAAAAAGAACAAAAATCTCYCCATAGAGTAAGCTGTATGAATACACAGCTGCTCACTTACAACACACAAGCCAAGAGTCAAAGGGAATGAAAACGATGTACGAACCTTCACATGACTGTAAGCAGCTCAACAGTATCTTCAACTTAATATTTTGTTGCTAATTAGCTGTRAAGAAAGCTCTACTATTTCACATTTTTCTGTCCAAACGCTTTACTAATACATACACAGTAATGCTAATTTTTTAGCCTCTCCTCTGGTAGGTGGGAACATAGATGCTACCCAGATGCCGTCTAGGAAGGACATGCAGTGTGGAGAGGATAATGAGACCAAGCAAGCCACCACCCGCACTGCTGCTGCACCTAGAGAGATAGGCAGCATCCTAGTTTCTCCAGCTTCCCTCACAAAGTGCTATGTCTGCCATGTATTTTCTCATGACAATACAAATCTCACTGCAGCAAATACAGTTTTGATTACCTAGCCTGTTTGCCTGCCAGTGAGTAATTAATACTGTTATCGCCTAATCAGATGTTGTTTAAATGCAGAATGTAAATTATGTCCTTGGCTTTGTTCTTTTCACTCTGTACACTGGTAAAAACAATAGGCTCTTCACTAAAATTTCCCATAGCTCAGGCTCTTGAAATGTCAGTACACAGAAATTAAAAAGAAAAAGCTATATTGCAAGAATTTTTGCCTTCCTTTGCCTAAAGGGTTGAAGATCATAGTAGTCTATTTTACAAACATTTCAAAACTTGATTTTTTAGACTATATGAGAACCTTTTGGTTTTCATAAATATTTTAATTGCTATTTAAGACCTCGTATAGCACCAAACGATTTCTGTAGTCAACTAGGGGACTGCTCTTCTTTGCAAGGACATTCAGTTTCTGGTGACATCTCGCAAACAACTTTAGTTTATGCTGCAGTCAGTGGTGTCTTCTCACTGCTTGCACAGGACTTCAGTAAGGCCGTAAGTGACAGGCAAGCTGTCCATGCACTTATCCTAGAACAAAGTTCAGTCCTACACAAAGCTATACACAGTCTCTARGTCTGTGCTAACTGTCTGCAGCATAGCTGGAAAAACACATTTCAGACTCTGCAGGCAAGACTGTCAAAGTTTCTCATCCACAGACTTTGGCAGTAGCTATAAGAGGTTACAGCAAACACTGGACTGGTTGTTGACTGTAGATCATTTTCTGGAACTATAACAAAGGTTTTTTCCCCAATCCTGATAAAAAATTGATAGATAATGCAAAGCTTTTTATTTTTTTTTCTCAAGGGAAAAAGTCAAAGTCCCTGTGATAAGGAACTCCTAGATAGGATGTAGAAGGCCCAGAATGAAGCCCATGTTCTGAAATTCTTCTGTATTTCAGGCAAATTACTTAACCACAGGTCAATCAGTAGTAGTTCATTCTCAATCTCTCCTATCAGAATAACAAAATTATAAAAATAATCTCTGTGAAATCCTGAGGCAGAACATTTATCTTCGACATCATCATTGACTAACATATTTATGGCTAACAGCTATTCTATGGGTCCCTCTCATATCCATAAATTTCATTTCAGACTTGACATACTTCTCAAACAAAAGTTTCACTGGAACAAATCTATTCATATATATATATAGATGTGTGTGTGTTGGTGTATATATATGTATGAATGTATGTATGTATGTGTGTATGTATTGGTCAAGTTATCCTTTTTAACAAGAATCTTCACCAGCTCCAACTGAGACTTTTTCAAAGTGGTACAAGCCAGATGCTCCACCATCATCTATTCAGTCTGTTACTGCTGGGAGCCTCAAATCAGATCTCAGTCCAAATTCTTGTGCTGTAGAGGACTTTTTGACAGCTTTTCATGGTAGGATGCATGTTTATTACCTTATCATCTGCTTCAGAACTGTGACCACACTAGCTCTCCCACTAGCAATAAAGTTAGTACGATAATTCTGATCACAGTAGGTGTCACCAAGACCTRTCCATGAGTAATACTGAATACCTAAGATAGGTTCTTAAGGTAGGACATGATGGACTTCCTTTGAAAACAGAAGAGCATTTCTTATTCTGTTCTTTTAAATTCTTGTACATTATATATTTCTGTTTTCCTCCACTACTTATGGTAGGAACTCACAGTGAGCAGACTTTTAGTTTAGGTATGCCAGCTAAGTGTCTAAAATCAGAAATATAATCCCCATATCTCATGGCTCCTCTGCACAGTGCTATGAGCCAGAAGATAATTTTACTTCTCTGTCTTTACAGAAATGATGAACAGACTTCAAAATGTTTGAAAAATCAGAACAATTCAAGCACTGCAGGCTCCTACAGCTTAAATAAAGCTGTTAGAAGAGCCTGATAGAAAGGTCAGCCTGTATATCTTTCAAAAACCCCAGCTGATATAATTTTCAGTGAATTCACAATTTTTATTGTGCCAGATACACAGTTAGGGGAGCTCTTGATATTTTACTGCTATGGGTCTTGAAAGGAACAAAAAAATTAAAGGACTAATAGATTTGTGTATATGTGAAAGTTTATAAAGTTAGRTTTCAGTTAATTTATTATAACACACTATATACTTAGATTGATATTTCTGTAACTTTTTGCTTTTCTTGAAGACCTAGTCCATGTTTAGACCTAACATGTCTACCCCCGGACTACTGGAAATTGAAAGCTATGCTAGGTTGTTTTGTTTATTTGTCCTTTTGAACTAGATTTGAATTAACTTTCTCTTTTAATACACCGCATTGCAAAGGAGCAAAAAAGCTATAGTTTGAAAAGTCAGTCAAGGTCACATGATATTTGGAAAAATATAAGTTCTAAAAGATCTTAATATCTGGTAAAATAGGAATTCAGTACACCTAACAAAACCCAGTAATCTTGAAAATATGTTCTTTATTTTCAAGGATGAAAGAATTTTTTTCAGTGTAAATTCTTGAAACCTTGTCAAATACATGAGGTGAATGGGAAGCACAGCAGGTATTAATGACTTTAAGAATCAGCAGCTATGCTGGAACTCAAGACATAATCTTTTTCTATTTCTTCCCTCCTAGCTATATCCACAGAATTCAAAGCAGCAGCACAGAGGTCTTGGACTTATGATGACATCCATGGGATCACGATAAGACCCTTTACATAAAACATGGATAAAGAGTGATGTTTGAGRTTTAGCAGAATTACATAGAATGTTATCAAACTGTTAAGCTTCTCTAACTTTTACTCTTGGGGACTAGAGTAAATCCTTTTTGTTTGTTTGTTTTTATTTGCATAACTTAAAAGTAATTAGCAGAGCAGTCATCGTTCTTTTTCAGTTCTTGGGGATTTAACATTTGGGACACATAAGAAAAAGTATTGTGAGGAAATGTGCATGACCTGGCTGAGCTGATTTTATGCCCGAAATTGTTATAGCATGCAGGAATTAGTCAAATCAGCATCACAACACCTGACCTACAAGTAAACTTTAATGAGTTCCTTTTAAGAGGTCATGTGTTTTAAAGAATGAGTTTTTTGAATACCGCTTTAGGATTATCTTCCAAGACTAAAGGAAGATAACAACCAAAAACACCAAAAGAAAGGTTATTTCTGACCCAGAGAAGATTTTGGTTTCAAGCACATTTCTATACCAGGACCTGTGAAGGGTTATCTCCAATACGCCCCTTCCTTTGCAAACAATGTAAAACACAGTGCAGCTAAACAACTGAGCCATCCGGAGCTGTTAACTTTTACTCTTGGTATGCGTCTCAGTTTAGGGGCTCAATCTCATTGGTTCAAAAATTTAAAATACTTAGTGATATGCAGTTACCTGTAGGAAGGATATCAAAATTTAGGTTGCTTTGGCACTATTTTCAGCTGTGCTGTTGAAGATTAACACCAGCTTTAACTTGTACACATCTACATTTACATGCCCAAAGAGTTATTTGGCTGTGTAGGCAGAGTGTAAGCACCCCTGCAAAGCAGTGGATGCACCACYACTTGGGAGTTCCTGATTTCCAAACTTACTCGGGAAATAAATTAAGGTATAACTACAGAGTTAAAAAGGAGGACTCCTGTTAGCTAGATTCACAAGATGAACAGTAGAAATCTTTGATACTAGAATCTCCTTTTAATTCTTTTCAGAAAACTCTGGAAGTGCTATGGAGCTGGTTTTATAACAGGATTTTTTTTTCCCATCAAATGAAAGGGAGAGGCAGACTTGTTTCAATGACCCAACAGACAATAAATCAAAACAGTATATGCTGCAAAAGACAGATCATCCTAATTTAGAGGCCTAACTGGACATTGCTTCTTACTCCCTCAGTCTTAATTAACATATCTGCTTTTAAAAGCTTCTTTTGTCAGGTACAGAAAAAAAAATGGGAGCAAGAAACCCAGGTAGGTATGTTTTAGTGCATGTGTTGTATTGTTATTGGTCTTTGGATTCAGTCCTGCAAGTATACATAACAAAAATGTTAAAAGTGGTTTTATTAATGACAATATTTGGCTAAATTACTCTAGTGTAGGATATAGTTTAGTATGGATGCTCAGTGACTAAAAGAGAAAAGGTTAATAATTACTATAAGCCACAAACTGTGGGATAAGGAAATATTTCCTTACTCTGCTTGATTTTTATTTAGGTTTAAAAATATTGCAAAGATTTAGTGCCTGGTACCCCTTAATAGACACTCTATTAACCACCTCCTCTTCGTAACTACATTTGCTTCAGACAGAGCTGCAGAATTACTCTAAGTTTAAAGGAATTGACATGCAAAAGTTCAGCTCCTTGGCTTTTTCTCAGGCTCCAGGGAAGAAGTCATATGTGCCAATCCATTAGCATGTTTGACTGTTTCCTCTGGTCAGCCTGCTGGGCTGTTTTTCCTGGCATGTTCACTGGTGGTTATAGAAACAAGCAGCTCTACAAGCAGCAGAACTGATGAAGCCAGACTTCATTCAGATTTATGGCTCCAAGGCTGCTTCTGCACTCACGGCATCTCTGCTATAAAGAGTCTCTGCCGCCTCCTGTGAACTGACATTACGCTGCAGCATCTCTGGGCAGACCAGAGTGCTCCTCAGGTCCCCTCTTGCATCCAACCACGTATTTTTATAAAGGAATTTCTCACCCCATTTATTCTTTCAGCAAATTTAGGTGAGAATTACCAATGCAGTTATTCAAAGTCTGGTTCGTGAGAGGCAGGGGAAGATGCGTGCGCACAGGGTGCACCAGAAGCACAGTCCCCTCAATCTTGCTACCTTTGGACCTCTCGCTTTGCCCACTCTTGGTACAAAACCCAGCAGCTGTCCGGAGCTCTGGCTCGCTCCCTGCTATTCGGTGCCCTGCAGGACAGGCAGCCTCTGTGGGGTGAGGAGGGTGTCGGGTGGCCAGCAGCTCCTCTCAGAACTACTGAGGCCACCTGTGTGGTGCGGGAGCCAGTCACCCTGCAGCAGGGCACGCAGGTGGCTTTGAGCGAGCRTCTGATTATAAATTGCTTTCTCAGCAGTGAACAAATCATCCTGGTCCCAAAGAATTTTCCAAAGCAGTTTAGTTATTCACACTGATAACTCCAACTTCTTTCCCACCTGATACAATTTTTCTGTTATTTCATCAAGTCTGTTGTGATGTCTATCAGAATTAGGAAAGGTTGATCAAATCCTCCCTCTCTGTTTTGACTAATATCCGTTATATTGTTTTCTAATCAGAAAAAGGAAAAATAAAAAAAGATACTTATTGCGTCTCCTTCTTTCCTCTCTCTCTCTCTCTCTCTCTCTCTCTCTCTCTCTCTCTCTCTCTCTTTCCCTCTTTAATGTTCTCACCAGACTAAATGTTTGAGGGGGTTTCACTCTGCTTGAGTAGAATGGGATTTGGTCCTTTGCTGCCTAACAGTGACTAATGAGATGCATAAATATTACCTTTTTAGAATAATATTCCGAGTTTTTCCTTACTAATAAATTCAATTAAAAAAAAAAATATATACAACTTTATCTTGAATATTTTCTTTTAAGGCCTTATTCAAAGCTGACTGAGYCCAAGAGAGGAATAATGAATCTTCCAAATCTCTGAGTCAAAAATTCTTTRCACTGTTAAAATGATCTAGCAATACTCCAGTATCTAATTAAGTTAAATTAATGTTAAATGYCAGATCTAACAGTCTAAGATCTAGCTTCCTTTTTGTGTCATTCAGAAGGAAAAGCAATTGCATTGATTCTCCTGAAGTTCATTTCTATATCTGCCATTATATATAAATACTGGTTTTCATCTGGATAATCAAATAGARTACATAGACACTTTCGTCAAGTCTCTCTAACTTAATTACAAATTTAACTAGAATTCTTGCAGTGTATATCCCCTTAATAGYATTTCATTTGTAAGCCGCTCTTGAAAAATGGCAAAGGAAACTTCCATTTTTCAAGCAAATGTGCAGAGCTGCTAGCTGTTTAGACTGTCCTTGGTTGTTAGCATGCCAGATCTCAGCTGTCATTTTTCTCTCTGAACTATCCAGGTATTCTACTATGCAAAAGGCAGGTGCCTTTCTGTAGAACTGTCTTAATTTTGTGATTGATCCCATTCATTTTATCAGAAGAATTTATGCGGAAGGTACTTTTTGATATTAATGGATCAAACTGAGGTCCTATATCCCCAACTTTTCATATTCATTGAGAAAAAAAAAATCAATCAAATTGTTTTCATCAGTCATTCTAAGAATTACATCTGATTAGGTAGTATAGATTGTTCCAACAGCTTCTGATCCTAAATTACAAAAATAAATGAATAAACTGATTTAAAAATAAAGAAGTTTCTAATTTAGAACTGGAAAATCCAGTTGCCCTGTACTAACTTGCTTTGAATGTTGTTATTACTTAAGACTTTTCCGCAGAACTGACAATCCAGCTAAATATCCATTTCTTTGTTTTTTTTTTTTTCTTTACATACTGTTCTTGGAGTGTGCATGCTTTGAACAATATGTTGAGACTGAGTCTCCAGTATGTTGCACTATTTGCCATTCATTATACCTGCACTGTCAGTGTACCCTGCTAGCAAATCAAATGGTTATCTCCGCTGATACCTAGTGAATTACCATCTGTGGCAAGCAAGGCAGTGGTAAAACTAAGCTTTGTTACTATAGAGGAGGGACTGCCAAAAAGAAAAAGGGGGTGGGGGTACTGATAAAACTACATTTTTCAACCTTGAAATTTTCTGTGGGGAACGCCATAATTATGGTATTAAAACTGTTAACATGACCTCCCAGTAACATATATTTATTCTGTGCAAAAATCCAKTTTTATAAAACCTAATACTATTCTTCCATTCTTAGCGGACTGATTGATGAATCTCAGTGTAGGGGAAAAGGACTTGATTGCAAATATTCCAAATAAATGGATGCCTGAAAAAGAAGTTGAAGAAAACTAACRGATGCAACAGCAGAAAATTTCAGAAGAAGCAGGCGCTCTTCTCTGAATCTTCACTCTGTAAAATTACATAAGAGTGTGAAGTGTTCTCTGTATCAGAAAATAGAAAAAGCCTATTTTCATTTGGAAGCAGAGTAGCATTTTTTGGATAAAATATCTTTTTATCTGAAGTTGACCAGCCAACAGGATTATCTGCAAATTGTATTTCTCTGGAACACAGATGATCCAATTTTTTCCTGAATTCCAAGTTAGCTATTCTCTATTGCAAATGCATTTTGTGGGCTATGAATTTGTGGGAGTATGCCTAGAGTCACAGACTTAAAGGACAGTATCATACTTTTTTTTTTATTATTATTCAGATTTGTAGCTCTAGAGCTACCAATTCAGTACAAAATCTGTATTAAGAAAGCATTTCCAGCTTCAGACTTGGTAAGGCATTCAATGAATGTCAACAATTATTCTCAGTTTCTTAAATTATTTCTTTCATAAGAAYAGACATAAGATAATTTAATATCCTCAGCCTACTTCCTTTTCAGAAGCTTCTCAGGGTATGTAGCCAACTTTTCTAAAGAACTGAAACCAAACATTTTCTGAAATAGACTCCATCCCAAGGAAATGTTTTAGAACACAATGTTAAATTTAAGTGTAGCAGAGAATGATTAAAACATTAGATTGGGGAATAATAGATTCCTACTGTCATGCCTCCTCCAGAGGCAGAGAAACAAAACAAAGCAAAAAAAGAGACTTTCTTGAAATTCTAAGTTATTTGGTCAATGAACATTCTTGGYAGTACTCTTCTGCAAATGTGTAAAATCTCTGCTTCCTCCTCCAGCCAATAAGTAGGCCAGAGCAAGGATATACAGCACATTTAAATTTAAAATGCAAGTACTATATCCCAGCATCTCTTAAACTCCCTTTACTTTGTAACATAAGTTGTCGTGAAGCTCAGGAATATAAATGTATCCCAAAATGGACAAGACACATTCATGAGGAAAAAGTGTCCGCTACCAGCTATTAATGGAGAGGAAGATTTTATGTGGGGAGAGAGTGAGACAGAAAAGGGGARGGGAGAGACAAAGGTTGTGTGGATTTTCCTACAGCATCCTTTGCCTTCTTACAGGATCCCCTAATGAGGTTGACTTACTGTTTCAGAGCTACTGACCTAACAGATACCTATATTGCTAATCTTGTAAATAGCAGTGCAGAATTATTTCCCTCAKGTTTATTTATAACAGCTCATTTATAGACTATTATGAAAGTTGCACATCACTTTCCAGAAAGAGTTGAAATAYCTCTTAAGAATTATTTCATTTTTGATGTGTCTGTTCTAAACTGTATGTTCTCAAGAAAACTTCTACAACCAAATTTCAACAAGAGCTTAACTTATTTTATTTCAGGTAATAACTGCAGAGTGTTGAGTAAAGATACCTCTCCACTATGCAGTAACTCACCTAAGAAAATGTGCTCTTTTCAAATGTTAAAATACTCCACTTYCATTCCAGCAGACATTTTGTAGGTATTTTATTGAAACTTTCTGATTTGTGGAAACAGCTTGTTAGTTGTGTCTGAAATAACCTCTCTGCTTGCTTAACTATACCTTCTGCTGTCAGTGACATAGCAAATGTAGAAGGAAAGTGCTAAAATATAAAGAGAGAAAACATATATCTTTTCCCACCCTCAGTATCATTTTTCTATCTTTATACTTACTGAGTACACATTATRCAAGAGAAAATAAATGGTCCCATGTGTATAATGGGAATGTGGCAGAGGAACAGCTCTGTGATCAGACCCATCTAGCCAGATTTCCTCTCTCTGAGAGTGAAAAATCATAGTCAGTTAGCAAAGATGCTTCTCCAGCTTTATATTCCTTCCTTCTAGGTCAAGGTCTCCCTGAGCTTTAAAATGCACCTGGATTTTCATGTTTACTAGTCATCCCTAAGTCTTTCTCCTCCATGTATGTCTGGCACCTTTTCAAACCTATTTAGCATGTGAGCCCCCTTAGCATGGAAATTTTACAGCTTATGTGTTTAAGGAACCACCTCCTTGCCGTTACTGTGAGCCCACTGCCTGCTAACGCCACGAAACGAGCCTGAGAGCCAATGCGGTAACACGCCATTCTTTACTGATCATGATGTTGTAGATTTTTATGAATACCTAACAGATCCTCTTATCTGCCTTTTATTGCACTGAAGAGTCCTAGCCAGTGTAGGCTTTCCTCATAGGAAGACTGTTAGATATTTTTATCTTTGTTGCTACTTTCTGACTTTTTTCCCATGCAGAATTACTATGAATGCATAGGAGCATGGACTTCATAGGCATGCACTTGCAGCACCTTGCTTAGAGAATCTAAGAGATGTTCCTCTGACAGGAAAGCTGTCCTTCCCCAAAGAGTGTACAAGAAAATGGAAGACAACAGAGGAAAAAGTTAGTTAGCTGGGAGACAATGAGATGGTTGTGATTAGCATAAAGAAGTGTTAGAAGTCACGATGAGTGCATCTTAGCTGCGTTTTGCCCTGTGTGTGCGTCATGTTAATAGAAAGATACATTAATGAGCAAATGGAAGGAGACACAAAGCTGGCCTGTAGATATTTTATTTATTTTAATTAAAAATATTTTATTTAGAATTTTTTTGTCTAATGGCTGGTACGTGGGCAAGCACAGCAGTGCCATAGAAAAAAAATCTTTTAAAGTGTTATAGAGACTTATCATCTTAACCAAAGATAGTGAATTATTATTGCCTCTGGTCTCAAGGACTGGAATAAGCCACATTAATCTTGCTTGGCTGTTTGAATGCAATCTCTTTGTTGCTGTATGGAATGATAGACTATGACAAAAGTTCAGTGAACAGAAACGCTTCACGAGACATGCATCAAGGAATGCAGCTTTTCTTCACCAGGGAATTGCTGAAGTTGCCCAGCTTCAAAGTTGGCCCTGCTTTGAGTGGAGGTTTGGAACAGAGAGGTCACTTCCAAATTATGTTGTTCTCTACAGCAGAAGACAACTGCTCTGCCTCACCTGCATTTACCAGAATATTTGCCAGCATTTCCTAAATAATTCAGGCACTTGTTAAAGGTTTGCCAGAACTCTGCCACGAATGAGTTGGAGTACTTACATTTGGGAGATTATAGCTGCATAGTCATAGGTGAAATATAAGAGTATTCTGATACAATAATCTCTCCCCACAAAAATGGTTTTCTCTGAAACCTAGCATGTTTTAGTGGGAAAAGATTCATCCTTACGAACCTGACAGAGGTAGGGCACAGAATCCCTGCATAGGAGGAGTAGGAAAGTATCTATACAAATCAGTGATAGAAATAAAGGGAAGATCTTCCAGGTCTGATCATCATATAAGCAGATTAAATCATTTTTCCCTCTTATTTCATTTTAAAACTTCATCTCAGGATTTCAAATTTCATATACAGTGATCCAAAAAAGGCTAAATTTCCCCTTACCTTTGAGGCCTCTGTTCAGCACATTCTAGCTGCTGCTAAAACTTGTGAAAGAACCAACCTTTGAGGGACATACAAAATATCAGCAGGTCACCATTATATGTAAAACCACACAAAATGAAGACTGTAAAAGACTGTGTACAGAGAGATAGTATGGCATGGTGAGAATAACACCTCAAAGGACAGAAGTTGCTAAAGGCATGTTCAGATTTGACAAAACTATGCTAAAAAAAAACTTGAGAGAAACTGTCAATGCAGATTTGGAATGGAAGTTGCATGTTTTGTAATGTACAAATGCAATGTTATCAACCAAGACTATGTCTTTTAGAGTCCTATAGTAAAAATACATTAGCACAACATATTGCAGGCAGCTCGAAGTCTTTCTGCTCACACTCAAAGTGATGAGACACAGACCCATTCAGATTCCCAAGTACGATAAGGCACTCATGCTAATATGCCTTGCTTATCTGCAAGATTGCCTCAGATTTAATATTGTTCTTTATGGTTCTGGAAACTCACACAGAATTTGTTCATGCTTTTTTGCAATATAACATTTTGTCATATTCTTAATATCCTTTTCCTGAATAAGCTGCAAAGCAAAAAGAAGAACACAATCAACTAGGTAACATTAACAAGTGGAGAACAACAGTAAACGATTAAAAGCAAGAAAATGCTAAGGAATGTAACATTCTTGATAACTGACAGTGAAATATCAGTCATAACACAAGAAAAAGCTCTAATGGGATGACATCTGGATTCTGCCTCCAATAGTGGACAGCAGCAGATGTTGTAGAGCAAAGTGAACATATAGGCCCTTTAGGGATGCAGCTAGAGGACAAATTGCCCACAGAGAGTGCTTCTCTTAATTGCTAATGGCAAAGTGTAAGTCTACAAGGCCTCAACAAGGCTTTTTTGTTAACATTTGGAATTTTATTAAAAATTTGGTTACATCTGCTGACACCCCAGGAAGTGATACTAGTCATACAAGGAGATAGAGAGAAGCAGGGAGGATCTCTCCTTTTGAGACAGAAGAGATTTTGTTGCTTCATGGCAAGAAGTGAGTGCTACAGCCAGGTGGAAAATACAAAAAAGGAAGAGGAAAAAATGGAGAATGTGATATTACTTGAATGACTGCTTAACTTTAATGATATTAAAGCTAAATAAATTCTCCTGGTTTCAGTTTATGAGCATCAAATGTGCATCAAGGCATCAAGTTTTTTTTGTGCTGGAGCGCACAGTACCATTTCTGAAGGTGGCATCCCTTATCTTAAGCACAAAAGTTCTTTGAGAATCACACATTCATGCATAGCTAGTGTAATTGCCTGCCAAGGCCATTCTCATTCAGAGGATACAACAGGTGTCATGAGATCACCAGTCACCATCTGTGCTGTTGCCTGGTGGCACTCTGATCTGTGATATTGCTGCTTACAGTGTGGACACATCTTCAGTTTCTCTTTTGTACTCTGCTGTAGCAAGTGTGGAAGATGTCTGGTAAGAGAGAGTGTGGTCCCCTTGCAATACCTATCAAGTGGCTAGTCTAGGGATCTAGCATCACATAGCTCCTTTCTTCCCGACCATGATCTATGCCTCTCTCTCTCTCACCTTGAACCAAGGAGCCCTGACACATATAGCCAAAGCAGAGATCTGTTTCCCATAAAGGAGATGCACACAAAGCAAGTTATAATCAACATTTTTTTGGCTTTAAAGCCAGACAAGCACACTAAAACTGTGTAATTGATGACAGTATATAAACATTTTTTAACATTGTAGAATCACTAATAGCATGTTGTAAAAAAGTCAAACTTAAATATAGAAATAAAATCCATAGCTGCAAAGCAGCAAATGAAAAATTCTGGTACAGTTATACAAACAAGGTGAGGGACAATATGGGCAAAAAGGAAGATATGAACTAAGGATGTAGACCATGGCCTGAGAAATGTCTCTTAAAGCCAAAACAAGCCTTCAGAGTAGGCAGGAAAAGAGTCTAATAGAGCTAGAATAATCCTGCAGAATAACCAGAGCAAGTCCTCAGCCCAAAAATAAGATGAACTTTGTCAAGAGCACATGAGCTCACCCCTTTATGAGGAGCATGAAATACCAGCAACAAGTGAGGAAAGATGGGGAAGAAAGCAGGTAGCCCACTTCAGTTTCAGCTTCTCTCATCAAAGGTGTCTTGGGACTGGCGACCCAGGACCCAAATATAAACGGATACAGTTGTTCTTTTTCTTCCTGAGCAAGAAGCATGTATGGTACTGGTACTGGTACTGGTACTGATCAGTATGCATGCATGAGTATGATTTTACTGGCATGTGAAAGACTGGCAGGGTTAATATCTGCTTATATTGTACTATGTTTTAAATTGTTATATGAAGTTTTGATGAATTTAAATCAGAAAATAGCATCTAATAATGATCCTCTTCTGATCCCAAAACTAATTTCATAAATTGGAGCCATTAGTCAACAAAACCACTTTGATTTGTAAGGTCTTTTCTCGTTTGAATGTAAAGGAGAATCACCATGTCTCAATAAATAACACAGCTGATAGATACTTCAGTTGGTTAGAGCATGGTGCTGCTCATGCCAAGGTCACAGGTTCAATTCCCCTATGGGCTACACTGAGGGTTGGACTAGATGATCTCCAGAGGTCCCTTCCAACCTTACCATTCTATGATTCATTTAAAATAAATTATTCCACAGCTGTAGTTTGTAAGAGACGATCATGACTTATATGAATAATGAAGAGAAGATATTCTTCCAGTGCCCATTACAGTCACTACTGAGCCACTTATATGTTCCTGGAAAAGAGTTTCACTTCAATTTCATCTTTTAATTTTGTTTTTAAAAAATTGTCAAAGGTTTGGCTGTATCCCATTTGTCAGAACAGATGAAACTAGAGACTTATAAGGAGTTTCAAGTGAAGGAGCTCAATTAGCCCTTCAGGATGTAGTGTGAAAAAAGTAATATTTAATCTGCCTTTCAAATTTTGGAAATTTGTAACTTGCACTTAGCCTAAGATGCAGCCAATCATATAAAATAATACACTGAGACTGATGCTTTGCTTAACGCTAGTTCACATTAAAAACCTATTAAACTGTAACAGAAGGGTCCTAGGATTAAGAAGGAATTCTATGCTTATCTTTTGGGGTTATTCTTCCAAAATAAATATAATATAGCACGATAATTATGCAATATTGAGAGATTTTCTCTGCTTTTGTCAGTTCAAAATGTTGAAGAGATTTTTTTCCTCACACTTACCTTCTATGTTATTTCCCTGCCATACAGTATACACCAATAAGGCATTTTCCTATCGCATTTTAGCATATTTATCACTTCATTACATCCAGTGCCTCTTAAAAATTAAAATATAAGAAAATTGATAGATTTTTAGATTAAAACAGTGCAAAGGGGCCTAGCTGCATCTTAGCTGGTACTAAGGAGTTGGAAACAGGTTCACCAGACCAGTCAGAATAAAATAGCAAGTAGCTGGAAGCTGCCCTATGAGAAGTTTTAGAAAGATTATGAGTAAAAATATTGATGATATTGAAAAAATATATGATATTGATAAAATAGGAAAGCAAGAAAGTAATGGGACCATTAGAAACATCTCTGAACTCTTGGTTCCTCCAGTGGAGTGAAAAAAGCTCCCACTCCTGTTTGGTCTGCATTCCCATCTTTTTGAAAGAGCTTGGCTTCAGACTAATGACCCCAGTACTAGTGACTTAGTGGGCAAAAGAAAAGGCAGGTTTTCAGATGAGTTTTCTGTTGTTCATGACTTGCACAAGGCCTGTACATCACAAACAGAAAAATACAGCAGAAAAAGCGCGCTCATACTTTACATCTGGCCACAAGGGGCACTTCAGAACCTGCGCATTTTGACGCAAGTCTTCCACCAAAGTCACCACTGCCACTATACACACACTAAGTGTTGCTCCTCATGTTTTAAATTAAGAATAACTAATCTTCCAGCTAGCTCTAGAGGTTTTATTCTCTACAAGACAAATATAGAGGATTAAAGCTGCCATGTTTACTCTGTTCTCACTGTATCTATCGAGCAGAGACAGTGGTTTGAACAAAACCTCTTTTTTGTCCCATTTACATCATAAGAAAGATACTCCATCTCCCTTCTGGTATGTTGTATAGCAGTATGTTGTCATTTTCACACTTAATTGAAATATTGAGTGTAAAATTTTTCAGTCTAATATGTAGCTATCATTTCTGCTCCTACTAGCATTATCTCTGGGCCTCTAACACTGCAAGACACAGGATCATGTGATTAATGATAATAGTCCTTTCTTTCAGTCTTCACATCAAATCTGAATACTTCTGTGAACTGTCCTCCTTCACTAATATTTATCCTTATAAAGTAAAAGAACTATCACAGTAGAGAAGCATCCTCTCTGCTTTTATTGATTACAGCTGAGCACCTCTCTTTGAAGTCCCAGGAAGAACAACATCCCTGTTACAAGGTTCATGAAGCATCATGTTATTTAGAGAAGGCTTTCCTTCAGCTAATGAGTGCATTTGTTCGAGATCAGAATGAAGAATAAATGAATGAGTACAAAATTTCAAAAGTCTGGAAAAAAAATCTAGATCTGCATATATAGTGAAATGCTACAAAGTTTTTTAACTTTGCATTTTTCACATACTCATGAATATTTTACTAATTAAAAAGCATAATATTCCTATGCAGCATATTACTTTTTTAAGTAGTAAGACATCTGTAAGACAGAATACTAGGATTTTCTTCAAATGTTTAGGATTTCACTGAGTGATGCATGACACTAGATCACTATTTTGTGCTAACCTTATTGTACTTCAAAATACAAATTCAAAATAGTTGATTAACCTATCTGGTAAATTACAGGGAAAATATGATTTATTTTTATATATATATATAAAAATATTATATATATATATTTATATATTATATATAAAATAATATATATATAYACACACACATATACATATATATATATAGTCTCTCCTCCAAAAGATCCCCACTTTTCCTACTTCCCTCAGTAACTCTTTTTCTTACAATTTCTTCAAATTTCTGGCCTTTGCAATACCAGAATACAAATCATTCCTTTTTGAGAAAACTCTATCTTCTTCTTTTTATATTGCAATTGTCACATTAGTTACAAGTGTAATAAATGACAAAATAATAACATCTTTCTTATACTACATGTATAATACTAGTAGCAGAAGTACATTAATTGAGAAAAGTTATAGAAATGTGCTTTATAAGTGATCTCACAGTTCAGATATATTTACCAGCAATACAAAAATACAGGACTCTTTCACTTTCATCAACTGCTACTCTATTCTGGTTATCCTTTTACACTTAAAAAAAAGCAGCAGATTTGAGATACACATATTATTTCCTTCAGCTGCAGAGTTACAGTGCTTGGCTACACTGAGGTCAGGTTTTAAAGCATTAAATGGAAGAGGGAAATTATGATTTTCAGTGAGCGTTATGTCATCTTGGAGTTCAGGTGTCAGCAATAAGCCCTTAAGGAAGTCTAGTACAGACACAAGGCAGCTTTAATGTATTTGAGCCAGAACAACCACTGGTCGGTACTCTGTGGGCCAACCATAATTACAGCAGACATCCTCACTCTTATTTCTCACTCCACAAATCACCTACCAAAACTGTACATATTGTTTTTCATGATACAAGTGTATTTAGTTAAGATATCTCTTTTCAGAACTTAAAGAAAGTGTTATAGTTGGGTTCTTCACCTTCTTATACGATATCTAAGAAGGCCTTATCTATTTTATCACTAATTTATCTGTTTTAAATTCAGAGGAATAATGCTGACATAAAATAGAGCCACAAAATTGAGAATCCAGCTTGTCAGAACTGTTTGTAGCAGAAGGCCAGTTCTTGATTATATGGTTTAATTTAAAAATAGGAATAGAGCTATCTGACATTTCCCCTAATGGTTTTTCTGAGGAAATGTTTTACAAGTAAGTTCATGTAACAAAACAAAGCTAACACAAGAATTACAGATGGAGAAGTGATTTGTCAGATACAGTAACGGTCCCAGGATGTTAATTTAGATTTACATAAGAAACAGTCTAGAATCTAGGATGAGAAAGGACCTCCTAATCAAGCTTCCATTTTTTGTAATAGCTCCCTCTGCTAGGCAGTTGTAGCCTTATTTATCTAGTGAGAGATGCCAGATAGAAAGTGCAGCACCTACTCATAGCTACTGCTGTAGAGCAGGACCACTGTGGAGAGTCTACCTGGGGCTTTCCATTTCCTGTGGGAACCATCCAGCTGTGGGACCAACTGTCAGTGCTGGCCAAGCTGGGAAATTAAGATTTAGACCCAACTCAGAAATCTGAATAAGTAGGTGTTCTATATGCTTCCTGACTGAAGAAAGGATTCTGTTTTTCCCCCATGGAAGATTGTGTTTGCTCTATCTGACAAGAATGAGATGCAGCAATGCAAGACAACAATGCATCCATCAGCTGCAAAAATAAATGAAAAAAGATCATATCCTCTAGGTAATTTTGTTTTCCATTTTTCGTAAACTCATATCTTATGGCTACTTTTTATTCTACTTTTCCAAGTATTACAGTCCTAATTATATAAGAGACTTCAAGTTAGAGACTTTGTCAGCTGCAGGCTGTAACCAACTGGCATCCTTTGTGAGCTGCACAACAAGGACCTGCAACACATTTGCTGATGGGCTACTGGCTCTCCTTAAAGACTGTGCAAAACAGCATCTGACAGGAACATGTTGAAAGATCAATAAACCAAATTCCCAGTAGAGCAGAGAGTCACATTCACATTAAACTGAAGTGKTTTTTCTGTAGTCTGAACTTTTACCATCTTTGAATATCTTCTAAATATATAATAGCTCACCTTTCTGGTAGAAAGAAAGCTCTTTTTATAATGGAGATRCATCTTCTGTGCAGACTAAGCAATCTGCTGCCTGAAGGACAGTRTTTTAAGATCCAGGAGATGGATAGCATAATGTAATGTGATGGAATATGTATGTATAAAGATTAATATTTAACATTAAAAAAATAAGTATATTTCATTGATTTTATTTTTAAGTCCAGTTACCTTGAAGTAATTGGTTTCTCTTTCTTAGACTCTAGATTTTGCCTGCCTTTCCTTCAGAYTATATAGATCAGCCCAAGGGATGATTAAGAAAAAGAGGAGAAATGTGAATTCTGATTGTAGCAAAAGGTTAATGGTGGCAGTAAGGTTGCTTAAATGAATATTATTTGCTTTAACCTACTTCCCCCACATAAAGTAGCTGCTGTGTTATAGTGAAGGTTTTCCAGTGAGCCAGCAACACTAAGTAAAATCTTCCTAGAGCTTTTCAGGTCAGAGAGAAAGCATATCTTCACTTACATGCCTCCAAGTGGTGTAAAAAGCCRTTTACTTTGCTCTCTGTCTGGCTATAGTAACAAAAAAAAAGAGGATAGGTGATGTTTTTGATGCCTTCTTATTTGAGGTATCATATGTCCCAYGGCAGTCATAGACATAGTTTTCTACCATAAATCTACAGACTGCCGTTCTGCTTGGCCGATGTTCAAAGGCACATCCTGCTCCTTCTTGCCTGCTCATGATTCCTGCAGCAGCAACCACAACCTAGGCTGGTCTTACTCGGTCATCTGAAGTTGCTTGGGTGAACAGAAGAAAACCAACATTACTACACAAGAAAGTTGAGAAGAATTCAGTCATATAGGGTCATATGAAAGATCAAGTTCAGGGAACTTAAATTATGTATAGCGAGGTTCATATGGGCTGGATTGAGGGTTAGCTATCTTCCAGCAGCCTTGTTTAAGAAYGTCTGGGCTCCTTTGTGCAGGAGACATTAATACAAATGTATTGTATTTGTACTATATATTTGTATATGTAAAGATAACTACAAGGACAACGCTACACACATTCTTTCTAGTTCTATTAAAAATACTGACAGTGCAAAGAAGACCTACTCATATTTTGTTTGAATTTTTCTGAGTTCATTTACTGGTGTAGGGATATACCTGTGTCCTTTTTCATCGYACGAACAGATTTGCTGCTTGTTTTGTAATAGCAATTAATCATACTGCATACCATCAAAGCATTAGGGAAGYGTTACAACCCACCCAATTAATGTGCCCAGCGTGCCTAGTCTGTCTACATTTTATGTATAAACAAGAGAAAAAGAATCATCTAGTGAATGCTTTGGGGGACTCAAGTTTGACTCCTCCTCTGCATTACTCCCTGGAGAAGCCTCTCTGCCTTTGAACTATGCATGTACAGTAGCCTCCAAACTCAAAGCATCAAAGTGCTCCAGGACAGGTGAAATGAGCTCCCCCCCGACACACACTTTAAGTAATTCATGAAGGGAAAATCTTTTGCAATTCTAACCATGCATTTCAAACCTTAAAATGTATTTTCTGATTTTTAATTGGTGACTTTCTAGGTTTAAGAACAAGGCAGGGAATGTGTTTGTACAGCTAATGCTATACTATGGCCTGGTGGCTAAATAATATTGCTAGGTCCAGCTGTAACCAAACACTATTGATAGTACTGCCTCTATGTTAAGTTTTGCACAACATATCTARTAGCAAATCCTGCATTTCTGCTGGGAAATCACTAAATGAATCAATTCTGAGCCAGAACTGCACTTAACCTGGGTCTGTGAGGACTCCACTCACCCACAGACATTTAACCTACCATTACTGGAGCTGCTTCTAACGCTCTAAATGCTGGATGTGCTGCAGGACATGGCTATTTAATTATTAAACAACTGTTTTAAGGAGTGACAGAAATGCTACCTTCTTCTTGATATAATACAATCATGCTGTGGCTTCGTACTGAAAACAAGGTCCATAGAAGTATTTACATAAGCCAAGGAAAGTCATTATGCAGCCACTGTGCTGAACATTTCTTTTATCCATCTTTTCTTGTTGCTGCTGCTGCTGTTGTTTTCTATCTATGCTGGTAGCCTGATCTCCTGATTCTCTTGAATAATTGATTTTATGGTATCACATCATTCCAAGTACATACTCATTTCCTGCTTCTCTGTTCATGCACATTCTTATTTTTCTTGTTTTCTTTCTAAAATGCCAAGTCTTTTGTTTGCTTTTTTTTTTCTTTTTTTTCCTGCTGCCTTTTGTTCTAATTAAAGAGTATCAGGTGTACTGTTCAGGGATGCTGGGAATGGGAGGGAGGGGAAAGGAAGGTGAGGAGGAAGGTGAGAAAAATGCATTTTAATTCCTGTAAGGTTTGGCTTCTGCTACTCACATTTCACGCTCCACAGGCAAATGTGCTTTGTTTCTGGGATCTCCATGAGTCTCTCCACACTCACTGAATTTTCTGTCAATCACTCTCTAGTGTCTGGCCCTTCTGAACCAATATGTAAACAACAATTTCATAAATTAAAGCTCTTCTCGATCTAATTGCTTCTTGTGCACACCTTGCAGAGAAATGGAAATGTGCTACTCCATCTCTGCTGACTGATTTGGGGCTTGTTTGTTTTAGACGTGAGTGTTTTGCTGCATGTGTTCAATCAACAATGGGTAAAGAAAAGGAAGAAACTGCTTCACAGTTGCAGCTCATATCAATTATTTCCACATGTATTCTATAGTGCAATGATCATCGCAGTGCCTGACTGCCTCTGGCAGTGCATTAACCAACAGGGAAAGGTCTGTCGCTTGCTCATCCTCTCAGCTGATGGAGCCTGTTAAGTAGTGTTACTTGGTCAGAAACACTGCATAAAGGGAAAAAAGAGATTTCTGTACAGGATGTTGGCTGGCTTTTTTGTTTGTTTGTTGGTTTTGTTTTGTTTTTTAAACTATCTTGCTCTTAAGCTAAGATTTATGATTTCTAGAACCTCCTTCTGTATTAGTCTCATGTTGTCTGCCTCATGTTGTCTTTATCCTTGGAGAAGTCCATTATGTTACTCAAGCAAAACTATTAAGCCCATTTTTCATCTCAGAAGGCAGATAAGTTCAGGCCAGGTMAAAGAGAATTTGAAAAAGTGTGTATATAGAAGTAATAGTCTAAGGAAAGCCTATTCAGAGAATTTTAAACTTGTGTTATTCAGTGTTAAGGAAGGAAATGGGACTTTATAGTATGCTTCACTTCTCTCTGAAGACTATTTTGTCACGTGCATCTGTGTCATGCATGTTCTCAAAAATGTTCAATATTTGACTAATGCTACTCTAAATTAGACGTTCCTAAAAAAGATACTATATATAATGTTTATTTTTCTTATTTGTAAAGTGGGATGATATCTCTTCAGGAATAAAAATGTCATGCATTTCAAGTGACTCTTACGCTCTGAATAACTAATAGAGAATAGTCCAAATGAKTAGTTAGTAAACATGTCACTGGCCAATATTTGCAATTCCAGCTAGACCCTATCTGCATATTTAGGTACCCAAATACACTTTGAAACATGGCCCTTAGACATTTAAGTGTTGGAAAATGAGACTTGGACTTCTGTGTCAACTACATGCCTTTGCATAATTTACAGTAAATACTTTTAAATCCTTTGCCTAGAAAGTGTCRTGGAAGTGTAGAGTTGTTAAATGTGCTTACTTTTTAGTATTAGATAATATTTGAATATGTTCATAGAGGTCCTTTGGAAAGAYGGTGAATTTTTTTGAAATGTAAATAATTTAAGAATGCTATATATTCATTACTTCACACATAGATCTGAATAATTAGTTTCACTGGTAATTACTGAAATTTTCTTTAATTCATATCTGACACTGTGATAAGATAGTTTTCTTTTTATTTTTTTTACCATGTCTCTTAATTAAGATGTACAAGATGAGTATGAATGCCATTTACTCAGTAAAATTAAGAAAAAGCATTATTTTCAGCTATTATYCTTCATCATTTCTTCAGTCTGCACACTCAGTTTAGACGCACAAAGGGAAATAATTGCAGCAGTGTTAAAAATTCAACACTTTCTGTTTAACAGGCCAGATTTTCTTGCTTTAGGAAAAGCAACTGAATGCACAGCTACATCATAGGTTAGCTTTTATATTAATTGTAGGATCCCATAAGGTTACTGACAGAAATGCATAGATGGAAATAATATGAATTTATCTAAGGGAGAAAATGGCCACTATGAATTATCAGAAATGCTCATATTCAATATCTTACTGCTGATTTTTAAAGTGAAATATGCATACTGACAAAAAGATCTATCAGAGTATGTAACTAACGGACATTTCAATGTCACAAAGCAGGACCGTGATTTTTCACTTGTGATAGAAAACAAGGTGTTTTTCTTTGCATCCTCTTAAACTTTCTAGCTTCTCAAGAAAGATTTGACAGCAATCAATTATTAATGTTACATAGATTAATATTTAGTAACCCTGGAAACAATAAGCTGTTTTTTTTAATAAAATGATACAAACTAATGTGATGGAGAATGTCAAAAAAAAAAAAAAAAAGAACAATAATATTTGAGCCTTAATTGGTAATATAAGAAGAAGTATTAATGTTTTACTCATGGTACATAATCTAATTGAATCCAGGAGAGAAGCAAAGAAAATAATACAAAACAAAACCCAGGAAATTATAGTGGTTACAAAGCCTACCAAAATAAAGGACTCACTGTACAACAGGTGAAATTGCCAGATAGAAAAAAAGCAAAAATACAATGGAGTTTCACTTTTGGAAACCCTGAAAAGCCCACATAATGAATAGAATTTGAAATGCAACTCAGTTGCATGATAAAAAAATACGGCTAAATTTTAGGATACAAAAACAGGCATTTGTACCTACAAAAATCTCCAGACTGTGTTTTTTTTTCCCCCCTTTTAAAAAAGGAGGTCTATACAGTGGTATTGATTTTTGTTGAGCTACTTCACCACATCACAGTATTGGAACAGAACATCTCACATGAATTTGGATGTAGCATGACACCAAAATTTAATTTCCTAAATCTAGCACCTTGACAGAAAATCTTGTCTCTTTATAAAGAAAAGGAAGAGACAATTYCCACAGACAGCAGAATAATAAAATTGAAACACTAAAGAGTTTCAGGGTGAGGCTTTCGTTTATGCCCTTTCTTTTTTCTTTCATCCTGTTTGATCTGCTGCTATTAGTGCAGATTTCATCATTTGATGCAGATGTCTGTTATGCATCTGCATAAAGAGAATTGCTAGTCTTTGGACTCATGCGTCTTACGCACTGAAATCAAGGCAAGTTAATTCCTTTTATCACTTCACCTTTTTACGTAGATCCAGGACTTGCTAGGCCATGGGAGGCACCCATCAGGGGCAAACAAGTACAGACCGACTGCAGCACTGTCGAGGTCTCTGGCCTGGCAGCAACCTGGCACTGGAGGGAGGCACCGCAAAGGCGAAACACAGCCCACCAGCAAGACAGTCCTGTGAGTGTGCTTAATGCAGAGGGCAGCACCACCGCAAAGTGCATTCAGCCTGTTACAGGATGGATAAAAGAGCACCACAAAGGCTAAAGCATTTGGCTAGAATATCATTGCTCCCTATGACATGTTAACTCCCAGGATGTAAATCTGTGTAGCTGAAGTTTYTCCATTTGAGTCTCAACAGTTTGCAGTTCAATAAAACCATGATAAATGGGTGAGACTAAATTCTAAACTGTGCCTGTGTTTATCATCAGAGGATTTGCCCATTCCTCTATTACTGACAACAGCTTATGAGCTTCTATATTTTTGGATGTCCTCTGTCTAGAAGCATGTTATTCTTTGCATCCAGAATTAGATATTATCCACCAAGTAGACACAAATAATGAAGTTATCTAAACAGATTGTTGAATTGTAGGAGTGTGTATAGCTCCWCTATGCCGTATGTAGTATGTATCTTTTATGCAGATAATTTAATTTCTCTAGCAGTAAAAGTCTGTGCATTGTGTACTCTTGTAACATATCTATTCTATCTGCGACTATATCATGCAGACATCTTTGAAATCCCTGTAGTATGTGATACTATATGTTCTCATGCCCCAAAAAACACTAGGTTATTATAACTAGAAAGAAAATGTGATTTACAAAGCAACAGGCCCATGGTTTTGACTTCAGTGAAACCTTCAGAGTTTGGGGTTCTTAACAGTTGACATATACCCAACAAATATAGAGAACATATGGAATACATWAGATACAACTGATAAGATAAATTGTAAAGAGACAATAAAAAAACTAGAAACAGCATAGGAATCAAAACAACTTTCTTTAAAAAAATGAAACTGGAGAAAGCATGGGAGACAAGTATTTCTTTTGCTCAGAGTCCTATTAAGATATAAGATAAACCCTTTAAGCAAATTAAACAAAAGACAACAGAAAGAAAAGAGTGAAAGAAGGCAACCTGTACAKGTCCTTCTGTACATTTACATGCCCTTGGAACCAAAGCACAAATCTYGGAACAGATGTTTTTCAAGATAGGCTTAAAAAGAACCTCAAGTAGGCTATAACCCTAAAATTATTTTTCATACAGAAAACCTAAAAAGGATAACATTCCTAGATACTGTATATTTCTTTATCCAGAATTTATTACTCTATTGCAAATACCTCTGGTTATTGGATGTCAGATTTTGGATCTTTCAGCAAGGTAGGAACAAAAAAAGACCAGAATGAGATTTTTACATGTTAGCCTGCATAAGGGAAAAAAAAAAAAAAAAAAAAAGAGAGAGAGATTCATGTCTGCTTCTTGAAATTTCAGACAGCTATAGGTACTAAGGGTCAGTGCTGTTAGTCAGCCTGGAGGAATCATCTCACCTCCTCCTTATCCTAGTGCTTTGAGGTGTTCTGGATCCTTAAATCACTAAAAGAGTAACCCGTATGCTCCCTGGTATTACACTTAGAAGTTTCCTTATGAGCAAAAAGGAATATCTCATATGCAGAGCCAAGAATTTGCTGGTAGTCCAATTAAAATAAGGAAGAAGCCATTACTCTGCCAGTTAAAATGACAACACCTCCCACACAACACCTCCCCCTTTTTATTTTAATTGAGCAACCATGCAATTAAATCACTAATAGAAAGGCTCTGCTACCTTATAGATGCCCCCTTTATCCAATCTTGCTCTTCTGGTCGTGTGTGGTTTCCTGGTTGCTGCCTGTCTGCCTTCAACAAGCGCAGGGAAGGGCTGGCTATGGCAAACTAATAGTTGAAGATCTACGGCATTACTTTCTTCAGTTTGGGGTTTACTTGGGGTTCTTTCTGTACTGATGTTTTGTCAGTGTATTTCTGTTCCACCGATCTGCTATTCTGTAGTATAGAAATTTGTTTTTCTTATGGTTGTTTGCTGGACTTGGCATAAACAACATAGCTAAGCACTAACATATATAGTATTGATAACATTAGCTCAAATGAGCAGTAGATCCAACTCTTCAGTAAAAGAAGTTTAAACAAGTCTAAAGATTAAATGGTTGTGGACAAGGCCTGTAGTTAGGCAGTAACTATCATTTGTTTTTGTTCTTAGGGTTTAGCCACCTGACTGCTTCCTGGCTAGCACAATAAATAGTTCAAAAGTAGTTGAGTCCTTGGGCTACAAGGGACCTTGCTGGGCTATGAGGCTACAACAGAAGGCAGGAATGCAAGTGGGAGGAGAAAGGTTTCTCAGTGTGTGTTCGAAAGGAAAACACAATGGCAAGGGCCTGCTTTCCAGGCCAATATCACTGTGAAAAAAATCACTCAGTGGATTACAGTGAGCTAGGCAGACTTGGAATCCACCCCCAGGTTTTACTAGAGTATGTTGGACAATTTTTTGGGGAAGTACAGAGTGGGGAGGAAGAAGGTTCAGTTTCAGTTCACTTGGGCTTCTGTTGCACTGGTAATACATGGCATTCTGGTCTCAAAACTAAAAGAAATTGGCTGAAAAAAAAAAGTAGAGACACTGAGAATCACTCAGGGTTTCTGGTAGAAATTAACCTTGGCAGATGACCGTTAGCACTGTGGAAGGCTTGTGTGGAGAATTTCACCTAGGTATAGTGCATTCTACACTGATATGGAGTTCAGTAGCAATATTAGAGGAACAAAGTTACTCAAATTTTTAAAAAGTCACCACCATCTGGTGATTAATATCAGTTAACACAATGATATTTCTTGTCAAGTGAAACTTTTCTGAATCAATATCACTTTAGGCATTCCATCTATTATAAATAACAGCCTTTTACTAATTCAGTGTTCTCATTCTCTTGAGTTTGTTGCAACTTTACTTACCATTTCAGCAAACCTGGTCTGACATTCCTAACATCCTAGCTGGTGCATGCATAATTAATAGTAAACAAACAGTATCATGAAAATTAATAGTGACAGTCAAAGCACCAAAACCGTTGTTCATCTCTTTGCACATACACATTCAGAAATCCCTTGTACTAAAGCATAGACATAGAATAGTATCTGAAAATCTCAAAATAAAATCTATTTCCAAGGGAAGTACTGAAGGGACTCCAAGGAAAAAGTCTGTATGCCTGTATGTTTATCTATACATATTGCAGCTCTGGAATGATTTAAAAAATCCAACTCTCTGAATATGCTCTGTCTTTCTAGTTCAGAGATTGAAAGCAGCCATGCTGAAGATACAATTTTTGTGCATCTAGAAAATATGGAAAAAATAAAATCAGATGAATTTACATACCATTTGTTATATCAAAGACCATATCCAGTTTAAAAAACACCCAAAGGAGGGAATACAAAACGAGGCAGAGACATAACCAAAAAACTTAAGCGGCTGCCTAACTGCATTGAGCTTTGTTGCGGAGGTTAGAACCCAGACGTGGTTGAGAACAGCACGATGTGTGACATGATGCATCTGTTTTTTTTGGAAAGGAGTTTTGTAAAATACAAAGTGACAGACCACTGATAAGCCATGAAGTGCCAGGCATCAAGGATTGATCACATAAGGCAGCACACTGGAGGAGGCGAATTTGTGAAGAGAAGTGTTTAGCTTCATCTTTCAGGGGTCAGTGGCTGAACTTGGACACTGTTTACTCTGAACAAAAATGTAGAATCACATGTCAAGTACAAAAGGATAAAAACACTTGTCTGATGGATAGCTACCACCTGAGCTTGCTGAATTACCCTCAGTAACATTTTGACTCATTTTCACATTGAAATGAACGCCAAAGGAATGAACAATAAGCATCTCTGTTCTTTTGGCCTACAGGTTCAGCTCATACTTGTGTTAATAATATTTACACAGGCACAGTCTCRTAGATTAGAAAACTTTTCTCTAGTGAAAATGTAAATTAGAGTTATTTGTATTGATTTATTATGATTACTGAGATTCAGCACAGTATTTAAGCTAATGTTGTGTTTCACTCACCAGCATAGTTCTAGGGAAGAAAATAGATACTGAGATACTGGTAACTTCAGAACTTTAATATCTCAGAAGTCTACTGCACTGGGTACAAAATTAGTGTACCCAGGTATTTCCTGAAAGTGAATAATCACTATCCCACTATAGCCTGCATGTATATATGTGTGCATGTATTTTACACGTAATGTTTGAAGGTTTAGACAGCAGTCTGCAGAACTCTTAGGTATCATGAACCAGATCAGACAGTAAACATTCACAGTTATGAACTCTCAAATACACTTCCAGGATAACACCATTCTACTGAAAGCATCAGCTATTCATGTGATCCGCTAGGTCAGAGCTGGGCTTGGGTTTTGTTTTTTTTGTTTTTTTTTTTTTTGTTTTGGTTTGTTTTTTCACTATTCATCACTTACACAATATCTACTTTGTTTCCTCACTCTTGAAACAAGCAATGAATTTCAAACTTGGTTTGGATGGCCAAATGAACATTTTGAGTTTCCAAGAAAAAATACCTCCCCTTTGTATACTACATTGGAAACTATTACAGAGCCCTCATGTCTGTTTATTTCCCAACAACATTTCTGCATACATTATGTATGAGGCATGCTTTATATATCCATCAGTTTGATCATGTTTTAGGAAAACATCCCTAGGCAATGCAGTATGTCAGCTACATGTATTGCCMTGCTTGAGTCAATGGCATTTAAATATATGCTCTAAGCAGGTTATGAACTTACTACATGGTCTGCAGGTTGCAGAATAACTTCAAAATACCTTGAGTTTGGAGAGAAAGGCAGGTTATAAAATTGAACTGCGACCAAGTGCAGCTGCTCAGTTCCCAGCTCTGACACAAACTTCAAGTTTGAACAGAAAAATCCTGCAGACCTGTAGGTCACAGTGCTCCTACCTGTCTCTTTGGGGAGCAGAATGAGAAATCTATATGTGCACATGCTTGGGACGATTCCACTTCCCCCTGTTATGTTGATTAAGACAGCACTCCAGACTGAAGTAGAAACAGTGTAGTACATGCTCTTGATATTCAGATATTCAGAGATTCCAGAACAGAGATCAAAATTTTTTGTGAGAAGGTTGTTCATCAGGAAAATGGAAGCTAGGATTTAAGAAAGCTATATTTTTCTTTATTTATATGGTCACAGTAATGGATGATACTGTACCCAAAGTTTTGTTTATTCTTCTACAGATGAATAATAGGCCAGAAGGCATAATTAAAGTACTAATTAACTTCTTTCTATCCTTGCCAGCCATATTCCTTTTAAAATGAAATAAAATGAAACACAGAAGCAGTGGTTTTATGCATTACCTTTGAATTTGAAATATATGATTATAGGGTCATAGATTTTGATACTGCATTTATTTACTGCAAAATACGTGCTTTTGGTGTACTAATTACAGAAAACCTCTCTTCTAAAAATAGATTTGGTCATGACCAATAATTAGTTCTACTGGCTTATTTAATTTAACACAGATGCCAAACCTCATATTCTCCTTGTTCAGACCATTCTTCGGAAAGTGTTTTGGAGATACTTAGTTTGGGTCATTGATGGTATTAACAGCCTTTTATAACCTCTGAGGATGCAGAATAAAAGAGCCTGTGAACATAAACTAATAAATTTTTGTGAAGGAATAGGGTAGGTGAAGCTATCATCATTTTGAGAGTAGCTGTAGATACACTAGACAATGTCTGGAATAGGTGCGAGTCTCTCTCCGTCTCTTGTCCACAACTTTATTCAGCACTCCGTGAATGTTCCTCCTGAATTTTTTATGAAATTGGATGGAGATGTTTCTTATCATGCAGCAGTCAGTTGGTTGCTATAGAAACTTTTATAACTAAATATTTATAACTAAATATTTTCCTTCCTTTCAAGGATATAATGTTTTCCAGTAAGGTTCTAAAAAATCACCGGGTGCCTGAACGGTCAGTTTTATTTTCTGTTCTGTAAATTTCACTGAAATTTTTATCCCTGCTTCAGCCCATTAAAGAAGAATTGGCATTATGTGGGTATCAACTCCTTCAATAAGCCTCAAAAAGAGCTGCTTTCTAATATTATTCTTATATGACTCTGGAAGGATTTTTATCATGATATATCCAATTGCTCTCGTGAGAGGTACCTCTCAATTCTGATCACGAATCTCAGAAGAAAAAAAAAAAAAGCAGACTCTTATCCAAAAAATATAGAAGCTGCACTTTGTTGACAGGAAAGTAAGTGGAAGATGAAGGATATTATTATTATTGTTATTGTTGTTGTTATTATTTTCCACGGTATAAAGCAAATATTCCTTATGCAAGAAGCCCTCCGAGATCAATCAGACACATGGGAGGTTAAGCAAATGAAGAGCCTTCAGCTAATGATATAGCTGAAGTGCWGCAGTGAGGCACCAGGCACATGACAAACTTCCGCAGCTTCCCAGAGGAGGGAAGACTCCAAACCCACGAAATCTCACCTTCGATTAGAGCTGGACCCAGCAGTTACCTRTGCCTGTTCCACATATTACCAGCATGTGGGGACAAGGCATCCTCACACAACTCTCATATGCTTTCCTACAGCATGCGATAATTCCTCACCGAGGCATGCTGCAGATGTTTGCAGGAAAACAAGCACCACCACAGGCAAAAAAAAAAAAAAAAAAAAAAAACACGTCTAGGTTTTGAGTCTGCTTTAAGGAAAGGCCAGTAGAGTTTTTGTCGTGTTTTTGCTCTACCTCCAGAGCTTTGCTTATGATTGCACAAAATAGCATTTGCTCATCATTAAAATTTGAACTCCTCCTTAGCTAAAGGTTATAACAGAGATTAATAGAACTTCTGGAGTATTAGTATAGCAGAGTATAGTGGAGTCTAGCTGTGTTCACTGGTTTTGCTTTCAGAATAACACTAAGCAGCAGCGACGTGAAATCACTGAAGCCGAAAAGAACTGCATGAGTTCTGAATTTTTCTGTAATTCAGAATGAACAGCCAACCATCACCACCAGCAGCTAAAAAGACATTGGCAGTGAGTCCCATTACACAATAAAAATCTCAGGATAAGTGGGATCTTCAAATGATATCAGTCACAGGAACCTCACTGGTTACACTGCAATTATGTAAGTTTTAAATTAACTAGGCCCTACTACATATTTCCAGAGGCAAATTCGATACCTACTGGTCATGAGAGATATGTCCTTACTCATGAGTTACAGCTTCCTAAATATAAAAATTAAGTTTCTGTAAAACATCTAAAGCCYTTTTTAAAAAATATGTCACTGTGCATTTGTCCATGTTTAACTGCACAAACATGCCATTCCTATCTACAACAAAATGTAACTTATTAATTTTTTTTCCACATTAAAAGTGAAATGAGAATTCTCTGCCTACCTGCATGCAGAATTCAGTCTTCAGGTAGTTATTTGGTTTATCAGAAGTGTGCTTGCTGTTATGAAATATGACTGTGCTGTCTACTTTTTGAAGCATATTTCTAAATAGCTGATTTTTCACTCTTTTGGATGCGATGCAGAAGTGTCAACAACAATGATGCCGGGACAAGATCAGTCAAAAGTCATCCAAAAGTTCAGACAAGAAATTCACAGCTCTCTGAATGTATATGAATTTCCTCATACTGAGATACAGGACAGCACTATTATTTTGGATAGATTTATACTTGTGAGAATTAATCTTCCATATTGAAACAGCTTAATCTGATACGGGAAGGCATGCTAAAATAGCATAGACTCCTTTATACTTTTTTAATAACAATGTATAGAACTAGCTGTACAAAACCAGTAATATACCGGGAATAAACCTGACAACCAKCAAAGACTTCAGAAATAATTCCTAGTTTTATAACTCACAGAATCACAGAACTAACCATTCAAAAATTACATATTTGACTTATGGCCTGCAGCTAGTCTTTAACTGTCTGGAGCTTGTATTGTAAATATCAGTTTTTAATTTTAAATGATTTGAAAGTTTGAAGAAACTTTTAGAATTTGTTTGGGAACTGGTTTCTACAGAAATCAGTGGTTAAGATTTTCAGTAATGACTGCCTAAATTTAGTCTCCTGTATTCAGTCTCTGAAGAAGCATTTACTCCACAGAGTTCAGCCATTTTGAACATCTTTTACATCTGTATAAAGAAGTCAGTACTGTAGAAATAACGTTGTCTTTTCTGGATATTGGAACTGAGGGCAGAGACTGGCACTGAGTACTGAAAAAATACAGAAGAAAAAAAAATAAATACCACAGTCACTGCTGAAAATGTGAAAACAGAGTGGGCAATGCTGGAGCAGATGTATTATCCTCTTTTTAACACTTCCTTTCCAAGACACCTTCAGTTTTTATCCACATCTTACTAAAATTCAAGAATGATTCTCTGTTCTACGAAGTTAATGGTAAAAATCCTGCTAGCAGCTTTTTGTTCAAAATTCAAGGTTCAGCTCCTGTTGCTCTGGACTAATTGTACTATAATTTAAGGCTGTGACTTCAACATTAATATAAGTGCTATAGATCTACATATCTAGTCATTTAATTGCTGTATTCTTCATAAATATAATAGCATGCAAAAATGAAAGAGGAAAAAGCCTTAAAATGCAGTACACTACAATAATCTGTAGAAAGAAAGAGCAGATCCATAGCGGTACCATGTGATATAATGCCATGTGCTCAGGACGTCAGCGTACGAATGGCATAACATAACACAAAAGGACACATCCTAGGCTATCAGCTGCTCACTGACTCAGAGAAAGGCAAAGAAAGGCTATTAATTAAACCCAGCAATGGTTCTAAAGGAGGAGAGCTGAAAAAATAAATAAACAAGTCAATTGATAGATAAAGTCCTGGGACGATATAACATTGAAATGATTCTCCTGTGCCTCTAAGGAGAAAATGCAGTCTTTCGGAAGCACGGTCTGTTGACTGGTGTGACCTGATTAGGCCCATTAATGTCACCGGTTGTGTTATTAAGACAAATGGAAGCCAGAGGAGCCAGCGGTGCACTGCGTTAGCAAACAGACCCCACCTGCGCAGCAGCACTGGCTCAATCCTTATTACCCTGCATGACTAAGCCAAATGTCAAAGTTCGAGAGAGTCAGTCGAGCAAGTGATGGGATTATAGTTCAGGATGAAAAGATTGGGGAGGGGAGGAAGAATGATGAATGTTCTTTCAACATGGGAATTATAAACAAATGCAATCTTTCTTCATAAAGCGTTTAATTCTCTTCCCCGTCTCAGGTCATTTAACACTTACTTGCACAGAGACAGGAAGTATTTTTCAAAATTACAGTTCTTATCTTGTAGTTTAAAGGATGTGTTAGAACAATTACTGAGTTTATTACATTTCCCCTGATATATGAAAAAGAATTTTTGATTTGAAAAAAGTTACAGAAATGAGTGGAGGAAAATACATTCTGTATTTCTCTGTGCTGGGAAAGGAAAACACAATAGCAATATAGAAAATATATAACTATTTAATTTCTTGAATTAATGATGCTCTACGTAAAAATAAATRTTCAAATCATAATGCAAATATTATATGAATTTTCATAACAGTCTAGTGGGACTGTTGCCTTTTCCTGTTTGGAAACTTAAAAAATAGCAAACAAATCACAAACACCATTCCTGTTATCTTATTCATCAAAAATAACAGAGAAAAGTCAGACACAGTGGATACAGACTGTAATCACACCCCATGGCAGCTAGTTTACTTAAATGCTTGTAGGTTTCTAACAAGGACCTGCCTTTTGCAAATAGATAATCATGGATTAGGATTCATAGTTAGTGTGGGAACTATTTAGTGAACGTCATGTATATTTAATTAAAGACAAATGCAGCTGAAAATTTTGAAGGCATACCTGCAGATTAGAAAGACTGTCCCATATGGATAAGACTATGGTGGAAATTAAATCATTAAACAGCAGATGTTGTTTGTCATCAAGCATTTCAAACACAGCTAATCACAAGGCCAGTACCTAAATACATATCTGTACAGGTACAGCACTGTAAGTATTTTAAAGAGAATAATTCTATGTGAAAACATGGTTATAATAACAATAATGAGTTAATCTGAAGAGGAGATACGATACTACCATTCTCAAGGATTTTAATGGAAGCCGTAAACACAACAAGGTACTTGTTGAGATCAGGATTCCAGAAATATACTCTTATTTCTTACTTTCTTACTCAGAAGTATACTCTCCATAATGTAGAAATTGCAATTATGTGTATAAGTATGCCTCACGTTTGAATGGGTGTAAAGCTACGTGTTCTGAATGTTCTGAATTAGGAGTTCTGTCTGGCTCCTCCAAATACAAAAGTGAATGCTATCTAATATGCTATATTATTGACATGCACGAAACCACTTATCGGCAAATGGATAGAGTCCCTGATTGTGCCAAGATACATTTTCCCTATGCAGCTGAAGTGTAGTAGATATCTTTCTGATCTAAGTGGACTGATATCTGTGTGACACAATCGTGTATGGAGATACACATTTGGTTGCAGCTGGGTTTGTGTAATGCCAGGGTTGTGCTTCTCAGAAGACCTAATTAACTGCGTACTATCGCAGTTATTCTGCTTCTGGTTCTAGCGTGACTTGCCTATTCTGGTGGATCTTACTACGTATTTCTTGCCCTGAGCAGGCTTAATGTTCTAACCTCGTCATTCTTGTAGGGAAAGGCTCTGAAAGGAACTTTACCTGAACAAAACAACAGGAAAAAGAGCAAATACGGACAAAATACGGATAAAACTAAAGATAATGGACAAAAATATACACGTATGGAGAGATAGAAAAGAAATAGGGAATAAACGAAATGTGAAAATATGCAAAATTATTAACTGATGCAACCRTGGGTTAGGGCAATACACTGCATGCCTGGATTATATTTTTAAAGGACCTTCATTGTTCAGGTTCGACAGACAAAGAAATAAGATGAGAAGGAGCTATCAGATGCATAGCCTTTTGTATGAAGATCTAGAGTATGGAGGGAAATAGGTTTTCTGAAAGGCTCTGGGTGCTGATAGAYAACATTTCTTCCTTGGCAGAGGTATATCTGGTCTAGATTGAAAAAGGGTTGTAGAGAGCTGAGAGTTTCTTTAAGAAACAATATTGAAGACAGATTCAAAACACCTATTTTGGAAGAAAGATGGAAGCCATAATGAGGCACCAATCTGGCTATTATCTTAAACTTTTTCAGAAAGCTCAAATACATACAGACAGCAAACATAAAGTGGATAATAGCCACTACTAAGAATAAATTCTAAAGTATAGCATGAGCATTAGGGACAAAAATAAAAGTAACTTCTTCATTTCCCCCATTCACCAGAAAATTTACTGGCAGCTTCTGCAAGAAAGTGTCAAGGGTTTCCCATGTCCATGTGTCCTACCTATTAGCTGCTAATTTTGAAAATTAATGAAGGATATAGGGCATCTCAGAAGACTGAAAAAGGGGAAGCATTTCTCTTGTCTTTGAAAGAAAAAAAAGAAAATTTGAAATATTATATACCATTCTAATTAGCTCCTATTCTCAGTTAAAATAATAATAATAAAAAAAAATCCTGTAAAATATTTGTAAATATCTTGAAGAGAACAAAAAATTGAGTATCAGCAAACACTGATCTGGTGATGCCATTTCTCAGGCTAAACTGATTTCTACCCCCAGCAAGGTATTATCTCGAATGGACACATAAGAATAGATATCACATATGTTGACATTATTAAGGCCCTGGATACTATTCCATAGGACATTGTAGTTAAGCTAGGGAAGCAAAATCTACATGAAACCACAGTCAAATGAGAGCAAAACTGATCATAAAACTGCATTCAACAAATAGCAGATTGCAGTCAAAACTGAAAAATATATCAAGTACATTTCTATAGAAGCTGGTTCAGAGTCTTGTGCTATTCAATATTTTCGGTATTGATGATGATGGAATCTCAGGTATACTTATCAAAGTATAAATATATAACCTACACCAAACTGTGAGGCATTGCCAGCTGTGTTGGATAATATCTATTTTATTGGATTGCTTACACTGCTGTTAGATGCTCTGCACAGCATCTCTAATGTTATCTATCAGACCTTTCTATACAGCCGTGCTATCGCCAGCAATCTGGAGATCTTAAGTCCTGTTTTTCTCTCCATACTTTATTCATTGACCACTTTTTCAATGTAGGCACCCTGTAGCTGACCTGCTCTTCCAGTGCTGTCTTCAGGAAGGAATGAGATGACATGCTGCGAATCACAGTATGAGGTTTATTTCAGTAAATATCTTATCTGATTTTTTCTCTCCAATTTTTCATTAAGAGTCTTTAAATATAGATTTCTCTTGAACTGAAATGCAGACTCATTCACTATCTATTTTCACTTCCATTCCTGTATTAAAAATCAATAAACATTCTAGTGCTGGTATATAAGTATATAAAATAGATAAGTACATAAATGAGAATTTTGTAATCATACAAAGGAAAGAGAAGTACTGAATACTTTTAAAAAGAAACCAGCATTAATTCTGATTGGTTTTGGTATTTAGTTATTCAAGGAGCTGGGCAGCTGCCAACATTGCATAACAAAAAATACCTCCGTGACCCCCTAATAAACTCTAAATCCTGAAATCGATGCCAGGCAAAGGTCCACTGTCTAATCAAGCCAACTAAAGGATTTTAAAGCTTCCAGCTACTTTCAAAGGCACAAGAGCAAGTGCACAGAAACACAGAATTTCAGCTCTGTTGGCATAATGAGCTAAAACATTGCTTCCATCTTTAGAGAACACAGTGCAAAAGCAAGGAAATTAAGTGCTATTTCAGCATAGAAACATGATTTAAGATGCTGCAGCTTTTAGTGAGTGCTCTGTATCTAGCTGGTATAAAATCAGCTCATAGAACAAAAGATGAATATCTGAAAACAGCTAATTTTTTCAGACTGGGCTGTACAAATCTGTATAACTAATGATTTTATCAGCAGAAATTGACTGCTTTTTTACTCTTTAAACCACTAGATTTTTGAAAATGGCTGTATWTTCCAGGATCTGTGAGATGTGACTTTTGTTAAAAGCATTATTTAAGGAGTCAAGGCAGTTTTAAACTTCTGAAGCATGTTAATTCACTTTTTAAACAGGACTAGATGGGTAATCAAGGCATTTCTTTCTAGTCTACTTTTGTCTTTACATACATTTTATTTCTAGTGATCTCTTGAACAAAGATGGACAAAATAGCAAAAATGGCAAAAAAAAAAAAAAACACACAAAACTAATTACACTCTCAGAGCACCAGTTTAAAAGCAAGCTATTGTCACAGTAAGGTGCACAGTAGGTGTATTGTCAACATGTTCATATTAAGAGTATTGCCTAGGAATGTTGCTTGAACTCTTAAGCAGAAAAGAACCTCAGTTTCCCCAGCTGGACACAAAGTCATCCTAATGCTGTGCTGTTGGACAGAGCTGGACACCTGTCTGTCCAGAGGCTGCTCACACACAGTGAACGAGAAGAAGCAGAGAAGCAGAAGCAAAGAAACTCTTTGATGTGCCAAACTGGTGGGATCTGAACGGCTACAACAGTCAGCGGTTTTTCAAGGAAGCCAGTACTACTTTGAAAACACCATCCATAACTGAATGATTTTCCTCCTGTGACAACTCCAAGAACAGACATGAGCTGCTGATATCCAACAGCTCATCCCAATGACATCCCAATCTTTGATCTTAGTCTTTATCTCCCCATCCTTGACACTGAGTTATGTGCGCACGGACAGAGGAGGTTAAGATGCTGCTGCATAACTTTAGAGCTATGGAGACGAAAAGTGCTGGTATGACAAATGGATACATCTAAGCGGTGTTACATTGCTGTGTCTCTCAGATGTGATTTTCTCAAAGTGGTCTCCTCAAGGGCAGTAGAGCAACTCTGTGAGTGATGCTTTAAAGGACAGGAAAAACAGCCTGCATGTTTGTTTTTCTTCAGCACACTTGCTTACTAAAATTGAACTGATCCTGACTGAAACCTTTACAAAACTAAGTAAACTGGTGCATTTTTTAAATGGAAACTGTAGAAGTTAACTTGAAATCTGAATTTAAATGCTTGTGGAGCCATTTTACTATACATCGTTGAGTCCTGACAGTGTTAACATATAAAGCCTTTTCCCTTCGGTGCAATACCCGAGTTTTATTCAAAGATGGTATTTTTTATTTATGAATCTTGTTCAAGGGGAAAAAATGGACTTTTAACTCAGGCTTCAGATATGCTGCATGACTACTTAGCTAACACAACACATGGGAATAGTAATCTCCATCAACTGAAGCAAAAATGACTGAAACTATCTGAAAAATGTTACAAGAGCTTTTTTGAAAGGCTTGATCACTGCTGTGGAAAATGAGAGGTACAGGAGGCAATGTTTAAACTAAAGTTGAGAAAGAATTTCTAGTTAACTGGAAAAATTCCTTTTAGTTTTCTTGTCCTTTGCACAAAACTACCTGCAGTTTTATAGAACTTTCTACACAAATAGATTTAAACCAATGAGCATTTACCATGTCTGAATTAAAGAGTACAGTGCATTATAACAAACACCATTATGAATTGTTACATTCAATAGTCACTTATTCAGATGCCATCTCGGAAGTAAATCATGCACGTTATGTAGTATTCAGCAGGTTTTTTTGCACAGTTGCTTTTTTTCCCTTTGTTGTCAGTATTTTGTCCTGTATAGTGCTTCTTCTGCTAAATACTCATTTTATCATAATTTATTGGCCCACTGAAATTTCAGATTGCTCCATTTCTTTCTCTGCTCCACAACAAGTGGTGTGGCATGGACAGACTGAATAAGATGCAGAGTAGTTTCATTCAGTGTTGACCAGATACTGTATGAGTCTTCTGAGTAGCTGGAAAAACTGCAGTACTGATCAAACCTTAGAGGACATTTTTTTAATACAGAGGCATTCAGCTCGTATGTGCATAGTATCTTTTATCATACTAAGTTACATTTTAGAGGATCTTTTATCTTTGTTCACACTGAGAAATCAGTCACAGTTCTGCCTGTGCTGCTTCAGATTCAATCTGAAGTATGCAGGAGTGGCAAAATGTAGTGTCATGGAAGAGGATCAAAACATTTTTCAAGTCTGCCCTCCTGGGTTTGATAACCACCTAAGCTGTGTTAACAAGCAGGAAACCAGTGGATACAGTCTCTGAGCAAGACGTATTAAGTCACATCAGCTGCTCTCAAGCTCAAAGAAAAAAAAAAAAAAAAAAAAAAAAAAAAGTCTGTTTAAGTAAACATGACATCATCAAAGCTTGTTGGCTGATGGTTAAACACAAGGCCGTATTCTTCTGTTTAGTGCAATGCAGGTTATAGACGCAAAAGGTTTATTCAGGGCCCAGAGCAGAGAGTGAGGGAACTGATACTCTTAGTGGTTTTCATGGAAGTTAGATTAGAGTACAGAGGAGGACAAAATGAATATTGAACTGAAGAAACAACATACAAAAAAAAATATTGAGAGTAAAGAGGAAAAAAATCCTTTTATGGATCTAGCGTAAAAGAAAAATCAGTGAGATGTATTCGAAGTGTGGAAGAATCAGAATGACACATTGCAAGAGGCTCTGAGAGCAGCCTACCAGGAGCTAAGAATGGAGCAGGCAAGGGGTGGGCAGGGACCAAGCAGGGCTGGGGAGCCCTGAGATGCCTCCAGGGACCCTGCGCTCTCGTGTATGTCTGGTGAACACAGAGAAGAATTCCTGGCAAGGAAGCTGTTGGCAAAAGAAATGCACAGGAACACATGTAATATAAATCATTATCTAATTGTCTGCCTGAACTTGAGAATTAATCATGAGGGTTTTTTTAAGCATTTGAATTGTTAATGATTTCTTTTCCACTGACTGAAGAACACTGGAAAATTTAAATTGTGGAAATGTTTTCCTGCTATATGAGAGACCACGCAGAAAATGCAGTAAGATAAAATACAATATTCTTACAAATAAAAATCAAATGATAGAACTAGCTATTGGAATCACATGGGGGGTGCCTGAGCTTTTCCCCTCGGTCTTTAGGTCAACAAATAAAACGAAGTCTCCTATTCAACAGACATCTAAGAGCCAGACAGCCTAAACAAATGCTCCCATTCCTAGGAGTAATCGTGAGGTGGAGGTGGAGGAAAGCAGAGCTCCTGATTCCCTCATGTCCATGCTCCTGCCATACAACACGATAAGCAGCTAGCAGCCGTGACTCCTGAGCGTTGCACTGGGGACTTTGCTGTAGTCATCATAGAAAAAAATCCAAAAACCCAACAAAACAAAACAAAACCTCTTTCTGGTTTTTGTGTGTCTGGCAACAGTGTGAACTCACTGCAGCTGGACATGTGACTACGGCAAAGATTCATTTAGAAAGCGCTGCTGGGAAGCAGCTTTATTCCAGCCAGCAATATATATAAGATATCACTCGTCATCCCCAGCCATACAAAATTTAGGCTTCAGGGGCAGCAATATCCTGATGTTGGCCAGCCCTGTGGTATGTCTCTGCAGGGCAGCAAGCTAGAACCCATCATTATCTCTTCTAATATCACAGTCTTGATTTACAGGCAGTTACCTGCATTTTGACTCAAGGAGTGGTTGGAGTGGGAAATTTTTGAATGAAAGAGATTTGAATCTCACACAATCTCACCCTGTCTCCTACAAGAAGCCGGTCAGGGTGGCACCTTCATGATGAGAGGCAAGCTGAGCCCATTTCCAACACTGGTGGTGGAGCAGGTGAGCCAGCCTCAAGTTAAATGTCCCCTTAAGCCTTATGGTTCATGT
>NW_028186668.1:458988-720453 GCF_003343005.1 Rhea americana
AGAGAGAGAGACAGACAGACAGACTCATAAATATAAATGCTTCTGGCAGAAATCATCTAGCTCCAGTGCCACCCTAACTGACTGAAAATGAATATCCCAGTCCGTCAGTTGAGTTCCCAGAGGTCTTATTCCATTCTTCTAATCTCTCAATAATTTTTCTGCCTTAATAATTTCTGTATACCATACAATATATCATCAAGCAGAAAGCTATATTTTCTTTTCAATGCAGTGCAACAAAAATCTGTTGTTCTAACAAATAAACACAATGGTAAAGATGATCCACTGAAGCATTTTGACACAAGTCTATGGCATTTTTGCTCTGCTGTGACTTTCTATTTCTCACTTTAAAGTACTATTTCTCAATAGTTTCACCTCTTTACTCAAACTAAGTTGTTAATTCTACCACATATTTTTTTAAAAAAGGAAAGTAWATTGGGAGGCAGAGGTGGCTCTCTACTAGAAGCAGTCTTTCTACTGATTTTACTACGAATACAGCTGGGTCTGTAAGAAGAACTTTCTTGTATAAGGCTTTCTTTTTCCTGATGTTCCTAGAATATTTTAAATAAAACCATCAGAGTTACTCTTTTCTTTTATATGAGCAAGACTTTCTCCTGCTTTTTGTGCAGAAGCAGGTTAAATATTCACATTTACCTGGATTATAGGACTATATTGGCTAGTAATCAGGTGTGTGTTCAAGATAATTAAGTTGTTAATCATGAGTTATAGTTGTTACAATTGCAAATGACATTTGCAGAACGAATAAAACACTAGAAGTTAGATATGAGCCTGTGTACCTTGATGAATTTTAAATATAAAAAGCAAATATTCCATTTATCAAGTAGGAAGGAATATATACATTCGAAAAAGACTTTGATCATCCAAGCCTTGTATGTATATTTTATTATAATCAGTATGGGTTATACAATGTTCTATTAAATTAAGCAGTGGTGGTAAGCACCACTTGGAGTTTCTTTATCAAAAGCAACCTATTTTTATGTAGACAATACAAAACATTACCTATTTTTATGTAGACAATATGAAACATTATTAGGTAGCATATTTAGAAGTAGTTCCTTTAAAAAGTTTAGGTACTGGAAACAAGAATACAGGAGTAATATTAATAAAATTCTTCTCTAATTCACAGGTAAGAAGTAAATGTGTTTTGGCGATGTATGCCTTTCCTTATGCACAATATGAATAATGTATTTGCTTATTACTTGAGTAATGTAAAATTTATATGCTCATATGCTTAAAATATTAATTTCTTTTCTTTCAAACTGTCATATTGGCAAAAGACATGACAGTTCAGCATATTGTTCTCAGTTACCACTTCCAACACTAACTGGAATTAAACCGTCAATTGGGTTTGCTTTACAGTTCTTTACATTATAACATAAATAGTTAGCATCGTTAATGTCAAAGTTTTCTTTGAGCTACCCAGATATTGAATAAAACACATAACTAAGTTTCTTACACAGTGTTTTGTCAGCTACAGTCTCAAACATAATGTGATGGAGCCCCGTGAATGTCAGAGATTACATGATTAATGGTTGAGAAATATCTTTAGATTTTTAGATTTAATCTTTAGATTTTTATTTTTCTTTAGAAATGATTCTCTGAATCTTTTATGTGGTTGCTCTATAATTCTCTGCTCTCAGTAATTTAGTTAAGTAATGATTCACTTCAGAGTATTTTGAATGGAATAACATAATGTATGGCTCTGGACAGTAGAGGCTGAGCAGAGGCCAGCATTTCGTTCATGTCTTTTCCATAATTCATCAGGCTTTAAACGGACTTGCGGATTCATTTTCCTGACTGGCATTACCTACAGATGAACCAAGTCAGCTGAGGCAAGTTCCTGACTTACACATGTAAATGTCAAACTTGAGGGACACAGGTAGGGACAGAGGCTACAGGCTGTTAAACAGCTGGAAATGGTCTGACGGTTCCTACTTGTTCCAAACCATTAGGCATGAAACACTGGATAAAGTTTTAGCCCTACTGGCATAAGATCTCATTTTGGTATCTCTTCTCTTTGCCAGAAGTCATGTTTTTCCATCATCGCTTAGCAAAACTTCTTTGGATTGAAGCAAGTATTTAATGGGTTTTGAAGCATGTATTTCATGGGTTTTCCTTAAAAATCACAGTAAGTACATAATTAATAACTTTTAAAATAATACTGCTACTAGAGGAAATATGATGCCAGTTTTCACAAAGAGCTTGAGAAGGAGAGTGTAGTCTGATGAGTCTGATGTCCATACCCAGTAAATTGGTAGGAATTATCACAAAAAATAAAATCAAGTATATACCTGGTTACTTAGAATATATGAGGTTAAAAAATAAGTTTAGCCTGTGTAGAAGGCTAATCTAATCAGATTTCTTGAAGGCGTCAACAAACTTTTAGATAAAAATAACCTAATTTATATAGTATGTCTGGGTTTCCAGAGAGCTTTCTGAAAGGTCCTTACTGAACTTGCTATGGAATAACATGATATTTTGAAAAGCTAAAAACTGATTAAAAGAACAGGAAACCAAGTACAAGAACAACTTGCCATTTTTCTCAGCATAAGGAGGACAGTTGGGAGCTATGCTAGGTCTAGGATTGTTCTTTGGCATCACAGAGAATCTACAGAAGAAGGTGAATGGCAAGGTTACAAAATTTTCTGATTACTTCATGAACTAACACAACTGTGAAGAGCTGCAAAGCAATTGCAGCATACTGACTCGTGCTAAAAAAGTAGACGAAAGTAAAGAAATGTTAAGGTAATGAACACAGGGGAAAACAACTCAAAAGGTACCTGCACTATGAGGTCAGAAAAAATTGTTCTTACTCAGTAACGATATTTTGAGTGTTTCTTTGTACATCAATCAGCCCAGTGCTCAGCAATGATCAAAAACGACAATAAAATATACCTGGTATTAGGAATTATTAGATAAAAATAGAAACCCAAACAGAAAATATCATTGTGCTGCTTTGGAAATGCAGGCTGTGTCCACGTTTCCACTACTGGCTGCAAGTCTGGGCCCACAGGAAAATTAGAGGATGTATGCAGAGGTCAAGAAGAACATTCAGACATATGGAATAGCAACTCTCTCAGGAGATTTTAAAAGCTAAACTCTTCAATAGCAAAAGAAATGACTGAAGACAATGTTTAATAGTCTATAAGATTAGAAATTATAAAATCAGACATGTCATGCAAGAAATAAACAGGAAAAGATTACTACTGTTTTTCACAATAAAAAAACTAGGAGCCATCAAGTGAGAATTTAGGTAGGTGTTGTAGGGGCAGAGGCACCTGTCTGCCAACCTGGCCTCTTTTCTAGAGAGGCTTCTTGACTGTCAAGGCTTGTCCACACATTGGACTATTACCTTCTGCTGCTCTTCCATGTGGGCACTAATGATACCAAGGGTAAACTGGAAACTATAAAACAGGATTTCAGAGCTCTGGGGATGGTGGTCAGGGGTCTGGGAGCCCTGGTGGACTTCTCCTCAATCCTGCCAATGAGGAGGATGGATGGGAGAAGGAGTAGGTGGATTTTTCAAGTTAACAACTGGCTGTGCTGCTGGTGTCGGCAACAAGATTATGGTTTCTRTGACTRTGGGAGCCTGTCTGAAAATCGACAACTGRTGGGGAGAGATGGGATCCACCTCCCTAAGCAGGGCTCACCTGTCTTTGCAACAGATAGGCCAGCTTGGTAAGGAGGGCTTTAAACTAGGGAGGATGGAGGAAAGRGAGAGATATAAAGACAGGATAGTCAACAAAATACCGCTGAAAGTGAGATGCCTCYGGTGGGTKCATACAGGTGGAGGCGTGCATATGAGACATGGCTACGGAGACCCTGTTACTCCCCTCCTGGGAAACCTGCATGTGCAGCTGCCTCTCTGAAATGTCTGTACACCAATGCATGCAGCATGGGGAATAAACAGGAGGAATTAGATATCTATATGCAATCACAGGGCTCTGATCTCATTGCGTTCACAGATATGGTAGATACATATGGAGACATGATGGGACAGCTCACATGACTGGATGCCGTCATGGATGGCTATGTGCTTTTTAGGAAAGACAGGCCAGGAAGGCGAGGTGGTGGAGTTGCTCTTTATGTGAGAGAGCAGCTGGAATGCAATGAGCTCTGCCTAGGGGGGGAAGGAGGAGGAGGYAGCTGAGAGCTTTTCGGTAAAGATCAAAGGGTAGGCTAACATGCGGGACACTCTTGTGGGTCTCTACTGCAGGCCACCTGACCAGGAAGAGAAAGTTGATGAGACCTTCTACAGACAGCTGGAAGCAGCCTCACTATCACAGGCCCTGGTTCTCATGAGGGGACTTCAACCACCATGATATCTGATAGAAGGCCAACACAGCTAGGCACAGACAGTCCAGGAGGCTCCTTCAATGAATCCATGATAACTTCTTGACACAGGCAGTGGAGAAACCAACAAGGAGGGGTGTGCTGCTTGACCTTATACTAAGAAAAATGTGAAGGTTGGGGGCAGCCTTGGAAGAAGCAAGGCAGTAAGTAGGATTGCAACCCTGTACTTCAGAGGAGCAGACTTTGGCCTCTTCAGGGACTTGCTTGGAGAAATCCCATGTGTTAGGGCCTTAGAAGGAAAGTGAGATCCAAGAGAGCTGGTTAACGGTCAAGCATCACTTTCTCAAAGCTCAAGAGTGGTGCATCCCAATGAGTAAGAAGTCAAGCAAAGGCAGCAGGAGCCCTGCATGGATGAACAAGGAGCTCCTGGCTAAAGTCAGATAGAAGAAGAAAGTACACAGACAATGGAAACAGGGAGTGGCCATTATAGGAACATCATCCAAGTATGCAGGGATGCGACAGGACCCAGGCAACTATAGGCAGGTCAGCCTCACCTCCATCCCTGGAAAGCTGATGGAACAGCTCATTCTGGATGACATCTTCAGAGATATATGGAGGAAAAGAAGGTGATCAGGAGTAGCCAGCATGGATGCAGCAAGGGGAAATCCTGCTTAACCAATCTGAGAGCCTTCTATGACAGAATGACTGGCTGGGTAGATGAGGGGAGAGCAGTGGACATTGTGTACCTTGACTTCAGGAAGGCTTTAGACACTGCCTCCCATGGCATTCTCCTAGACAAGCTCTGGAAGTGTGGGTTAGAGGAGTGGCCAGTGAGGTGGATTGAGAACTGGCTGAAAGGCAGAGCTCAGAGGGTCGTCATCAGTGGCGTGGAGCCTAGTTGGAGGCCTGTGGCTAGTGGTGTTCCCCAGGGCTCAGTACTGGCTCCCATCCTGTTCAACTTACTCATCAACAATCTGGAGGAGGMGACAGAGTGCCTCCTCAGCAARTTTGCTGMTGATACCAAGTGGCTGATACACCAGAGGGCTGTGCTGCCATTCAGAGAGACCTGGACAGGCTGGAGAGTTGGGTGGATGGAAACCTCCAGAAGTTTGACAAGGGCAAGTGCAGAGTCCTGCACCTAGGGAGGAATAACCCTAGGCACCAGGACAAGCTGGGGGCTGACCTGCTGGAGAGCAGCTCTGCAGAGAAGGACCTGGGAGTGCTGGTGGATGACAGATTGACCACGAGCCAGCAATGTGCCCTTGTGGCCAGGAAGGCCAATGGTCTCCTGGGGTGCCTTAGGCAGAGTGTTGCCAGCAGGTAGAGGGAGGTGATCCTGCCCCTCTACTCAGCCCTGGGGAGGCCTCATCTCAAGTACTGTGTCCAGTTCTGGGCTCCCCCGTATAAGAGAAACATGGAGCTACTGGAGAGAGTCCAGCGTAGGGCTACAAAGATGATCAGAGGGCTGGAGCACCTGCCCTGTGAAGAACGGCTGCGAGAGCTGGGCCTCTTCARCCTGGGGAAGAGMAGCCTGAGGGGGGATCTTACCAATGTGTACAAATACCTGAAGGGAGGGTGTCAAGGGGATGGGGACAAACTCTTTCCAGTTGTCCCATGTGGCAGGACAAGAGGCAGTGGGCAGAAATTGAAGCACAGGAAGTTCCGCCTGCACGTGAGGGGGAATTTCTTCCCTGTGAGAGTGACAGAGCACTGGATCAGGTTGCCCAGAGAGGTTGTGGAGTCTCCTTCTCTGGAGATCTTCAAGGTCTGCCTGGACTCAACCCTGTCTACCATGCTCTAGGTGACCTTGCTGAGCAGGGAGGTTGACTAGATGATCTCCAGAGGTCCCTTTCAACCTCAACCATTCTGTGATTCTGTGACAGGTTTGAAATAATCAAAAGGAAATTCTTTTTCACATGATATGTAATTGCATTGCATAACTAACGCTGTGGGTACAAAGCTGATGACAGAATTTATTCCCTTTCCCAATATGGCACAGCTCCAACTTACTGGGAGTCCTGAGGCTATAACACGTGGGAGCATCAAAGCAATCTTAACCGAAGCTCTTCTCTGAGCTTCCACTGCTCAGCGTGAGATACATCATGCTGGGCTCCATGAATCTCTTCTCTAAACCTTTTTAATTTTTCCTATGTCCACATTAGCTTTTTTTCCACTTATCCACAAGCTTATCAAGCTTTATTTTTGTCACTGTATAAAATTACATGATTATGTTCTCCTTTAATTCCTTGTGTAATACCAATAAATCATTTTGGTTATACTGACACCTGCATGGAAATTAAAATGAGATTTTACAAAACTGTGAGTAACTGGGAAAACTTTATCCAGAAAGTAGTCTTGTGCTCAAGGCCTCTGGGGACTGCACATATGCTTGGAAACCGAAACCAGAATACCAAAACTGGGCATCAACTGGAAATATTTGACAATAGCTTGAAAGTTATGGCCATTCACCTTCTGTAAAATTGTTCTTTTCAGTATCTGAAATTCATTATGTAATCTCTACCACTGAAACTCAGTAGTCTGCATTGAAGATTTAGGCCAATACTAGGTTTACAGCTCTGTAATAATATTAAAATAATTTTAAAAAAAAATCACTGAATGGCTAACAACCACTGCTCCAGAGCTCCTATGTTGCTGTTAAGTGTTCTATTTACTCAAAGCCTAAAAATGAACTTTTTACTTAAATTAAATCCCAAAATGAAATTTTAAAATTAAACTTCATGTTATCTTAATGAATCTCGTTATGTGCAAGTTCTGTAAAATAACTCTATTTTATAATAAAATAATTTGTTATTTTATTGTATTTTCTTAATTACAGTATACACAATTAATTTATATGTCTGTAATTATAATTGTACAAAGTCTTCAAAACTGACACTCTTTCTTTGTTGAGCTGATGTTTGGTTTTAAATGCAATGTTTCGTTACTAACTATGGAAGCTTTGGACTTTTAAATGCTCACATGTATTAAAAAACCACAAAAATATAGAGATCAAAAACCAAAATGAAATATTTGACAGTCAACACAATAAACTTTTTTCTTTTTGTTACTTTATCTGAAGCTGACTTTTCCCCAGGATGGGCATTTCATGAACACTTCACTGGTCTCAGCTTCAAATCTGGATGTGAGAAAAGAAAAATATCAAATCTTTGAACGCTTATGTGATGGTGAAAAAAAATCTTCCCTCTAAGTAACACTATGGAATCACACATTTTTATCTGACCTACCAAGGCCTCCTGTCCCTACTGGATTTCTTAGCTTTTACAGTTTCAGGACAGCTTTTTCTTACTTTAAGAATAGAGCAGGCACTTTTTTGAATCTACAAAGATTTATTTCAGTTATTTCAGGCAAGCTTATCTGAACACTTTGGTCTAATTAGTTACACACTTGAAGAAATATAAGGAACTTACTTGTTAACTGGCACGTATTTGAGTATTTGCTCAAGGACAGACTGAATCAATGACAGGGACAAGAAAGGATGATTTGTTTACCACTGAATCAATTTTTTTTTCATTGCACACAATTTCACTTTTATTATATTAAGCTCAAGTTCTCTTCTACTGTAACTCTTTTCAGTAGTAAAATATTTGACCCTGATATTACCTCATTGTGAATACAAAACACTCTTTTATTATTAAGTGAACTTCAGTTTCATCTCTGTTATTACTGGATCCCTTACAGACAGTCTTCTTCCCTGTTTGGATTTGGAACTTATCATGTTTCAGAAACTGCATCAGGGATTTTTGCTCACCTGTATATTTTCCATTATAAATATGTGGAAAGATTAAATCATCTAGAAGCATCAAGGTACTTGCTTCAGTCATTTGTCCCCTTTCCCTCAGAAATGATTCAACTTTATCTTGCTCTTGATTAGGCTTCTCTAGGACTTTGATTGTAAAATACCCTCCATAATCCTTATTTCCACTCATATCGTGTCTGTCACATCAGCAGGGTGATGGCTTCACTCAGCCTCATGTCGGCACTAACTCTCTGGGGCAGTAAATCTTAGGTGTTTATTCAGCACCAACAGACTGGGATCCTGAACTTCCAGATTCTTTAGGGGATATTGCTGTACAAATTATTTTTACCTATTTCCTAGTTAACAAAGCCACTCCCATTTTTGCCCTTCTCTACAGTACCTAAAAGTCATGTTCACTGAGCATCCTGTAGCATAATTTGTTATTTTTTTTCCCCTAAAATAGATCTATAGTCACTTTGTGTTACCAATAATATAGAGAACACTTAATGGTGCTTTGCTTAAAAACCATTTCCACCACTTGCCCTTTTCTCTTATATGGCTAATATTCTTGCCATCATAATTTTTTATATAATTTAGCCCCTTTCCTTGATTATTAATTGTGAAATATCTTCACTCATATTCCATTTCAGAAAAGTGGAAACAACATTGCTAAACTTTATTTGCATGATGACAGTAGGTGAGACTTTTGGATGTATTTTACAGAAAATAAAATAACAGACAAAAAAAATAGAGTTATATTCTATATCCGGACACAGCAAGTCTACTTTGGCAAATTCTGTAGAAAGATTTACTCAGATTTTTAACTGCTGCTCTAGCATGCTGGTCACCCATCCCAGCCTGGAAATGCCACCAATGATGCAGCAAGGATGGAAGCTGGAGAAGGCATGTGGTGCTGAATACAGACAGGCACAGTCTGTATTGTTGGAAATCAGATTTATCTATTTACAGGGATACTTATCAAATTCTCAAGGTTAAACAAAAAACTCAAAAATATAGTTGGGGCAGGTATGAATATTGTGATCAGACTAAGTCATTATCTCTTCAACACTGTCATTTTTCAGATTTTTCTGTGCTAACATTGAAGTGAAATTACAATTTCACATTTAAAAGTACTCATTTGATGCTAATCATGTTTGCACTGCTCATTTCCATTTCAGATGTGCGCTTTCACCTTGAAGTGAAAGCCCAATATTTCATATTATTTTTTTTTTAGGCAAGTAATTTACCATCATACTTTTATTAAAGAGTCTAGCAAGAATGGGGTGCTCTTCAGCAAACATCTCCCCTAGGACCATACAGGGTAGACTGCACCATCAACAACAAACCATATAAGATGCAAAGAGACAACCTGACCAGCACAACCTCTCACATTCAGGATGAAACCTTTCAAGTTTTGCTAAAATCTGGCATAAAACACCTTGCAAACAAGAAAAAGCTTTTCACTTTCAGAGGGCAAAAGTTTTCCTTTCCGTCGTAAGGAATCATTACAGCATCTTCGTTGCTTTCAGAAGCATGTAAAACTCTGCAAGACAGCAAGTATCTCTTCCACACAGTTAAATTGGGATGTTTCTATCTTACCTCTATTTCTCACACAGTGTTCTTTCTTTCTTTCTAAAAAAATAACTTGGCAAGATGCAGCCTGAATTCAACTGTAAACTGCTGTTGAGAGTCACCTACACTGTAATTAAAAATTTGCACTGTTGTATGTATGTACCACATTAATATTATTATTTCGTTGACATGGCTGTTGAGGAATGCAATGTAGAAGATGCAGGTCCAAGCTAGCCTAACAGCTTTCCCCTTTCACTTTTTTTTTTCACATAGGGATATAGCTTATGATAATAAGCTGAATGTAGAATAAGGTGCACAAATTGTGCATGTGTTTCGTATGCATTATATATTTTTGACTTTTTTCCAGAAGCTAACCAAAGTATGAGCAATGAAATCATATGAAACTCACCTAATATGAAATTTTGTTATAAGTAAAGGACTTAGAAAAGAATCAGCAAAGGATTTGGTTATATACAACATCTAACGGAAGCTTTCTCCACTGTCTTGCAAGTTCAGCCTATATTTTGTGTTGACACAAATCAAGTGAAAAGTACCAGATTTCCATGAGTAGACATATGAACATTTTCACCTGTGGTCCTCTATGTAGATATTCTCCTATTTCCTGCAATGTGTAAATTTACCTGCAGTCCTTATTAGAAGGCCTAAAATTCTGCAACACAGATGAGTAAAATATAGCTGTTTTTCATTACAAAGTACAATCCAAAACTCTCAGGGGAATGAACTAAGAATTTTCAGAATCCATATGTATGAACAACAAGCTAAAAATCTAAACATACAAATGGGAATCTGCATGTATCTCTGAGACCCAGCAATGTGGAGTATTTACAAATTTCAGAAATTAGCATTAGATGAACTGTGCAAATACGTAGACAAATGAATACTTTAAAAATATGCTCCTTTTTCACTATAAATTTTATGACTTTCATTTTCCATCCCCACTATATATCTCATATATTTTATGTTTTTATTATCTTTAATAGGAATGATCATAAAATAATGTAGTATTCAATCATAGAGTAGTACAGTAATAATCACCATCTATTAATGAAAATGTGTCCTGTATTACAATGTATTTTATGGGTTGTAGGGCTTGCCTCTGACCATTTCACCAATAACTGCATCTGCCTATGGCATTTGCTATCATCTTCTCTACTTCACTTTTGTAGTACTTCATCCTTCTTGTAACCTCCTTCTGTCCCTTATAAGCCTTCGCTTTGTAATATTGCATCCATAAATCTTGTCTTTTAAGCTAGAAACTCTTTAGCCTCATAATGTAATTTTCCATGTGATATTGTACCAAGCGTAGGACAACAGGGTCCTGACCAATGTAAGTGATAAATAACAACAAGATTTTCAAGCTATCATGAAGCCAATTTGAATTTCATATTAGCATGCATGGTAAAAAGGTGAAGAATTGAGTTATGATAAATTCCCATTAACAACGTTATCCGCAGAGTAAAACACAAAGATTAGGATACTTGGCAGCAGATAACACTGATAAGTATTTCTATTTTCAGAGGGACAAAATATTAGCTCTAGAGTCCCCTGATATTTTTAAGACAGATTATCTTAATTCTATGCTTCAACCATCTAACACAAAAAGGGGGCTAGTAGGGATAGAAAAGAAACAAAGCAACATAAAAGGGGGGATGCAAAGTGAGCAATACCTAAATCATGTTTTCAGAATCACTCTGCTTACCAGAAAACAATTCCATTTTACCAAAAATAATAATTGAATAAAAAAAACAAAGCAGCTTTGCTGAAATTTGTAACATACACATGCGTTTATGAAAGGAAAAGATAGTTTGGACAATCCCCATCTAACCTGCTGCTCTGAAGCCAGTCTCCCACATCCACGGTAAAGTGCTTTGACCTCTGAGTTCTTGATTAACCCTTACAAATTCTGATTAGAATTTGATTCTAGACTCAGTTAAAAAAAGTCTTTCCTGATAGACTTTTTATCAAAAATCAAGAGAACTCATTTCTTAAATGTTTTGAGGAAAGTAGAAGAGCAAACCTGTCAAATTTGTCAAAAACTTCTTAGGCAGTGCTACTGAAACAGGACAATATTATTTAAAGACATATATAAAAGATGCATGAAATAATCATTTGGACAATAAAAGCAAAAAATAAAGTGAGAGTTATAGGATAGATATACGAGGCAGTGGTTTATGATATATTTAGAGAGTCTGAGCTTGTGTATAAGATCTGAGGAACTGTGCTTACTTTGCCTCAGGTTTCTTTCCCCTCTTTCAGAAAAGTGGGCCTTATACATCCAGACGTTGTAGGTCTGAATTAGTTAAGATGTGAAGCATACTTGTCCTCTCAGCTTAAAAAGAATTCTATGTATAAAATTGTTTCAAAAATATTGCTGCCTCAGAACAGACAAAATAGGACTGACGAGACAACGATTTACAATTTATGATTTAATTCTTTATGATAAGAAAAAAAGTTTTAAAAATATTATTTTTGTTATCATCAACATTATAGCAATTTGCTTGTCAGAGCTGATAATCCAATTCATTTCACGAAGAAAGGCTTTTTTTCAGTCTTTTTTCTTTTTTAACAATTATAGCAGCTAGAGACAAAAAAGATTTTCATCTCTGAATCATTCTTCTCCAGGTTTCCATTTCCCAATTGAAAATGTATCTAGCACAAACCACTGAAACTAAATGGAAATCACAAGTCTTGTCAGAAAGCGTAAGTTCAAAAAAGTTGCAAAGAGCACAAATCCTGAGCTGCTTTTTACTTCTCTTTGAGAAATCCAAATATAGTCTTCATGCCACAATCAAGGTGTGGCTATTTTCATACAGCTTCGCATTTCAAGCATTGTTTTAAATCAACAGGCCTAAACAAAGAAAAAATAGGTTGCTTTGCAAATTTTACTTTTCAGACACAAGCAGTATTTACTCTTTGCCTCACCTGAATCCTACTGTGAAAATAGGCTGTTAGATATGTTGGTATGTTATGCTATATAATATACCTATGTCATGCCTTAGACTGCAAAGGGGGGGGGGGTGAGCGTGAAATATACCCCATTTAACTTTTGTCTCAACCCATTCCAGATGAGGTGGGAAAGAATTACTTTAGTATATGAACATGGAAATTAATTCAGATAATAAACAACGTACAGCCTTCATAATAAAGTCAAGCATAATCTAATTTACTTTAAAATCAGTATTTTGTCAGGTAAAGGGCTGGCTAGGTACCTAACCGTCTTCAAGTGCTGTGTGCTCTACGATCCTCCTAAGGAGCCCTAATCCCAACGTGCCTGTTTCCTTTTGAAGGTTGCTTTGTGGGTTGATGTTTCTGCCATTACTGACTGCCCAGACTATAATATGCTCTAGTGCACGTACTTCCAAAGCTAAAAATGCAAATTTAGAGGCAGCTAGTGTAGAAAGACTGTTTGCAGGCTCTTCAGGGCTTTCTGTCAGTTCATTAAAGGTTGAGATTTGCAAAGAGTTACACTGTGTGCTACAGAGAGTCATGAAGGCCACAGAAAAAGTGTAGAAAAACTCACAAAGTTTTCTAGCTTTTGAAGACTCTCCATACCTAAATATAAATAATACATTTATTTATATTCCATGCCAGCTACGGAAAGTGGAGTAGAATGAATTTCAGCAACCTAAACTTTAATTTAATAACAATATAAGAGGATAATAGCTACATATATAAGAGGACAATAAAAAGCGTTTAACTTTGCTAAGAATAAAAAGTCCAGTGGACCTAGGACATGAAAGATGATCTAACAGTTTCATGAACATTCTTTAGAAAGTTAAAACTCCTCAGATTAAGACCAAAACAAAAAACACCGATTTCTCCCCTGAACCTGCATTCAGGTTCATGCTAACAGTATTTGTCTTGCAGCTGAGTGATGTCTTGTCCTGTGAAGCTTTCCTTGGTTATGCAGAGGCACATGTGAGAGTTGCATAGAACAGCAGTACCCAATCTAAATTGGTCTGTAGGCAATAAAGCAGAGCAAGTAGGGTACTGTAACAAAATTGCATTTTCTTTTCCTGTCAGCTTTAGCTTTATTTTTGAATTCTATCAGTCTAGGGGAAAAAGGGTCTTACTGGCAACAAGCTGCTTGTGAGCCACGGTACCAGGATTTTCTAAGATGTTGGTAAAGCCTGTTAACTGACTGGAGAAAGGAGTGGTTCCTGTACACAGGTACTGGGTGTGCCCCAGGGGGACCATTAGGAACGTCCTTCCCTGGCTTACCTCTTCTATTCTATATCAGGTTTGGGCAATAACCCTGACTGTTATCACCAATCTGGATTCACAGATGTGCAGTTCCCTAACTCACTCATGTGGGTAATGTATTCACCCTAAAATGATGTATTTCAGATTCAATAGTTGCCACAAGTAAAAGCAATGAACCATTTAGCAGTTACGCTGCAGTCTGTTGCAAAACATCTCTTGGTGTCTCTCTCTCCTCCTACCCATCTGTAGTTATAAACATGTAAGACAGTCTTTGAAACAGTGGCACAACTGAGTGAATATGCCAGGCATTAAAATCTATTTAAAGTCACCACACTGTTTCTAACATTGACCTCATTAAAGCTGCTGTATCACATTTCATTCTTACAGTGCCTTTGGATGGTTATATTTCTTTGGTGAGTATAAAATACAGTCATGAGGAGAAAATAACCCATTGTTCTAGTTGTGATGAGGAATACAATAACCCATCACCTTAGCAAAGAGCATATTTTATTTGAAAAATACGAATAGAAGATTTTGTCCCTTTTGTTTTATTAAAAGGAAATGTAACAATTTCTAACAGTAACACTTGCATAAGGAGGTATTTGTAACCTAATTTCATAGAATATTACATACATTACTCTTTTGTTAAAAAATATATATATTTTTGGAGACTTTGGAAAAATAAGGATGGCCCAATACTTGCAACACTGCTCCTAATATTCCTTAGAACGCACTGTGCTATTTAGATGTACTGCAAGTACAAGGTCTTAGCACTTTATAATCCATAAAGTTACCCTAGGCATTACAATTTCATATGCTCCTCCGTATTTAGAGTATATGCTTTATTATTCTTTGTGTAACACTAGGAGTTTGATTAACTCCAGACTGGTCCAATATTTAGACTTTTAGAAAAAAAGATAATTGTACACAGCCTAAGATCACAGAAATGTTGTAATTCCTTTCAAATGCCGGTGAGAGTATTTTTACATAGACATTTTCTTGTAGTATCTGCAACTTAAAACAACTTCATAAATTAGAATTTGAAAACAAGAATGTTTACAGTTATTTTCATTTTCCAAGAAGAAATGAAAAAAATAAAGTGCATAACAGTGAAATCACGTTCAACACTTCCACAATTTTTTATATGTATGTAATATATGGCAATACTGATAAACAAATTAATTTGTTTTCAATGCATGGATCTTTAATGGATCAGAATGACTGGAAGTCAAGCTCTTCATTGTTTTTTAGGGGTATCACATTTCTTGATTTTTTTTAGGCTGACAATGTACTTTTACTTTTCATTCTTACACAGACCATTTTCTCAGATGATTTGTCAAGATTATAACATACTGAGCGCCCTCACTATTGCAAGAAGAGGGCTTGTTTGAGGTAATGTGACTAATTAATTGGATGTACAAATATTATTAGTTAAATAGTTGTTGCAGAAATAATAATATAAATTAGAAAGCCCTTAAGCACCCTCTTCTATGTGGCATTTAACTTTATTCAGCATCTTCTGTTTTAAGTGAAACAGGCAGTTTTCAGCATTTAGTTGGTAAGTGGCTACAGGATTACCATATAGGCTAAGAGAAAAATATTTGAGAATGTGAGTATAAAAAAGATCCATGAAACCTTTAAGCAAAGTCCATACAGTCAGACTTAACCATAAACTGGAAAAGATTTTCCCACAATACTGTCACTGAATGTACACTTTGTTTAAATCAACAGTGCAACAAAATGATCGTGGCCTCCATGACACACAGTGTTACTTTTTTCCAGTTTAATCAATGTTGACATAGAAATTCTCAAAGTTTAGATGTGTTCCTAGGACAAGAAGGAACAAAGGAAAATTTTGTGCAATCGGGGAAAGAAATCTGTAAACCTGTTGTTCTGCAATGCGAGGCCTTTTTCTGTGGCCCTGGAGATTTAATATTCTGATATTTGTCATGCAAACAACGCGGTACTGTGATGTGTATTTGAGTAAGAGACAGTAAGCATAGCAAGCATGCAGATATCTATCATGATAGAAAAGCACATCTGGCGATCACTGTGGGTAGGACACATCAAACAGGACACACCACAGCATTAGTGAAGCAGAGTCGCAGTAACACTGCGGAATTGCAAAGACGCAGGGCTCCCGGGGCTGTGCMTACAATACTTGTGTCGGGCAGCAGCAAAGAGGGAGAGAATGCAACAAATGATGAAAAGGGGATTCTTGTTTCTATGAAATATGACCTCCTCTCCCCTCATTAACTTAATCAGAAAATAAGCTTAAGAAGTAGTTATTTGCTTTGTCATTGCACTTAGCTTCTCCTGGTTTTAAACCTGAATGCTCTATGATGCAAATAAAAATCAAGTAATGTCTGAAATACTGCTTAAAGCACAAAATACAGCTGAATTTGCTTATTTGGGTGTGTAAGTGGGGGAAAAAACATAAATATAACTAGTATCTGTGTCTCAAAACTAAAATATGAATGCAGTTTCATCATATATGGTACAAAGTATCAGGGCCCATGGTACTACAAATGTTGAAACTGTCAGTATTTTCATCTCATCACTCTGCTAATACAGCATAAAAATTGAGATGTTGGCATAAAGCAACTATGATCTAAAGCAGAGGGAAATTTCTCCTCACAAAATTCTGCACTACTAGTTGCTTTGTTTGGGACAGAACACATTAACTCTACCCCAAAAAACATTCACATACATTCACCATTTTCAGCTTCTGCGAAACTCTCACTGCTTTAACAGACGCTCCTTTGTTAAACTTTTCTCTATAATGAGAATATCTCCTTAAATGTATTTCTAGGAAGATTTCTCTTTTTGTTAAAAAAAAAAAAAAAAAAAAAAAAAAAGACAGCAATACAGATTATCACACTACCTTCACAGCAGCAGAAGAACATTTTAGGATTTGGGGTTCTCCTCCTCTAAATTGCCTTGAGGGTTTGGATGTTGACAGAAAGGGAAACATCAACATTATCAAATGGTAAGGTTCCCAAAGCTCATAATTGTTTTTTCTTTTCTTTTCTTTTTTTTTTAAGTTGTAGGTTATTATATTACATAAATATTTTACACAAATTCATTTGCTTCATTTTGGGAAAAAGAAACACTGAAAAAACAATGTCATAAAAAACAATTCTGGAAGTACAGTGTAACAAATACTTTTAGAGTTTGAAAAGTTTCTTTCAAAGACACCTGCTTACTTTTTAGCAAGCTGTGTAAACCAAAAGGAATCAACAAAATTACAAAATAAAAAATCCTTACAAAATAAAAATCCTCAAAGTAAGATTGATTTCAAATGGTTTGATCAAATATTCCTGTCATGCCTGGCACCTGCCTCTGGTCCCTCTCCCCATACAGTAAAGAAGGAAAGGCTAAATAAAATTCTGGTTCACTTGGGTGGCCCACCATAGATCAGATCCTGCCTTGAGAAAGAGGCACTCCCTTCTCCTCTAAGATGAAGGAAACTAAGACCTTAAATGCATAGGGAGGAATCTAATGGAGTGTACAGGTCTGTTACTCCTCCACATCAGTCCACAGAGCAAAAAAAAAAAAAAATGTAAATAAATGTTAAGAAGCCAAAGGAACAAGTTCTGTAATGCTAAGAAATTACTAACAGTAGGGATCAATGGAAACCCCAATAATGCCACTTCTACATTTAATTTTTCCACTCTCAACTGACTTAAAATATGTTCCTGTTCCCATAATGCTTGAAACAGAGAGAAGCAAAGCTTGCTTAGAGAGAAAATATATTGAGAGAAATTAATTGAACTAACAACTCGTACTCAAAATAAAAGAGCAACATCATCTTAAATTCCTTGTTGTTTCACTCATCTCTATTCCAGTATTTTGCCAGCAACTCAATTTTGCTTTTAGTCACACATGGAAATAGAGAGGCATTATGATTATGAACTCTGGGTTACCAATTAACTGTTGTAGCTTCTGGACTCAAAGCAGCAAAAGACTTCAAAAGCATCATCTATTGACCTAAGTGAAGCACAGTGAAGCAAGCAACTTCATAGTTTAATGGTGCTGCCATTGCTGCTCTTATTGAAAGAGCCTCTGCTTCATCTGCTTCACTACATAAAGAACACTTCAGACCCATACCATTTAGATAAATGATATTCCTGTGAAAAGACAAAAAGAAAAAGCACACACACACTGGACACAACAGTTCCTCTAGCTCTCAGGAACAGAGCAGGTCTGGAGTATGGGCTGGAGCCATATTTGGTCAGTCAGCTAAATATGCCCTCACTCTGGTAGCTGGCTATGGAGGAAAAAATACAAAGAATATAATGAAATGACATATTCTTAATGCAATCTGCTAATTTAGTAAGATCAAACTGATGCAAACAGGGGCCTATATCAACAGACTGTTTATCTGAGAGGACACTCCTCTCTTTCTGCAAARGAACAGACTGCTAGGACTTCTCTCACTGGTAGTAAAGCCCACTGCCTACGGCATATTGGGATCAAACAAGGTGTAGAGAACAGCTACAAACGCAATGTCACATCCATCTGCAACAGATTTGCTCCTCCTTCCTAAACAGGCACGACCATASACTTACTGAGTAGCTCTGAGATGTTAAGCATATTACAATAAAGACATCATTGCTTGGCTTACTTTAGGTACTGTTATGGATATGGTACCACGGACTTTATTCAGCAACTAAAAAATATACACAAGGGACAATAGCTTATTTTTTCTGTATTTTTCAAAATTTGACCTTCTTCCAGTTGAAGAACCCAGTTTCAAATATGAAAAGGGCACTTGTTTCTACAGTAACTGTGTACAACTTGCTCAGTTCCAAGTACTGTATTTGTTTATTGTTACTGGTGCTGTTCTTATATCTCCAGTTGTTGAGGAACTTCTCTGTTCTTGGAATTACAACTAAGTTGTTCTTTCTGATTCTATTTCCCCATAAAGTTCAGCTAGCTTCTTAAACTCAGGCCCCCAGTCTCCAAGGTAATTATAATCCTGGTCAGAATGTGTTGTAGCTGAATCCAAAGAGCTGATAGAGCCAGCTTCTGATCTATGACCCTCATAGGCGTATGTCTGTARGGAGTCATATGGAGGCACACTGGGGTCCAGATCAGCCTCTGCCAGTCTTTGTTTAATGAATTCCTGAACATCTATACTGTCAAGGCTTGAAGACGGCTGATGCCTGGGCAAGGGTTTCACTTCAGGACGAATATCCCTCCGATATTTTAGCTCCTCAGCGGCTGATGGATTTCGCAATGCTGTGATATCAAATGCTTCAGTGTCTTCTTCTCCACCACCCTCATCATCATATGTGACAACATTTTCCCGGACGTCTTCCTCTGAAATGATCAAGGGCTCCTTCTTGCTACGTCTTAGGGTGATGAAAAGGACCACAATTGCTAAAGAGAAAACTGCAGATATTAGATTAGGTTTAAAATTTACATTTGAAGTAAGCAGATCAATGTTACAGAAATAATAGATACCAAATCATGAATACAGAGGTATAATGCTTTTATGCTAATATTGGTATTCTGAYATTATTAAGCTGGCCTTGAACTGTAGTTCCAAAAGTATCATTAGGTTAGGTGCATGTTTGTAATAACGGGTCCCCAAAGTTTCCAAATTTTGAAAGAGCTTAGTTATAGCTCTAAGGGAGCAATGCCTTTGTTGTGTAATTTTTTATATGAAGACAGATTACTGTATGCCTGGAAAGCACCCCTGAAATCTATATTGGCAAATTTTCAGGCAGTATCTTGCTGAAGTGCAAAAGGTACAGGACAYACAACCAAGGGAAAAATTAAGATTGATATAGTGAATCTACAAACTTCCAGTACAGTCTGGTCTTCCCAAGGGTCAATAAAAAGCACTTTTATTGTGTATGCTTGCTTTGTAGGAATTGTTGAGGTTTCTTGAACCAATAATGAAATCCACAGAAGAACCTCATAAAGGACATAAAAAGGGATAATATACTTTCAGTTAAATGAGAAGTGAGATTTTTCAGAAATATTGTTAAGGGCTTTCAATGGTTCATTAAAATCAATATTCACTGTATATTTGTGAAGTTCATTTTTTCCCTTATAAATATGTACTACTGTATGATAAAAGATAAATTATAAACTAAATGCATTACTGTACATTTTAAAATGCCCTGTAAGAAACACTAATTCTGAAGTAATCTGTCATGAAAGTAGTCTTTAGAAAACATAAAGACTTCAAAAGAAAACCCTCAAAACCCCCTACTGTGTGAGTTGGAGTGTAAATCTATTATTTCTTGCCACCTCTATTAGAATGCAGAAAGGCACATGAATAGTACAGGGATATGTTGCATCAAGTTGTGACTCTGCCAAAAAGAATATTAATTAATGGGTAACATTCAAACTAGCCTGGGCAAAAGAAAAAGAAAAATCAAGGGAAAATGTAATTCCAAGGACATTTATCTGATGGAGTCATCTTATTGTCTCACATGTCCTTTGCCCCTGGGGATTCTGTTGTGCATTGCTATCAGCTCATCCCATAAAGGTAATTAAGAAATGGCTTTTGTACAGTGCTAATGGTGCTTCTTACAGTGTAATKTATTTCAAAAAGCTTTCCTCATCTCATTTCAATAATTTTTCAAACTGTTCTAGACATAGAATTTGAGTCAGTGTTTTTTTTGAAATCTTTCCAAATTAGAGAAAAAAAAATCTCCACTGCTAATTATTTGTTAATCTCTGAAAAAAATATTTCTGTTAGATCCTAGATATTCATGGATCTACTTTAAAGGGTTTTTTTCCTATTAATTTTAGCTCAACCTTTTYCCTCCTAATCACATCTATGTGTTTCTAATTACCTCCTACTACCAGGCAGCCTTTGGTTTAAAAACATATCATATTAAAACTTCTGTCCTGTCACATCCACAGAGCTAGAGGAAGGATAGCAGGTCTTAACACTGAAAATGGCTTACCAAGAAGAATGACGACACAGAGTAAGATTGCAATTAGAGCTCCCGTGCTCAAGCCAGCAGAGGAGAGGAAAGCTTCAGCATGGCAAGTCCTCACRCGTCCATCTCTTTCACATGCGCAAACCCTAATGGTGAGAGTGCTGCTGCTACTGAGAGGAGGCGTTCCACCATCAGAAATCAAAACTGGGAGGTGATAGATATCTTGAGTGGTTCGACTGTATCTCCTTCGTCTTGTTAGGATACTGGCTGTGTTATCTACAACATTAAAACCAGAACATCATTGTCATAAACGAAAAGTGTTACTGACGGTTTGTTTCCCATGTAATAGAAGCATCAGGTATCTTCAAACTGGACAGTCCTAATCTGTGAAAATGTATAATTTAGTATTAAAAGTTGGCAGAAAGCATACTTGTGGCCAATGGAGGAAAACAGGGAAGCAGGAGAGAGCAGCTAGCATTAAATAAGATAAATAATTTAAGCTCATATACATGTCTTAAGAGTCCAAATGAACTTTGGTATATACTCTGGGCCCACTTTGCAAACATTTTAATCCCATGTTGGCAGTATATGGACATCTGTAAATGGGAATATGTGGAATTATTCCACAACATAAACTCTTTTCCATTCTCAGAACAATGTTAAAATGTCTTTAGTAAAAGTCAGAGTAAGACTTTCATATTTCATTGCTTGTGATAGGTTTCATAACTCAAGTGATCTTTCAGAAAATATCTGAAAGGACAGTGGCCAAAACCTCATGCTGTGGGAAGGTCAGGATGAAGAAGGAGTTGAAGGGAAAGAGATTAAATATTAGAGGCTCTAAACCTGGTAAAGGTTAYAGAAAAGCAGGGGAAGGAGAGAGAAAGTGATATAAAATTTTGTCACCTTTATGTCACCTACAGGTCCATCTGGCATATATTACAGTCAATAAGAATACTAATGTTTAATTCATGCACAGTGCCAGAGTATCTGGGGGCACTAATTTAAGACCAAGGCTCCACAAGTATAAAAAAATAAGCTTCCATTCATGCTGCTTCAACTCCAGGAAGCTAAGGGGCATAAAGAGAGTGYAGGGGAAGAAATGCTACAGTAATATATGGATATATTGTAGTGTTGTATGCCTAACACTTCATTTCAGTTTGTTTCTACCACTATAAGACTACTGGCACTTGTACAAGAGCCCTCAGATAACCCAAACAAAACTAAAGATAGTGAGMAATTAGAGACAGGAAGAGTTGCTCAGAGAAGGCAATAGGGACTGGGAAATGAGAGGAGAGTTATTGGAAGAAAAGAGCTTTCCTCTCCTACTACTTGCACATGCATAACAATCATATAGATTTCAAACTGCAGAGTTCTCAGTTTCAAAATTTTTAACAAACAACATGGGGTGATAGATGCAAAAATACAGTATGTCTGCTGGGTTCTTCCTCCCTTTTTACTTGCAACTATAGTTACACCATTAAATGCATTCCTCATAATAATAAGGAAAAAAATGAAGTCCATGGAGCTACACGAAAATCTTGTGCAACATTACAGCTACCGTGGCATCTTTTAGGCCATAGGACTGATTATTGCCCATGTGTATACATGAACTGGTAGGGGAAGAGGGGCTAGCTTCTGTTCAGCTGGATGCAAACTGTTTACCAGATGGCAATTCCTTACGCCGTATCTTCTGTCAAGCCCTGTGGCAGATCTTAAAGCATTTCTTTTAAATTATTTCACTCTACATATTGCTTTTGCCTATCACTTGATAGTGGTACTGGGGAAAGCTGGGATCATAGCCCCATCAGAATCATACTGTAACACAATACATTTGGTAACAGGTTTCACACGAGAGATTCAGATGAGGTAGGAAGTATTACCCTTGCTCAAGATCTCAAAGAAACCATGTGACTGAGCCAAGAACTGAGCATCCGGTTCCACTGCATTCATGTTTTGTTAGACTTTCTTCTGTACCCTACCTATCTTCTTGGAAAGCTCCAGTATGCTSAGTTAGTTAGGAACTCTGTAAGTTTTGTTCTTTTCATTTCCAGTGGAAGTAAAAAGTGATTTTATTCTGCAATTGCCCCTGAAGTCCTCTTCTAGCTTATGTCAAGGTACATTTTTGAGGACTCAAACCTGAACTTCATGATAGCTTCCTCTTCAGAGGCATGACAGCAGCCACTTAAAATGACATTTGTATTCATTCCATTTACAGCACCTTACTAAAACCAAAATGAGAGGAATAGACAATTCTTCTATCTAAAACAATCAGACAAAGAACAACACCGTCACACTGCGGAAATCATATTTGAATATAAGTTATAAAATACTTTTCGTAGAACACACTCTGTTGCTTGCTAAGTTGCCAGACACTGTGTGCACCCTCGCAACCCCMTCAAAATACAAGTATGTTTTCAATAATCCACAAAAGAAGTCCAAAACAGGTGTGATGATAAGATACACAGTAAATCTGCGTTTGCATTTGACACAGGGTTGTGGAAGTGATTCTACAATCTAAGGTGTATTAAATGCAGGAAATACTACTTTCATTCTTGTAACAGTTCTGTTAAGCCTTAGCTCTTCTACATACTGCTAAATCTGGGCCTGTGAAACCTTATAAAAATATATTGTGGTGTGCTCAATAATGCTGAGATTTTTCATTATTTATTGTTAAGAAATAAATGATTTCTATATTATTCTGCAATTAGTTTATGTAGCAAATTGTTTTGTGTTATAATTGTGTTACCTGGCTGAGACAAAGCTAGATATCACTGAAATTCAGACTACTTTTCCAGTATGAAGAAAATTCACCCCTATAGCCGCATAAGCAGTGGCCTTAAGTCCATAATTATAGACTGCACACACCCATGGAACTTTCTAGGCTCTGCTAGTTTAATTCTAAAACACATGGAAGATTCACAAGTCTGATTTACCAAGATTTGGACCAGCTTATTCTTTGAGACATTCATGGCCTTCTACTTTTAATTAAATGCAATATATGAACACTCTCAGTAGTTTTTTTTTTTTTAATTACTTGTAAGACAAGGAGATAATCTTAAGGAACCTTAAGGAATCTTAAAATTACAGATAGGCTACCTGTATGATTTTTTAATTTTTTAACATATGTTTTCATTTAATCAGAAGTTAAAATAAGCAGCTGTTTTATCTTTCTGCTACTTATGTTGCAAAAAATACTTTGCTCTTTCTTTTCCCCCCAAGCCCTGCCCATTTGCCACTCTCTCTATTTTTTATGCCAGACTATCAGGTCCTAACTTCCCTAATGTTGCTGGAGGACACAGATAACACCTTCAGTGGTTCACAAAGGGAAAATTAGTAGAGAATATAAAATGAGTGTCAGTTTGTCTGTCTATCAGCTGCCAAAGTACTGGCAGACTGACCTTTAGATATAGCCAAAGAGCAGAAATAAACCAACATCTCTGTGATTAGCAAGCGATTTCAAACTTATAAAAATAAGTTAAGGTTCTCAGTACATATACAAGGTGATGACTGCTGCTCCTGCCTTTCTATTTTCAGTAAAAATATTCATCATCACCTCCACCATATGCCTGAACAACTCTGATGATTTTCTAGTTGTTCAACATCCAATTTATAATTGGTTCCCTTCTTTGAAGTGCAACTTATTATAGCATATTAAGAGAGCTCATCTCTACCATTTTCTTTTTATCTCTTGCACTTGCTGGCTGTTAAACAAGGCAAGACTGGACAATAAGTTTGAACTCTGGACAACAGCTAAATGTCAGCACCCTCCCTGGTGTGCCTTTGAGCCAGCTGAAACTCTCTCAAATATCCAACCGCAGTTTGAGTAAGAGTATACACCAGGAATTCCTTCCAACCCGCAGTATGGGCAGGAGTGCATCAGGTTTGTCTCCCTCCCCTTTAAATAGTGCTCCAACACTATTCTAACAGCCTGCCGACCTTAAGCATCCCYAAATGCCCTTGCGCCATAGTTCCTGCAGCACAGACCCTCCGTTTCATGCTGTGCTAACGCTGCTCTGCTGGGCCGTGCTACTGCTTGCACATTATTTCATAAACTTGGAGCAGAAAAAGAACTGATAATAATGATATCTCAGCACCACATGGGGCCCAAAGGACATAAAAGGCCAAGTGCTATGTAGTAACTATGGAGTTACTAGGCCTCAGTGCTGAGAACAGTCCCAGTCCCGTTTTTCTTTGTAGCTTGTCGTTCTTTTTTTTTTTTTTTTTTCCCCTCAGCACTTATGTTGAGACAAAAAAAAACAAAGTCTAACTACTACTAGTCACCCAGAAATCCCACTGAGGTCATTAGAGAAGTGTAACACTCCCATATGCACTTTTTAGGCTGTGCACTTATCAAAATGAAGAGAAAGCAATTTCAAAGATACAGAGTCCTAAGGAGAATTATATTTCATGGTACAACTAAATGAGAAGATGATAATCACAAAACAAAGTTATCTAGAAATAATACACTAAAAAACTAAGGATATGTTCAAGGACTCAGTTTGAAATGTAATTTCCTGTTGGTAACAAGTGATACCATATCCATGAGCTAAGCATTAATATTAACATCTACCATGTCTCTCATCCCCAAAGAAAGAAATCCTCCTATCTTATACACCCAATTCCTGAAGGTGATAGCAAGTGCTATTACTGATAACAAGAATAATGCTTTATTTCTGCTTAATGTTTTATTTCTGTTGTTACATTTTCTATAAACTTGAAACATTTCAATTCAGCTATCTTGTCTGTATAAGTAAGAAAATCCCATAAAATTCGGTTCACATGAATCTTCCTGGGCCAATAYTCATGGAAGACCCAGTATTCAAATCTTAGCAGAAAAGCATAACCTCCTCCATTCCTCCCCTGACATAAATCTAAAATAGAACAAGTGATCCGGTATCACTATACACCTATAGAAGCAGGGATGAAAATGTAGCCTGAAAAGAAAAACATCATATACCTAATATAATGAAGAAAAACTGAGCAGGAAACGTTTAAGTCACAGATGACTTTTGTAGCAACCTAGCCGTAATGAAAGAATTTAAGCACAAAAGATTATTGGCAAAGCTGCAGAGGAAAGAACACGAGATGTGCACATTGATATGTTATTAGCATAACTGTGGACAGACGGGAAAAATATTGTGAGAACAAAAATCAAAACTATAAGAAAAAAATCAACTTGACAAACTGGACAGTTCTAAGGAAACAGAGAAGAAATCTTGAAAGAGCTGTATTTAAAACATGCATACTATGTGTATAGGACAATTTGGCCCATGAAACTTACATTTTTATGTTGCATGTTACAAATAAAAACTGGAAAAAATAAGATTTTTTTTTCTTGTAAGGTTTTGACATTGTAGAAGTAAATAATAACATAAGACAATCTTAAGTAAAGATGTAGCTGGAATCAAATTTTCTACATATACAGATGGGGTGAAAATTAATTGGTTCATAGTTAATCTGTGGTATTTGTATTCTCCAAGTAATAACTAGAGTTCTGTAGAAACAGACTTTTCATTACATGCACAGAGGAGATTTTGTAACATACACAACTATAAACATTCTCAAAGAAACTGTGTAAAACTTCTTCAATACAATTCCACAAATTTGTAAACAAGTAAAAAGCATGGTCATAAGCTTTTGGGTACTAGCATGGAATGTGCCTGTTCCATTATGATCAAAATTTCTAATTCTCGTTATTATAATAATAAGAGTTACATATAGTATGTATGTCTGTGTGTAAATAATGGAAAAGAATCCTAGCTCTCATGTGGTGTTCTTCCAAATTAAATCCTTTAAAATATTTTACAAATGAGATCACGACTATTTTTACAGAGAGGGACACAGGCTAAGACCTTTTGAAAGTCACTGACAACCAAGCATAGTGGCCAATGACCAAAGCTAATGACATTGGCATAAAATAGAAATCATGTCTCTCATGTCCTAATCAGAGTTCTATTCTTGAGGACAATAGAAGGGTATGCCAGCAAAATGAATAGGTAATAAAAGTTTAGCCACATTGAAGTTCCAACTTCATCCTAACAGTTATTTTGATGTGTTTTAACTTTGTATGCTTTAATTAAATTGTTTGCTTTCCTCATTAAAAACTGTTGGAGAACCCATTGAGAGGGGAAGCAAAAGGAGAACAATTTTTAAGACAAGAAACAGCATTAAATAAAAAAATTCAACAAACTGTCAAAGCTAAAGACAGCTGAATACAAAGGCAGATTCTGATGACCTAGGAAAGGGTTTACTGAGGGAAATTAAAAAAGGAAAAAAAAAACACTATGCTATATCAACAAAGCTAGTTTGAGAGAGAGGAGGATAATGGATGGCCAAGTTTCTTTGACATCTGCAAACACAGCAGATAGGTAGGGAAGACAGGTGTATAGAATAGCAACAATAGCATTAGATAAGAGCTAGAGGTGTGATTCTTCCAGGCCCAGAAGGAAAGCTCTTTTTATCTCTCAATAGATTTAAACCGAAAATTTCATCTCTGAGAAGTATGATAAGAAGTAGGACTTGCTGGAGATTAAAATATTGGCTGCTATGGGAAAATTAACAGCTCCAACGTAGGTCAAAAAATTATCACATTCCCTGGGCTGTATGTTGCCCCAGTTCATGATTGTTAAACTTTCTCACATTTGGGCTTTCCTCTGCAAACATGACAAGTTAGAATTCAAGATTTAGCTCAGCTGGGTTTGAGATTACATATAGGAAATTCTGCATGGCTTTAATGCACCAGCTCTTCACTCTCTGAAGATGAGCTAATCTACAAAGCCAGACTGCAAACTGTACAAAAGCTGTTATCACATTTCTCTTTTCCATCATCTCTGCTATTTTATATTGCACTCCTGAACTAAGAAAAGAAATGAAGGAAAATAAAAGTAGCAGAGATGCAATGACAACACCATGGAAGGTGACTACTGGAGGACTTTGGAGGACAATAATTTATTTATTATTCACAAATTGAGAATTCTTTTGACACATTATACATTACAGGCAGGCAAAAGAGAAATGGATGCAAAAAAACCCGTTTATAGCTTTAGGCATGTTTTAATTTGCTTCTTAGCTCTGCTTAAATCAGTGATTCAACTTTTATACATTTTCTGAAAAGTCGTAATTAACTAAAATCAAAACAAAATGTATTGGAGTGATTTACATGTCATATTTCTAAAGTGAGAATATTTTTTTTTCCTGGGGGACAACATTGAAAAACACTTCTGTTTCATTTTTTTAATGATAACTCTAGGAAGTATTTTTTCTTTTGTGCTAGTTTCAAAGCTATTGCCAATGGGCTTTCTTTCTAGCTCAGCAGGTAGCAAAAATGCAAAGCGATATAGCAGACTTCGGGGGCCTGAAACATAGTTATTTGCTTATGGGTTGGTTTGTGAAACACCAACAGGTAGCACCACTAGAAATGAACATAAGATCCTATACAGCATGCACTAACTTGTCCTTCTGATCAACCCTGTATTCAATTTTTTTAATCAAAAAAGGATCAAAGATGTTCACAATCTTGAGAAAGATAAATGTTTCCTTCTACAGTAGCCATCTTATGCTTCCTTATTTCTAGAAAGCCAAGTTTTCTAGTAGTTACTACACAGGGCTTTTAAGCTGGTTTCTGTCTTTTGTATTTACCAAACCCCCTCTCTTTTATTTCCACCTTTTGATTCTGCAATATCTAATCAAATTGGTGTACAACTTGCTTACATTCACCATGTATAATGTTAACTCTGCATTTCTCAAATATCAGTCAATTTTCTATTTTCTGCGAAATTCTCCTACAGTTGTAACTTATGTTCTTTACAGGATAATACTTCATTGACAGAGCACTAATAACTTGCAATACCATGTAAGATGAGAAAGCATGCCACTTTTTGATGTAAACAAAGGCAGGAACTATGTAGTTTTTTCCTATTTACATTTGACTGAAAGGCGGAATTCAAGCACTGACCTCTTTTAATGCCATTTCAGATGCCCTAGAGCAGCTAAGACTCTGAATGAAGATCTTCTATCTTGCATACTTATTTGCAACTTTAAAGGCCTCAAGTTCACTTCTCTGCCAGACTTCTAGTGCATTATGGTGGGAGATGAGTATCAGAGATATGTATAAGAGAAAAAACAGAAACATCCTTAAGGAAATTCATGCTGGGATGGGGTGAACTGCTCTCTGAAGGTTGTTCTCTCCCTAAATAATAGCAAACACAAGGTAAAACTGATTATTTTATGACTCAATTTCCATCTGTAAAATGGAAAAAAATGTTAATTTGGTTTTAAAGAGATGCTACTGAATCCAAATAGATTTGCTCTAGATTTTATATAAAAGCAGATCTCTATTTCTGTAGATAAAATATCCTATGGCATAATATTAACCAAAAAGAATGTGGAAAGGGATAGTATTAGAAAATTAGTCTACTTTTGTTCTAGTTTCAGAATATTTTCCCTCACTGGGCAATTTTCAGAAAGCCAAGCCTTTGATAAAAGAGAAATAAAACCTTTCTCCTGAAGAAATTGAGAGGAAAGCAAATGCTAAGCATTCTAAAGGGAACTGCTCTTCCTTGAAAGTAAGGTAAGGTAAGCTTTACCTGTTTATTTTCAGAAGTCTGCAGTCTCAAGTTATGACTGTAAGGGTATGTATAAATCACTGGCACAGCTGTGTGAACTTGTAGAACCTCTGCACCAAAACTTATAGTCCAGGAAATCTGCAAGAGTCATTGGAGCATCCAATACAAACTATATGTCTTATGGAGGAAAAAAAAAAAAAAAAAAAAGCCGATCAAACAAACAAACAATCTCCCAGCAAAATCCTGTTTTACAGGCTTTAAAGATCTCTAGCAGGTAACAAAATAGGCAGAAAGAGGGAATGAATTTCTTAAACTCAGAAACAGAGAAAGAAAGAAAGAGGGAGAGGGAGAGAAAGAGAGATCATACATCTGTGTATCTCTATATATTGCTTCAGTCTTCACTGCTAAGGGCAGCCCTCAGGCATCCCAGAGCCTGGACGTGAGGGAGAAAGTCCAGAGAAGGGAAGACTTTCCTTTGATTCAGGAGGAAAGGATTAGAGACCTTCTGGGCAGGCTACACATCCAATAATCCATGGGCCCAGATGGGAGGCACCCACGGGTACTGAGGGAGCTGGCAGATGTTGTTGCCAGGCCACTCTCCATCATCTTTGAAAGGTCATGGAGAACTGGAGAGGTGCCTGAGGACTGGAAGAAAYGCAATGTCACTCCAGTCTTCAACAAGGGCAAGAAGGAGGACCCAGGCAACTACAGGCAGGTCAGCCTCACTTCCATCCCTGGAAAGGTGATGCAACAGCTCATTCTGGATGTCATCTCCAGAGATATGGAGAAAAAAGAAGGTGATCAGGAGTAGCCAGCATGGATGCAGCAAGGGGAAATCCTGCTTAACCAATCTGAGACCTTCTATGACGGAATGACTGGCTGGGTAGATGAGGGGAGAGCAGTGGACATTGTGTACCTTGACTTCAGSAAGGCTTTGGACACTGCCTCCCATGGCATTCTCCTAGACAAGCTCTGGAAGTGTGGGTTAGAGGAGTGGACAGTGAGGTGGATTGAGAACTGGCTGAAAGGCAGAGCTCAGAGGGTTGGCATCAGTGGCGTGGAGYCYAGTTGGAGGCCTGTGGCTAGTGGTGTCCCCCAAGGCTCAGTACTGGCTCCCATCCTGTTCAACTTACTCATCAGTGACCTGGAGGAGGAGACAGAGTGCCTCCTCAGCAAGTTTGCWGATGATACCARGCTGGGAGRAGTGGCTGACACACCAGAGGGCTGTGCTGCCATTCAGAGAGACCTGGACAGGCTGGAGAGTTGGGTGGATGGAAACTTCCAGAAGTTTGACAAGGGCAAGTGCAGAGTCCTGCACCTAGAGAAAAATAACCCTAGGCACCAGTGCAAGCTGGGGGCTGACCTGCTGGAGAGCAGCTCTGCAGAGAAGGACCTGGGAGTGCTGGTGGATGACAGATTGACCACAAGCCAGCAATGTGCCCTTGTGGCCAGGAAGGCCAATGGTCTCCTAGGCTGCATTAGGAAGAGTGTTGCCAGCAGGTRGAGGGAGGTGATCCTGCCCCTCTACTCAGCCCTGGGGAGGCCTCATCTCATGTACTGCATCCAGTTCTGGGCTCCCCCGTATAAGAGAGACATGGAGCTACTGGAGAGAGTCCAGCGAAGGGCTACGAGGATGATCAGAGGGCTGGAGCACCTGCCCTATGAGGAACAGCTGTGAGAGCTGGGCCTCTTCAGCCTGGGGAAGAGAAGACTGAGGGGGGATCTTACCAATGTGTACAAGTACCTGAAGGGAGGGTGTCAAGGGGATGGGGACAAACTCTTTCCAGTTGTCCCGTGTGACAGGACAAGAGGCAGTGGGCAGAAACTGAAGCACAGGAAGTTCCGCCTGACCGTGAGGGGGAATTTCTTCCCTGTGAGAGTGACGGAGCACTGGACCAGGTTGCCCAGAGAAGTTGTGGAGTCTCCTTCTCTGGAGATCTTCAAGGACCGCCTGGACTCAACCCTGTCTACCGTGCTCTAGGTGACCTTGCTGAGCGGGGAGGTTGGACTAGATGATCTCCAGAGGTCCCTTCCAACCTTACTGATTCTATGATTCCAACATTTGGGGATATCTTTTCCATCAAACTAACAAATTTTGAGAAATATATCAACCATTCCTTAAACATCTGGAAAAAAAACATGATTCTTCTAGGATAAAAAAAGTTATGATTTTAAAATTCAGCACTCTCAAACAGCTCTTTTATGAATAGGTTCTTTCATCTTTCGTCTGATTCCAGATGGAAGGTTCTTTTAGTCTATACTGCCCCGGCAGGTTTTAAATGGGACATCCAATAGCACATATGTTTGATTAAACTAAAGCTGTTATATTTAAGACATCACACACACACACATGCGTGCATATGTAGAAACACAAACATACACATAGCTCCTCCCTACACTTATATATATATATATACACGCACACACATATACACTGAAAAGGTTTCAAAATTATCTATAGTAACAGCTCTAAAAACAGAGTGAGAAGAACACAGCCAACAATGAACTGAAATATGTAGCTTTTGAACTGTAGTATAAAAGCACCTCCAAATTAAATGTATTTGGCTGCTTAGGTGTTAATTGAAATTGCAATATTTTGCTGAACAGAATAAATTGCCAATAGCCTTATTTTTCATTAAAAAGTCATTGTAAGTACAATTCCCAAGCAAACAAAAAGGGTCTTACCTGGGTCTGCTTTCTAGAACAGTGTAATTCAGGTTCTTAATAACTTAATAATGCATTAATAACTTAATACATTTTCTTTATATGATAAAGAAATTTTATTACTGCTCTTGTTCTATCCTGGTTACATGTGTATGGATACCACAAATTTTCTTTCATACTCTTAAGCCTTTGCTTTCTTTAAAGATTGTTTTGTCAGTATATAAAATCCTCAAACCTCAACCAGAATCAAAGAACTTACTACGAGATAAGAACGAGCCATCAGGGGAAAAAGTATCTTAATCTGTCTTTTACAATTTTATTTAAATTCTTAAAATACAAGAGAATCCCAAAGGTGATCCAAGTAATTCTTTGGTTTGCCCAGACTGCATATTTGATACAGCCCTGTGGTTGTTTCCCACCCTACATTACCGTGGGGGTTGTGCATTATGATGGTGTATATCCAAAGACTGGAGCTTTAATATTGTGGATTATTACCAAGTAAAGGCACAAGCTCAGGCTCAAGAGCTATAGGCTTAACTAGTCATAGGAACAGTTATCTGGACTGATCCTTTAACATTGCTTTCCTCTGCTAAAGTCACAGAATATTATTGACGAGAGCCATTAGAATCATAGAATGGTTGAGAGGTCACCCAGACCAGGCTGCACAAGTCTGTACCCAGTTTGGTTTTGAATATCTCCAGGGATGGAGAATCCACAACCTCTCTGGGCAATTTGTTTCACTGCTCAATCACCCTCAAAGTTAGGAAGTTTTTCCTTACGCTCAGATGAAATTTCCTGTATTTCAGTTCATGCTTCTTGCCTCTTGAACTAAAAAGAGTCTTCTTTACACCCTCCCATCAGGTACTTATACACATTGATAAGATCTCCTCTTAATCTTCTCTTCTCCAGGCGGAACAGTCCCAGCTCTCTCAGCCTTTCCTCATAACAGAGATGTTCTAGTTCCTCAGTCATCTTAGTAGCCCTTTGCTGGACGTGCTCCAGCAGCTCCATGTCTCTCTTGTAGTGCAGAGACCAGCACTGGACACAATACTCCAGGTGTGCCCTCACTAAAGCTGAGTAGAGGGGAAGGATCACCTCCCTCGACCTGGTGGCAATGCTCTGCCTAATGCACCCCAGGATGCCCTTAGTTGCCTTTGCCACAAGGGCATATTGCTGGCTCATAGTCAACTTGTTGTCTACCAAGAAACCCAGGTCCTTCTCTGCAGAGATATTCTCCTGCTAGTTGGCATCCAATATGTACCAGTGCATGGAGCTAATCCTCCCCAGGTACAGGACTAGCATTTCCCTTTGTTGTTCTTCTTTGCCCATCTCTCCAGTCTGTTGAAGTCCCTCCAAATGGTAGCACAGTCCTCTACTGTATCAGTCATGCCTCCTAGTTTTGTATTGTCTGCAACCTTGTTGAGGGTGCATTTTGTCCCATCACTCAAGTCATTAATGAATAAGGTGAAAACGACCAGACTAAGAACTGACCGAGCACATTGCTAGTTACAGTTCTCCAACTGGACTTTCAGCCACTGATCACAACCCTCAAAGCTTGGTCATTCAGCCAGTTTTCTGTCCACCTCACTGCCTGCTTATTCGTACAAGCTTATGAGGATGTTACTGGAGACAGCGTTCAAAGTCTTACTGATGAACTATGTAAATCATACATAGACCAGGTTTATACAAACTACTACAGTCTATACAGTTTGATAGGGACAAACTACAGTCTCGCACTTGTGCAGCTTCTCTGGGTTTCAGTCGGAGTGCACTGATAAAAGTTTTAAAATTTAGAGATCCAACTCATTACTGCAGAGACTTTTGATCTTGTAGCTCCACTGATGATAATGGATAAGCGCAACGTTAATTCAGTGGTGTCTTGGGGCTCAAAGTCGGAGCAGAATTCTGTTGCTCAGAGTTATGAAAACAAGGGAAGAAAATGTCTATTAAAATATTTTTAAGCTCCAAAGTTGACTGCAGTTTCCCTTTCAGGGAAATATAGCTTCACAGTGACAGATATAGGAATCACAGAGTACCACTTCCAACCTGACATCCAGTTTTTTTTTTTTTTTTTTTTTTTTTTCTTTTTTTTTTTTTTTTTTGCAAAACATTATTGTAAATTGTTTTAGGTAATTGTAGTTTTTTTTCATTTAAAAAACATAGTAAATAAAACAAAACACTCTAAGAATCTTAGCTCTTACAGAATTATTCCATCCAGAAGGAAAACTTGCAGCTATTACATATTAAGATCGTTCTCGTCTTTTTTTCTTTTTAACAGCTGATCTTCAAACCTACATTTTCTCAGAAGTGGAAACTTGCAACAGACATAAGAAATGACTCTCTTCCTCATCATCTCTTATCTACTTCCAAGACTAGAAAGTAACTGAAATTCTATTTCTGAATAGGAATACATGACAAATACAAAAGTCATAAATGCCAGAAAACTGGAATTGGAAATGCACTTTACAAGCGTTTCACTCATATTTTACATATAGATTGTATCACAAAGAAAATATCTTAATAAAAGACAATGTTTAAACAACACAATCCAAGGGTCATGTGTTGAGTAAAATAGTGCCAATTCTTTAAACTTTAAGGAGTTTTCCAGTTGTTTGCTAAGTTAAACTTTTTGCTTTTTCAGTTAAATTGTCTTTATGTTAATTATAGGAGAAAATTGGAAATTACATTTCTAGAGTCTTGGTAAATATAGTAGTTTTACAGAAGATCCTACAGAAAGTGCATACTTTTCTATCTCTTTAGGTGGAACATAGTTCCTCGTAGGCCTTAATGTTAAAGGATACCTATCATAGTCTGGAACCCTCCTCTACTTTTCCCCACCAAAATCAAATCAGGATACTCTGCACACTGGCTTCTGTTGTTAGTGGTAAACCCAGCACTCACTGCTCTTGGAGAAGTAAAAAGAAGCAGCAAACAATGTATTTGAACAAATAACATGACTAGAATTTCTTCTTTCTAACTACAAGTATAGCTAAACATTGGAACAAGTTCTTTAGGAAAATTATGCAATGTCCTGAAAGGCTCCCTGAAAGGTTTTAAAAAACAGAGAAGATATCTGTGAAGAATAGTTTAAACATAGCTATGTGTCATAGATACAATGATGAAGTTAATACTTTTTAGTCATTGCAAGATGTCAGATGGTATTTCATGGACCTACTGCAAAAATGTAACTGTAAAATAAACTCCAAATTTTTCTATACATCTACAAACACCTTCTCCCCCCTTCCCCCTCCATGCATACATACATAAAAACCAAGATGAAAGCAATAGATGAGCATTTAAAGGCTCAGGCTGCAAAACGAAAACCATAGGGCAATACCCAACAAGATGTCAAGGTTTGTTTTGGTATTTTGGAAAGGTTATAGATGGTTCTTTTATTTAAGAAATGTTCAAAAAGACTTGGCTAGGTGACTCTGAAGGCACTCTTCCCTCTGGGCCTCTTTGCTATGATTTTCTTACTGAGCCTTTTTAGGTATACTTTGTTAGGGAGGACATGATACATTATCACCCAGGAAGCATTGGTGGATATATTCTTGATATTAAACTAGTAAGAGTAAGTAAGAATTAAACCTCTTATGATCCTTAAATTCTTAGTTTTTCCTTTAAGGAGGGCAATAAACTTTACTGAATCTACTCAGTGTTATTCACCTAAAAATGGACCAAAATGCCAGCATATTTTCATTAACTATTTTTTAAAGACATTGCTCAATGTATGAAAAAAAATGATGTATAAATGCTAAAGTAAGATGTATATAAAAAGGGAAGGGAATATGTGATTATTCACAGTTTGCAAAATTTTGTATATATACCGCGTCCCTTATATCAGTCAGTTCAGTGATGAGAGATTATAGTTTTACTCTTCTGTCAAGAAATATGTGGAAATTGATCTGTTCAACGAAACATCCCCAAAAAACACACTCATTTCTTACAGATTAATAGCTTTGATTTACCTTCATTGTCCCTTAGAGTAAAGTTAGGATTCAAAGAAAGCCCTTCATCAAGAGAAAAATGGAATCTTGCCCCATTTGCAGAGWTATCTTTGTCAGTTGCACTGATAGTCTGAATTACCTGAAATAAAAATCAAGAGTGAATGTGTTGAAATTTGAACTTGACCCAAATATTACCTGACCTCAGCAGGATTTTCAGACTTAGCTTACTGTAATTTTCTACTTGACTTCTGCCACATTCAACCTATGAAATGACTGGCCCATTAGCCTGATTTCTCTAGCATGAAATATTTTAGGAATCCTATTGCAGAGCTAGATAAAAGCATCTAAAACATCTATAGTTTCTGACATTCTAATATGGTCAAGGCCTTGGTACAGAGATTTTCATCATCTGCATTGCTTCCTGGTGACTTTCAGAATTACAATTGTGCCTAAACATGTACTTTTATAGGACCAAGATTGAGCCTGAACAGGGTAGGTCTATGCAGAGCATCATTTGCTAGCCACCCCAATAATTAGATGCACTTTAATATTGGTAAAGAGAAAATAATAACCAAAATGACCAACACATAATACCAGCTCACCATTTAAGATTTCTGCTAGGAATCAACTTTAAATTGTCAGAGAAGAGAACACGAGGAACAGAAGCCACTACTGGTTTGCCTCAAAAGAATAGAATTAGATGTAGCAACCATGTACTGGAGAGGCACTTTGAAAGGTAAGACCTCTACCTTTCAAAGCCCTAATGATTTTTGAATTTTGATTTCAACCACAAATGAGCTGAGCTTTTCAAATGTATGACCAAGCAACGTTTCTGCCTCTGCTTTTATATTCACTCTGGGCATGGAAGTTGGAGTGCCAAAGTAGAATTTATAAAGGATGTTTTTGTGATATATCCAGTGAAGATAAAGTAGAGCATTGCACAGCGCTGACAGGGAAAAGCAGAAGGGGAAGGGAGAAGTGCTCTTCTCATGAGAATTCTTCTGTTCAGGGTTCAATTGCATTCTGTCTGGACCGAACCTGAAATCTAAACAGTGAGGGCTCATGCGGTCCTGACTGTTTTAAAACTAGCAAAAAACACACAGTTCTCAAYCTCAATTCACATACGAGAAGCAAAACAAAGAAAGTACATTTTGAAGCTAGTAAACTGCAGTGATTAGTCTACAGACTATATATGTCTGAAACTGTTAAGCAAGTTAACAAAATTGCTGATAATTATATTGCCGATAATTGCTGAGAATATTTTTGAAATTTGTCRTGATACTTTTTTGTCAAGCCATAGCAGAATAAGATGATTTGAAACATGTATAATCTTAAAGTGTGAAAGGCATGGTAACCTTGGTAAAAACTTTTGGTAAAAGGTAAACATTCTGTATCAAATTTTGAAAAGGTCATATATCTRTAACTGAAACAACTAACATGTAAAACAAAAACATAAGATTATCTAACATATACCTATTTAGCTGATAACTTTGAGATGATAACAGATAGTTATCCAAAATGGATAGTTGAAAGAAGAATATTTTCAAGTGTATCAGTTTCTGTTATTGCTCAACTATGAAAAATACTGATAAATACTTTCAGTAGTTGTTTAAAATTCAGATCAGGGATCTTGGAAAAAAGACATGCATTTTATTAAATATTGTTTATAAATCTTCAGTATTGTTTATCAGTGAAAAATATGTCATTTTGCTATGCACTTTCAGCTTTTCTTTGACAATCTAGTAGATAAACTTTTGTCCTGTTTCCCTCTCTTACATAAAGTGTTCAGTGACATTTTACAGCATTTTGCTCCAGAAGCATGCCATTTTGCAAAAAAAATACCATTGATCAAGGCGTCAGTGCAGTCTATTAACTTTAAAATGTACTTGAAACTTTTCATGAAGGTTCATGTTTTCTAGGAAGAAGATTTTAAAGAAATTTATTCAGACATCTGAAACAAAAGTGTGCATCCTCTCAATATCAAAATGTACTGTTAACCCCTTCATAATAGGACAGCTACTTATTAGACTTTTAATAGGCTAACCTTACCAAATCTGATTAAAATAAGAATGTAGACACAGACCCTCCACTTTGGTAAAGCTCATTAACAGCTATGAAGTGATGAAGACTTATGCTACATTTTTAAAGGTAAGCGATAACCAGAAAAGAAATAATCTCAAGAAAGGAGGACGGACGAATTGAATAGGAAGAAGAAGAGGTGTTAAATTCTACTCAGATCCGCTTCAGACTTGAATCAATAATTAAGTAAATTTACATGAAGAGGTTATAGCAGAGGCATAGGTGTACCTTGTCATAGATGGCATAGGCTTACCTAGATGCATAGGTCTAATCTTTGGCTATTGGTAATAACAGCACCCCAGACAGAGGTAGTTCATACTGGCAGCACAATATTTACGCACTGGGTTTCTGAAAAAGTCGTGTAGTTGTGTGTGTGTGTGTGTGTGTGTGTGTGTGTGTGTACACGTGTGTGTGTACACAACATGTATTAACTTATATTGATGGTTACTGTCAGGGAAATTACATTTCACAACTATCACTTTTTTTATTATTATTCCTCTGAAAAACACCTGAAAAATATTATCAGTGGTGTGCTATAATGAAATATGACTAGTAAAGTTAATCATATATTTTAATAGTCTTATATACTCTGACAGGACAAACACTGAAGTTGGAAATATTCAGAAAACTAGCAAGAGTACACGCCTTCATTTTTCCAGATCACAGTATTTTAACTTTTTTATATCACCACTTGCTCTCCTTTTCTTAAAAATAATAAAACAAGTCACAACTGAAGCAGCAAAATAAAATTTAAGTTAGAATTTTACCTTGTGAGAGACTGCAAAAATTGATTTTCCTCTACTGGCTAATGATTGATTTCATAATCATTCACAAAATATTCTGGATATTTATTAACAAAATTAGAATATTTCTACAACTCAGAGTTCTCCAACTCTGGATGCCACCTGAGATCAAACCACAGATGTTTAATCCACTTTAATATATAATATCGACTAGGCTTCATCTGGATACAGCATTTATTTTCTCAACAAGGTGACTGCTAAGAGAAAAAACTATAACTTACTTAAATGTTGAATCTGACACAGATTTTCCTTTCGGAAATTTYCTTAGGGGCTTCATTTAAGTACATTTCCTTAAGTTTTATTGGCTTTTTTTTTTTAAGTAAATAAATTGGAGGGAAAAGGATGAAGGAAAGAGAGGTTGTGAAATTAAATGATACTGTGATTTCTCTCCATAGATATTCCTCACAAAAATAAACAAGCAATAAAACACAAAAAGCTTTTCAAAAGCAACCAGTTTATTCTACACACAATAAATTCAAAGCAAGAGTTAAGTGCTAAGTTCTAAGTTAAGGGCTGACGGAAGGCAGCTAGTCTCCCTAGATTTCCTGAGAAGACAAATAAGAACTCTTAGAGGTCAGTTCAGGGCAGGAGCCCAGCCTGGATGCCTAATAACTTAATAACAAGCACTAGTCAAGCAGAAATGCCCTAAGGACCTACAGTATCTGATGGAATCTGTTCTTTAGTGGTGTATCTTCCGAATCATTCTCACACAATGATGGATAATTCAGAGTAAATAATGTCTTTTCAGTGATTAAGAATCATCCAGTTGGGCATACTTTTTAGCATATGGAACAGTTGTCTTATTCTGTAATTCTTGTTTTTCTGTCCCTCCTTAATGCTTATTGAACACTGTCATTTCCTTTCTTAAGCTAGACAGTAAGATTTTCTGAGCAAGAGCCATATACTTTTGTGATATTTTTTCTTTTNTTTTTTTTTTTTTTTGTACTGCACTGGTATCACACTCTTCTCTGAAGTTTTGTTGTGCTATACAAATAAAAATTAGTATATGATGACATGTACATAATGCAGTCCTGCTAGTTTAGAAAATACACCAAGATGCTAATCCAGCTTCCTATCAACCTCCTGCTTATAGAGTCTTTCATGCTTTCATTAATCTTGGGTGTTAAACTGCAGTGCTGCAGAGGTCACAGAATCATTCATGCTAGGAACAGTAGCTCCGAAGAGAAACACAATGCTAACACAAATCAGCAGCAAATACTATTACAATAAAACATGGTTGATCCTTTAAAYATCTCTCTCGTAATGTTCCACAAACAAAAAACTACTTTTGGACGGTTAAAACTTTGCTAGTAAGAGGCATTAGAGACTCAAAAAATCTCAAGGCAAACAGARCGTTTCCCAGCTGGCTTTGCTGTGTGCTTATTGAAGATATGCTTTAAGTTACMTATTTTTTAAAAAATTATAATATGTTGATGACAATTGCAATTACTATTTAAAGAGAATTTCACATTTTTTAATAATTAGTCTTTTATAAGTCTTCATTCTCTTATATTTGGCTTTATTTGAGGTATTCACAAAAGTTATTATTTTTGCTTTAATAAGCATATTAATGTGAGATATTCAGTTGATAAGACCAACTTAGATTTCAAAGGYTTTTGACAGGGCCTCTGAGTAAGAGCTCCTAAGAAAAGAGTTCCTAAGAGCAGGAAATAAGGTCTTTTCTGTAAATGATCTGTTCCMACACTGAAAGGCATTTCATAGAGATTTATGCTGGGCCACTTGCTGATCAGCATATTGTCTTGTAAAAGATTATGAATAAATTAGGTGACYAAGTCTACTTGTGATACAGAGTTATTCGAGGTAGAAAAAAAGAAAGGCTGATAGTAAAGACCTAATACTCAGGAGCCAGGCCATACAAAGAGAGGTGAAATTCAGTATACGTAAATGGGAAGTCTTATTGTCACCAGTGATACTGTCATATTGCCTTCTTATAGATGTGGCATAAACAGAAACAAAATAATCAATCATCTCACTCATTGGGAGAAAAATAACTGTSAGAGTTACCTGACCAGGTTTTGCATTCTCACAGACAACTATCTCATACTCTCTGGCGAGCTCTGGAGGATTGTCATTGACATCCAGGATTCTAATGCCAACTGGAACATGGCTCACTAGCCCAGGGTTGTCTGTAAAATACACAAGGGTGTATTAAGCCTTTTGAAATATTCAATCATCAGTGACATCCTCAATCTAAACACATTTTCTTAACACAATTAATTCARTGAGAACTAAATACACCTGCAGAACTTTAGGTAGCAAGAACTTCATAATGATATTGTTTGCTGAGCTTCATTACCTGTTTTGGAAAAAAAAGAGTAAAAAAGCATAATATGCATCTTAAGTCACTGTTTTATCAACAAAATACAAGTTACTCTGGAACTTAAGCGGAAGMAAGTTGTTGGAGTTTTTCCACATACTGTCATGCCCTATGTCAAAATACAATCAAATGCTTTGTAATTAATGTAGAAGTATCATCACAGTGTTGAATAAAATCTAACAGTAAGCATCTTGTTTTCCTCAGTCCTTCAAATATTTTAGGAAATATAATAACAAGAAAATATAAATCCACAGCCATATATAAACCATCTTCCCAAGCCTGACTCCAGATTTCTTGCAAGTTATCAGGCTATTACACAGAGCAGATAATGGGAGACTTGTTTTGGCTGCAAAAATTCAGGATCAGCGACAGAACATGAAGGTTTAACTAATGGTGTCTTAGGTTATAATCTGTACTTGTGCGACCATCAAAAAAGAGCTCCCCCTCAAAAAAGCAGAATAAACATAATCTTTTCAATAAGAGTACACTTTACAGTCTAAAATGGGGGGAAAAAATCAGGTTTTCTTAATCTCCAGTCCTCTTGCTCTCACTACTATACATAAATTTTCATTTTGTTGAAAAATTACATATCAAGAACTTTTTATAATTAGCTTTTAAAAACATCTTCTAGAGTCCATATAAATATCAATCCATTTTCTACATGACAATTCTACTTTCGCCAATTAAGTGAAATGATGAATACAAGACAGCAAAGTCAATTCTAACACAATGAGGTGGAAGAACTGAGTCTTACAGATTGATGTTTTTAATGTGTGTATGTCTGTGTATGTTCATGAGGAGAATAATAATAAAAAAGAAACACTAACAGTCCCTTGTTTTCCTGTTATTTTTGTCTTAATTAATCCACATCGTGTACCTGTCAAAGAAGGGTCATTTGTGAAATGCCTCTTTAGATTTGTTATGCCTTTGATGACTTCTGCTCAGAATTCTCAGAAACATTGATTAGATTAGGCAAGTATTTGACTTCAAAGCTACCAACTAAAGAGCCTCCCACTGAAAGAATATATGACAATACATAAGTTTATTTTTAAAAAGTGACAGATTTAACTTCTTTTTATCTGGGATACTAGTCAGAGATCCTGAGGCCTAGTTCTTCTCAGATATTTCACATTCTCCCTCTTGACTATTATCACGTTTGGCTGATGACTTTTACTCAGTTTTGGAACTTAGTCAGTTATCCCCTTAAGTAAAAAATGAGAATGGAATAGATATCAAAATAGCAGATAGAAAAAGAAGACTAGATTAGATAGGAACCTCTGTTCCCAATTAACATTATTGTTAATTCAAAGTCAAATTCAAATTACATGAACACATTCAGAAGACAGTTATAGATTTGCAAATTTCATTTTTGTGCTTAAATCTTCCTTAAATGCTTGTATTTTCAGCTTGACCCAAGACTATGAATACCATTACAACATATCAACCAAGAAACTAAAGTAGGCTTTTCCCACTGTGCTCATGCAAGGCTAATGCCTATCATCTCCAGAAAATACCTTTAGCAGGAATCTTTGAGGAATGGAAGAATAACAGGAATATATGAAGTGGAGGTGATAAATAATGACACCTGGTTGTTCACTAAGCAATTGGAAGAAAAGAGACACTGACCTCTCTTTACTTTCATTACTGAATGGAGAAAATGAAGTTTTTCTCCAGAAGATCCAGTTTTACATATAGAAAGTTGGGAGTACTAACAGGAAAAGGTGTTTGGCCCTACCCTGGAAGTAGTTTATGAGGCTGTGCAGAACAGCACAAGCCATAAGAGAGAAAATTTTTCTTACTGCTCACTGGAATATAGCTAACAATCTCATTTAGCTAACTTCCTCTGCCAGTGCAATCAGASAACACAATTACAATAATCCTCTAATAATAATTACAGGACCTGATCTCAAAAATAGCTGATAGTTGATCTAGAGATGATCTGTAGCACAAAGGAGCCTTATTCTGGACTTCTTCAGGAGCCTTTTGCACACAGCCCGTGAAATACGCAAACTAGAAAGTGCTATAAATTAAAGTAAGAAGGCAAAGCAGACAAAGGGGAAGCACAAGAAAGGACCGTACGAAGATGGAAGRTGGAGATCACAGTAATGATTAAGGAGGAATAAATCCATTTGGGAGTGGATTCATCAACTTCAGTGAGGAAAACGAAGATTTTGGCACTAGAAAAAGTCCGAAGAAGCTGTTGGCATAAAAAGTTGTGATTATCAGATAGTTGTAAGATCACTGAAAAATTTTGTTTGGAATGGACCTCTGGAAGTAACGAGCTAGTCCTTGACTCAAAGCAGGGTCAGCTTCAAAGCTAGAAGGGGGTGTAATATATCTAAGAGGAAAAGAGTAAAAAAGCAGGAAGAGCACAGGGTAGAGGATACCAGAGAGAATTAACTGTTCCATAAGTCCGGCATATTTGGAATAGTTACTGGTGGAAAAAAATTCAAACATTTTACTCCAACAGATGACAAGAACAGGTAACTTTCTTTCTTTCAGTACAGTATGTCAGACTCCTTTGCCCCACCTTGAACATCGACCTCTTGTAGGCCTGCCACTACTACACAGAGGCACCTGTTTAATCCATGCTGAACTTGCATTTTTTTCACCTGCTGATTCAGAGAATTTACCTTTGTTTCTTCTGTAGCTGTTTTGCAGTACAAAGAACTCATATTTACCTTACCCTACCTTGCTAGTTCAAAACTATTCTTAATGCACAGGGTATTTCTAGCATATTTTTGGAAGCAGTTACCTCATGGGATTTTTGACCTTTGCAGGTAGATTTTCACACTGACAGCCTACTCAYGACAAAATGCTAACAGGGAAAATACTAACATCATTTACCATACCAGTCTTGAAGCTTGTCAAATTGTGTACTCTAGATCAGTATGTACGCAAAGTGACAGCACAGTTTATAAAGGGGGAAGAGAATGAGATTGAATTACTAAAGTCCTCTTACAAGCATATTTGTTTTCAGGTTTTGTTTGGTTTTATAAAATAAATCTAAACACCAACCTTCAGGAGGTGCACAACTCACCTGCATCTTACAAACCTCTCTAATAACTAGTCCAATTAGTAGTACATTTTTGTTAATTAGACAAACTTCTTGCAATAGTTTGGCAGATTCTCAGTTTTGAGATAATCAGCGCTGACACACATTTCAGGCCTGTGCATTATAAAACAGCCAGATTCATTCTGTATCCTATTAGCAYTATGCCTCAAGAGTAGATGTTTTGAAGTGAATGCTCACTGTTTTAAGGGACAACTGAAGCAGAAATTGTTCTGATTCACCTACGTTAGTGGCTTGCTTTCTTACGCTTGAAGAATTTTCTCAGAATAAATAGTTCTTCAGCTAGAATACCAAATATTTGTAAAACGAATCAATTTCATTGGGAATCAGTCTCTCAAGCAGCAAGTTGTTTGTGAACTTACATAAATCCTTATCAACAGCCAATTTGGAATTTTGAATCCTCTCTTCATTTAATTTGTGTGGGCAAACTTCAAAACCTCTATTTAAGACAAACGCTTCCTTTTAATACAACTTCTGCAATCAGAGATTTCCTTTGCATGCTAACAAAATTCTCATGCACTTCAATAAAMATAAGACCTAACTGGAGTGACATCCAGAATAACTGCCCTGACACCAAGATATTTTTTTTTAAAGTGAAACTAGTATAGTTAAAATGAGTGAAAAATTTAATCCACAGTAAGTCTGAACAAGCAGACTCTTTCAAGCAGGGTRAAGGATTTTACAAAGGAATGATTTTAGATGTGTATCTAGGACCCATCTAAAACAAAATTTTTCRCACAGTTTAGGATGCAGAACTGATGTCCATGATTTTCATCATTACAATTAATTAATAGTCTTAATCACTGCAATAGCTACAATCTCTTTGGTTGTGACACCTTTTGAAGATCCTACAAGGCAAGCCAATGTTTAGGATGTGCAAGTATCTATTCTGGTATTTTTTACAGAGAAGTATTCATCTTACTTACCTAATAAGCTTATGTGATTAGTTCTGATACATTAGAAGACTAAATACAGATATAGCAAGGATAAAATATACTATAGACACATAACAAAAATAATAGAAGAATGTTTTGTATTTAAGTGATAATGCCAATATTCAGAAATTACTGGAATTCATTCAGAATGGTTTATATGTGATAACTAAGTTTGCTAGTAATGCAAAAGATTACACAGAACCTAATAATAACTTAACATTCTACTCTGCTTTTTTAAGGTAGTGGTTCTTCTAAAATGTTGTTATCTGAAGCTGGCTAGAAAACATTTTTATTTTCTCCTRCAGTAAAAATTTGACTTTTCATTGATGAACACAAGCCTGGAGACACTGACACCTCTCTTCAATCATGCTAGCAGTGGAAGTAGGAATAGCAGCAACAGGAGCAATAGTAGCAATAACAGCATTGCAGTAGAGTTAGAACATTTAGCACTTTCAAGCTAGCAACTCTCTCTGCCTTAATGCAAGCAAGATTCTACAGCTCACAGACAATGCTGGTGCTCACCTCCTGAGTAGATCAGGGCACCACCAACTGCACTGGTTCTGTGGCCAACAATGTGTCCATTTCAGATTCTGGTACTGATTCACAAAGCCCTGAGTGGGAAAATGTCACGAGATCCCAAAGACTGTCTCTTCTTCAGGAACCCATCTTGGTAGCTACCATCACTGGGAACATTGCATTTATCAGAGCCCAGAGGCGCAGGCGAATGAACTTTGTTAAATGCAGGCCCAACTGGAACACCAAGAGAGGTCAGGAAGAGCCATACCCTATACCATCTTCAGATGACAATGTAGTAATATCTTTTCACACCTTTCCCCAAAGAAACAGAGGAGAAGAAAATCCATCATGCCTRGAAGCCAATGACTAAACCAAGATAAACAGGGAAATAAGCATTAAACTTGGAATTAGAAGCTCAGCATTACTTCTTGAGCAGGATGGAGAATGAGCTGCCTTTAGAAAACTGGTTTTTTTTTAATTATTTTGTGCAGACTTTTGATATTTAATTGATACGTGCATTTAAAAGAATGTCAATTTTTGCTATGAATCAGCTTATTGTGACTTTATGTTCCATTGTCAAAGCTGAAAATTAACTCTGTATCATTGGAAGGCTTAGACAGGATACATGGACTGTTTCTAGCTCTTGCCACTAAAAAAACATCAGATATCCAATCTGACACAACACTATGAGTGAAATAGTCTTCAAACTTGGACCTCCYAGTTTTAAAATCTACTTTAATCTGGTCCACATTAGGGAGAAAGTAGGAAATATTTTTGTGGCAGATTATTTCTCAGAAATTAAGGAACTTTACCAGCTCAGGAAATTTACCAATACCAAAAGTCTTTCCGAAACTGAGCTAGCAGGCACAGTGCAGGTGAGGTCAAAGATGAATAATGAACGTGATCTTGGCAGGGGCAGGGGAAGATAACAATTTAGTTTCTGTTTCTATAATGTATCTCTCCATAGAGATAACTACAAATGTAGCAGAAAAATATAAAAGACCACATTTCCTTGTACTGATGTTAAATCAGTAGAGTGAATTCTGAAAGTGCAGTGAATTTCCTTATTTCARTGCTCTTTGGTTTGTAAAAAAATTGCTTTTGAGAAAAAAATTACAAACCAAATAGCACTATAAGGAAATGTTATATTCACCGTACAGAAAAATTCACTAAGACACAAAGCTAGCAAAAACTCACTAATATTAAACAGACAATCATCCTGCTGTCCACTGATAYAGAGAGTTAGGATATTAAAACATTGTCACAACACTTTGTTCTGATTTATAYTACTTTCTTTTAGATCTCTGAAATGCTTGAATTTAAATTTATTTTTAATTAAATATTTGACACAAGCCATTAAAGTTATTCTTGATTATGGGGAAAAGTTTGAAATGAGAAAATAAATGTTATCAATTCCTGCTATTTCCTCATGCTTTCTATGCTACATGCCAAGAAGATATTACTTCACAGACTTATTTCCTTCAGGTAATACACGTATTGTTTTATCTGTTTCAAAATAAACACACATGAATTGCATATTTTCCCTTTGGTTTTCACACTTATGTGAAAGTACACTTCCTGCAAAATAAAACATTGTGCATCTGAAAAGTATTAGAAAGTTTATTCTATTTTCTTTACACTGTCACTTTGTCTCTACTCCTCCACATGACTGTCTCATCTAGCACTATCATAAGAAAAAAGTATTTTAATCTCCTAACAAAATCATGTGAATAAAAGAATAACACCYCTTTTTTGCTGCAATCCAACTGAAAAACATGAAAATGAGCTGACCAAATTTTTTGCATAATTTGGTGTTCAATGATTTCATGTGACAGTATTTCTGTGCACCTGAAGAAAACATTTAACCCCACCTCAGCCTGATGATATACCTTATATATTTATTTACTTTACCTAATTATAGGACTTCCAACATCCATTCAAAATCTCAGATTTTTTTGTATAGTTTTGCTAGGAATTATTATTTCTCTCTGTGCGCTCTGTTTTTCTCTGAATTATATATCTTTCTGTATGATTATTTCTGTTTCTAGCAATACTCAAAAATGATAAAAAATATGCTATAAATATATATATGTATCACATACGTAAGTTGTATATAATGCAATAATACAAYAGAATACAATAGAATATATTACTTATAAGTAGAGCATCCACTTTAATGCTTTTAACCAAATTGTTATCAGCTGTTACAAACTCTGATTCTTGTGAGCTATCCTGCTTTTTCACATTTTTAAATTCTGATAAGGCTTTACTGGCTCACTGCAAAACTACATCAAAAAGTTACGTCCTCATGTAGGTTTTGTAATGACTGTATTTCCCTGGGATCCTTTCAATACCACCTCACCGGGCACTGCATGTTTTGTCAGTGAACTGTTGCTCYGCATCAGCACTCTGCTATCTTTTCCTGTGAAACTGGTTTGAGGAATGCATGTGGAGAAGGAAAGATGGAAGATTTTCCATAGTGGTAATTACCAGCTGTATAAGAGAAAGATATGGAAAACTCCCCTCCAAAGGTGTCTTCTAGATCCCCGAAATGTAAATGGTTAGATCCGCTATGAGATATAAACACTTACATCTCTTTGAAAAATTAGGTTTTGTGTTACAGCCAGGGATATTATTATCCTTACAAATGTCCAGTACTTTATGACCCGCAGTAATCTTGTGCCTTAACATCATTCAGATGAAATATATAGAAGTTTGTGCTYGATCTCAGAAAGAGTTAGTTCAATTGTTAGAATTATATCCCAAAATGAGTTTCCTGAAAAGGTCTTTCTTGCTTTGCTTCTAAGTAGTAATTTCTGGTGAAAGATATTCTCAGTCTAATTCTCAAAACAGGCTATTCTCTGAATTCCTTCATTCATTAGAGTTTATGTTCTGCCACAGCTTTTATATCCCTCCTATTGAGCACAAAAGTTTTGCACCACTGCTTTGAAAACTTCAAAGTACAAATTTTTTTTTAAAAAAAACTGGAATTGGCTTTGGAATTGGCAGAAGTTTGTTCATTTATATTTTAGCAATACCTGTCTCTTGCACTGCTATGGCTTTGGGTTTTCCTGTTATTGTTCTTGCTGTTGTTTTTATCAGCATTACTATATATTAGAGAGAAACATTAATTGAACRTCTCACAGTTACTTATAAAATCACCTATTTTCATTTGGAAAACATCAGCACTTGTGAGATATGAYCCCCCTTTTCCCTTACCAGTGTATTTCAACAGGTTCCAATATAACAGAAGCACAGAAGAGTTGCAGTTGGAAGGAATCTCTGGAAATTGTGTGGTCCACCTCCCTTGCTCAAAGCAGGGTTAATTAAAGTAGGGTGCTCTAGGCTGTGTCCTGACAGGTGTTGAGTATCTCCAAGAATGGAGACTAAACAATCTCTCTGGACAACATCTTCAGCGACTGACCATCCCCACAGTAAAAAAACCTTTTTCTTATGTCTAAACAGAATTTCTTCTATCTCAGTTTGTGTTCATTGACTCCTGTCCTTTCACTGGACACCACTGAGAAGAATCTGTCCCTGTTTTCCTTAATCCCTCTCATCAGATATTTATACATCTGGATATACAGTCCCCTAGTCTTCTCTTCTGCAGGCTGAACAGGGTCAGCTCTTGCAGCCCCTTCTCATATGAGAGATGCTCCAGTCCCTTAACCATCTTTGTAGCCCTTCATTGGACTCGCTCCAGTAGCTCTGTGTCTCCTGTACTGGGGAGCACAGACCTTCCCAGAGGACAGAGTACTCCAGGTGTGGCCTCACCAGGGCTCAGTAGTGGGGAAAGATCACCTCCCTTGACCTGCTGGTGATGCTCTGTCTAATGCAGCCCAGGATGCCAGTGATCACCTTTGCCACAAGCGCACATTGCTGGCTCATGATCAGTTTGTCCACCAAGACCTTCAACTCTGCAGCACTGCTTGCCAGCAGGTCAGTCTCCAGCCTGTATTAGTGTATGAGGTTATTCCTCCCTAGGTGCAGGACTTTGCACTTCATTTTATTGAACTTAATGAGGTTTCTGTTGGCTCATTTTCCAGCCTGTGGAGGTGCATCTGGATGGCAGAGTGGCAGAGCAACCATTTGGTACTATCAGGCACTCCTTTCAGTTTTGCATCATCAGCAAACTTGCTGAGGTTGCACTCTGCCCGATCACCCAGGTCATTAACGAAGATGTTAAACAGTATTGGCCCAAGTACTGATCCCATACCATTAGTGACTGGCCCCCTGCTGGATTTGGGACAGTGGTAACAACCCTCTGAGTCTGGCTGTTCAGCCAGTTTTCAGAGGAATAGAACTAACTGTTCTCTCAGTTCATTTATGTAGCCTGTACTTAAATATGCCTTGGTTTCACTTACATGCATATGCATGAGTTTCACTCAGTTTTCATTACGTGCAGCAGCTAAGCTGGTTATTTGGGAATCTGACTGCCCATTTCATGCATGCTATCATTATAAAGAATTCTAATTGAAACTCATCCTATATCAATCCTTAAAACAACTCAACCTGAACTTTTTCCACTCCCAAAGAAACAACTATTCACAAAGGCTCTATTTCTTTTCTCTGAATYAGTCTTTCATCTTTTATGAAACTCGCTCCTCTTGCTCTTTATTTTCTTATTTTCCTCACTCTTATCAAAGATTTGATCAAAAGACTTTTGTACAGCCAAGCAAATTGTATCATCTCCTTCCTCTTTCAATTACTACTTGATAAACTTTATCAAAGAATTCAAATAAGTTAATGAAATATGAATAAATCTAAGTTAAACCATATTTTTAAATCCCGTTTTCAGCAACTTTAGTCCAACCCTCCACCCCAAATACAGTCTATAGATCCTCTAATGAAAAACATAGTACTATGTTACCAACTTTCTCATTCCTTAGTACTATAAGCAGTTTGCAGTAAGGGCTAGTATCATAGCTCCAATTACTGATTTCACAATGGATTTGGTACAATATAGCATTGTTGTTGTAATTTTTAAATTGTTCTATATAAGAAAACAACCCAAGAAAAAGCGGACACAAGGGAAGGCTATCATTTATGCTGTCTGTCAGTCTGTCATACATCTCTCTCTTCTTCATTGCTGTCTCTTCCTTTTTTTATATGAGAATTTTTACTTATCTTTCCATTCTCAACTTTACTAGTAAGGAGCAATGCATGGGGAAGAGCAACATCCATGCTTTCCCATAACAAATGGGACCTAGAATGGAAAATTCTAAGAAGGATGTCTTTAAAAAAAGGGTATTTCATCCTCATTATTCGTTCCATTTTATTTTAGTCATAAGCATAATCTTTTTTAGCATGGTATGTGTAGTACCACTTACTTGACTATGTAAAATAAATAATGTATAGAAAGCAACACTGAAGTTTAATGCTATTTATTTCTGCAAAATAAGTACATTTGGATGTTTTCCCCAAAAGTCTAGTGACTACTCCTTTCCCTTTCTAGTGTGTTCCAATGTAGCTCTTAATTAAAATTCACTTGCCGAGGGTACATCGTGCAGGTTACTCATTCACATTCACTCTTACCTGTTTAAGATTAGGCCTAAATTATTTTAGTGTGTGGTACACTGAAATTAGATATTATGCAAAGACATTGTAAAGCACTCTAAGGTCTCTGCTGTTACATTTTTTAAGGACTAACTATAAAACTCTAGATTCCACTATTTACAATAGAAATTTACTTAGTTCAAAATGTTAACTCAATAGCAAAAGCAGGCACATTAATCAAAAATAATCTGTTGCCCTTATAAAATATGCATGTGTTACTAATGCTAGTAGTATAGTGGTAGACCAGATTCCATTTTAATCAGGAAATGAAGTAGATGAAAGCAGAGGGAAACCACTAACATCARTGGCACTTTTTACAGGTAAAACCTGTATTGCATCATCTAGTAAAGATGGAATACACCAAAAGGAAAAAAAAAATAGTAAAAGAATAAGAGAAAGAATACACATAAAGTAGTTCATGTTCTGGATCAAAATCACTGCTGCCTTTGAAAGACTGTATCACTAACAGCACTTAACATAACTGGATATACTGATCCAGCTTGAGGTTTCTTTTGTTTGCTTGGTTGAGTTTCTTAATTCTGTGCCGAAAATAAGATCCTGTAATAAAAATTATAACTGAAATGTGTATTTATTTAAATTGTTTTCTGAATTGTGCCTGCCTCATGTAAAAATATTTATCTGGGACTACTTAGTCAAAACATTTCTTGACTGTAGCATGTCTGAGGCCATGGAATTTCATCAGATTTGACTGAGGACTTTTGAATGTACCAGAAATATTTATCATACCTTTATTTGGAAATTTGCCTATTAAAAGGCCAGATGTACACCCTGATAATCAACAGCTAATAGGTAGCAGTCAGATGTAAGTTAAATTTGGCATACTTAATGTGTAACTCACAAATACAAGGTTAATAGCACATACAAGAGGCAAGAAAGAATTTCTCAGATAAAACTATACTAGTGTTATCTTCTGAGATACACGAAACATGATATAGAAATGGGACAGACTAGACACATAACGGCTGAAAATGTTTCTAGGTAACTTGACAGCCTTCTACCACATACAGAAAAATGTGGTAAATTTATATAGATAAAATCACATAAACATGTACGGTTTTGTTTTTGTTTCATGGAATTAGAGAAGTTACATACACACACAAAATTTGCCTTTATTCAAAACTGGTTAAAAAGAGGCTGGTATTGAAAAGAACCTAATGTCCCAAGACAGTGTTTCTTGTATTAAATATTAATCCTTTCCTTTCTAAGCTTTTCCTTAAAATTATGCACCAAACGTGTTATTTACCTATCTCAGAAGCAGACACCGTGATGTTGTACTGAGATGTTTCCTCTCTGTCAAAGATCTTGGCAGTCTTAATGGTCCCAGTGCTAGCATCAATGGTGAAATACCTATCTTCTTCTGTGTTATGATCAATGAAATATCTGTAAAGAAATAAAACAGTACATATATTTGTTGAGCTATATATCATCCAAAATAACAGAAATCTACATAAGAATATTATTTGTAAGCTTTTAAAAACCTTAGAAATTAAAAAAGCACCTTAAAAAAAATTCCACATTATCAAGGCACCTAAAACAACTCTTTCATTTCCTTCACGATGTTACTTGATTTTTTTGACAGAAAACAAGGCTTCCTCCGTAAGTCAGAAAGACAAAAAACTGCCAGCAGATATTTTACACAATAGCATACACTTATGTTAAAATTAAGATAGTACTTAATTTTTTTTGACAAAAAATATAAAATGGAAAGGTAAAAGAAAACAGAAAGAGGTAACTCTTCCATTAATTATTCGCTTGTCATTGCAAATCAGCATGCTCAATGCTGGTACCTGCAGTGAAGTACGTCTTCCTAACATGATCTTTGAAACATGACGAAATGAACCATTATGAAGATGAACGTTATGGGGATTGGTCGCAGAAACAGCAGATTGACAGAGCTGTAATTGACATAAGACCAGAAGCAGAACTAAGCCTGCTTAACCCCCTTGGCTTCTTGGCACCTTGCCTGGCAGAGAAAGTAAAAACCTTGAAGTGGGTAATGGAAGCCAACTGAGGGAATACAAAAGAAGAGATTGACAAGACTTTTTTTTTTTTTCCCCTCAAAGCCTAAATCATTTACGATAGCTTTTAACAAACAAAGCAATTATAGACTTTTATCAAGCCTTCTTTGCTAACTTCAGACTTGATAGAAAAATAAGGAAAAAGATGCCAAGTCTTTTATATACCATAATTGTTTTTCATGATAATTTGTCAGCCATGCTTTCATTCGCTGAAGTTTTTAATATATGGAAGCTATATATAGGCCGAAATGATTTATTTGTGTCAATTCCTATTTATACATCACCAAAAATGTAATTGCCAACTAATGAATAGAGTGGTGCTCAAAAAGGCTGTCAAGCTCAAAACAATTAAAATAACTTCGGTTTTATTTCTCTCACAATGCACTTATTTAGACTATTTGTGGAAAGGAAAAACAAACAAACAAGTGAACATTTCATTGATGCATTAAAGTAAAATGTGACTTGTGAAAAAGCAAAGGAAATGGAGCACTAAAGGAGGAGGCAGCAATTTGAGTGAGTCACCCTAACTGTTCAGAGGATAAGACACAGTGGATAAGACAGCTAGGATGTGATGATTTCGTTTATATTGTCTTTACTTAAGAGGATCTGAACCCCCCTCTCCCACACGCAAGAACCATTGTACATTTGCCTTATAATATGCTGGTTTGGGTTGTGGCACTCAAGACCTTTTGACACTCTCAGTATCCTCAAGAAYCAGAGAGCTATAGTTCAGGAACTAGAATTAAAAGCTGTTAAAACTAGGCTAGAAAATCTTTTCTTCCTGCTTTCTTTCTTTCCTTCTTTCCTCTTAATATCCTTAAGAGTGAAACTGCTCCCATGGGAGAAACTGAGGAAAAGACTTCATATTCTGAGACTGAGAGATGGCAGACCACAGTGCCTATCCATTCTAAGTTTCTTTGGATTTAGCTCACTGTCTTCTATCTAAGCTACAGTCAGAACCTGTGTGTGGCTCATTGACTACCAACATGTGAGAACACTTTATTCCTCACTGTCACAGAAATGTTTAGAAAGATTGTGCTAGTACTCATGGAAAAGTTGCATCTCGTATACACACAGCTAGCACTACCTTTTACTAGATTTAATGCAACCTTGGAGCCAGCGGGAGCTCAACCTCTAAAAGTGCGTAAAGCTGTAGTGCTTTTCAAAGAATTGTTTTGAAATTTGAACTATGTTCAGAAAATACACCCCTCAGTGGAGAAGTCCTTTCATGCCTTATGCCTTATGTCTAGAAGTGTAGGAAAGCTGAGTTATGACAAATTTTTGGAGCATGTTGACTGTATAACTATTAAAGGGAGAAATAGTGAACATCTGACAGTGTTGGGTGAGATGGAGAGTGCACATATACACAAACATCTTTATATGATGAACTGGAATACTGACAGAGAAATCTGAGGAAGCATAATGGTCCCTCAAATAATTTTCCTGGAGACCTTAAAAGAAACCTTTACTGATATAGCTTACACCCAGATTTGCAACGATAAAAAATAATTCCTTCTCTCTTACTATGGCCCTGTTATTCTTGACTCTAGAGCTGTCCTGATAATGACAAGAATTATTTGCTAAAAAATATGCTTCACTGACCTGTCCTTATGGAATACATAGACCCAATCCACAGCAATTTATAAGACAAGAGTATTGCCCCGCAAACATTTATTGCTGTAGACACTGATTACTTACTAGCAAAAGCAGGCACAGTGACTACTTTGTGAGTCAGTCTTGTGCTAATCACAGAACCATAAGAAAATAGGGCTGTTTAGCATTTGCCTATAGAAGTTTAAAATTAGACAGAATTTCAAAGTGCACTTAAACAAGAAAAAAATTTAAAATCTTAAGATCACTCTCCCTCTGATTCACAATTATGACATATTATTACCTCTTCCTCCCTGAGTAAACCGCAGAAACAAAAAAGACAAATATCTGCCCCTATATATGAAACTTATGTTCATATATTCTGTTTGATTCTGTTATGAATTGTGGCTACCCAACACTTCATTTTCATATAATAAAGGATTGTCTTTGTTATTGGAATATGAACAGCTTTTTCTATATCAGTTATTTAAATGCATTCTATAGAAGCTTAAAGCTCTCAATTTAAAGGACTCAGTCTTGGATGAATAATTTTAATTGTACTTTTAATGTCATTCATGAAAATAAAGTGGTCCTGAGGTAATGAATTTTACTAACACTTTTGTTTCTAGTGATACTAGAAAAATGAAAAATGTTTCTAATTTATCCATAGTAGCACTCTTGTACTCTCTTTTTGTACTGACTTTTGCATATAGTTACAGACATATTAAAACATACAGAGTCCTTGGTCATGAAAAAAAATAAAAGTGTAGCCATTTCTTATGCTTTCACATTATTATCATGTTAAGTTTTCCTCCATTACTCCAGATTCTTCCATAGAACTACTTTTTCTATTAACATCTAAAGCAGCCATTTGCACTGCTAAGGTTCTCAACTTTTGTGTGCATCTGAATAAATAGCTATGGAAGATATTCCTCCATAGTAAAAGAACTGTAAATAGAAATACTAGTCTGAAGTATTGCTTCCAAGTGCCCTGAAAATATTTTTTACAACTCTGTACCACTTGTATTAAGAAGGTCTATTAGTATAGCTACTCATTTTTGTCACACGTAACAGTAAGAACAAATTTCATTGTATTTACAAAGCAAAAAACATTTTAATCTTAATAAATATTGGTTATTGATTTATATACAGGATGAGAATAGAAAGCTGGTATATTCCTGAATATACTATGTTTCAGAGCCAATTGCGCTTGACTTAGGCTTCTGAATGTATCCAGTCTAGACAACAAACTGTTTACTTCTGGAGGATAACAGCAGCAACAAAGATAGCCATACCTTTCTCCCCTTCCTTACCCCAACCTCTCCTGAACTGCTTTTCAGTGTTTATGCAAAAGGCTACAGTATGGATTTTTAATTCCAAAAGTGAATCTCCACCTTAATTCAATTTACTACTTCTTCTCACTCATGTAGATTAAATTCATTTAAAAATGAGTTTACAATATTCACTGTAGATATTATTTACAGACATTTACTCATGACAATGCTATGTGAATTAGTATACCTTTAGCTATTAAATAAGCACATCTGAGTTGCATGGAACATGTTAATAAGGAGACTTAATAAGGAGACATGCTTAGGTAAACAGTTCTCTGTAAACTGCTTACCTCCAAATCAGTAAGAGAAACCGATCTTNAAAAAAAAAAAAAAAAAAAAAAAAAAAAAAAAAAAAAAAAAAAAAAAAAAAGCATCATGAATGTAGAAAACACTATCTAAAGAGAGTCTGAAGGAAATTAAATACCAAAATTCAACGTTGCTAGCACTAGGAAATGCAACAGATTATGCAACCGTTTTATTAGGTGGAATCTGTCAGAAGGGCATTACCAGTTTCCAAGCATGTCTATCTGTCTACTGTTGACCCTCCTTCCATTTCTGTGGCTTCCCTCCTCACTTGCTGTCTTTCAGCAAAGCGGTAGTTTGGTAGGACAGATATTACCACAATTCATATGGAGAACTAAAAATATTTGTGTGAATTAGGAAAGGAAGAAAAATCTATGTGCAGGACAGGCTGTAGAATTCTCAGAAAGAAGCTCTAGATGTATACGGTAGTGTACATTAGTAAACTAGTCAGGCTCTAAACATATAATAGAGAATGTTGGACATAAAGGTTTTAGAACATGCTAAAGGAGTTTAGGAACATTAATGATTTCCAGATCTTTCAGGTGGGCTTCTGAAGCTAAAATCCAAAAGCATTTTCAGAATCTCTGTTCCTATCTTACTGCAAGTCTTGAGATAATACTAGCATCAGTTTCTCTCTCTATCAAGTGATACAGCTTGCTCATTACAGTTCCAGCACGTCTCTCACCAGTCATTTTGTTTTAATGGTAAGCCTTGATTTTGAATTTTAACTAGTATTTGGACTTTTTGTCTTTTTTAGTCTATTTTTGAACAAATCTTTATCTTATTCTTTTACTATCCTATTGTTATTTTATTTGAAATCTACAAGTAAGAACTCCTTTGCAAATTTCCACCTTTCATACAAAATCACCAGTCTTAGTGAACTTCCAAAACCACACCCCAGCCAGATCTGGATTTGCAGGTCACAGTACTTCTTTGAGCTGTTGTATCAACATACATGTAAATAGTTAGCCCTCTAACAACAAAAGAAAATGATTACGAAGAACTACATAAAAAAGATCATATGTCTACCAAGGGAAGAGGATACTCTGCCAGACTGATCAGTTATACCATCTAAAGACCACCTATTAGAAATCAAATACCATTTTAAGGAAGTCTGTCTAGTTAAAAAATTTAATGAAGGATCTTTTCTCAGAAACAGATACTCAGATTCAAAGGATGGAGACTTTTTTTCAAAAGTGCCCCAGAAAAAATGTGTAAGCAACAACGGCACGTGGTGAGGAAGGTATAGCAGGGAGAAAAGTGAGAGAACTCATCAGCTGCAGATCTCTGTGTTTGGCCAGCTGCAGTGCAACAACTAATGGCCCATGGTGGGCTATAACTCCAGTTCACACCTTTCATCTACTCTTTCTCTTTTAACAGCAGCACTCCTCATGGGCCTGTGAACTAGCCACAATCCAATGAAGCCAAATAAGACAGTGGGGAAACATTTTGTTGCCCTGATGGCTTGCACCACGCTATCTCCATTCCAGGGCCAGTCTGTTTCCCTGCAGCTCAAACGAACGTCTCCAGGAGAGAAAAGCAATTGAGAAGTGTGAGCCAGAAGCTGGCTGCTGAAATAGCAGGTACCTGATCTTTTTCCTGCAGCATTTGGTAGATTAACGAGACTTTAAATGTTCCAGAGCTCCTCAACTGAAAACTACTACTGCTAACTGCAGCCTTCAGCTGCCTTTTCCAAAAATGAAAATGAAGAAAAATATTTGGAGAGAGCTTGGAGAAGGTAGTATCTCTCAGGTTACCATTCCATCTTTCCTTTCTTTCTTCTTCTTCTTTTTTTTTTTTTTTTTTTCCTAGATAAGTGTAACTTGACTTTGAAGAGACTATCGTTTTTCTCAGGGTGCTTGCAGGAATTCAGTTAGCTATGCTGTTTCCACTGAACTAGCTTTGAGGCTGTCTGCCTGCTGGCATCCACCAGCTGATCAGCAGCACCGCACCATCTGCCCTACAGGACCTGGGTCACCTCTCCTGCTGAAATGTAAGCTCAGCAGAAGTGGCAGGGCCTCCCCTCTCCTCGTCACAACAAACAGAGAGGTGGCTGATCTCAGGAGGCAAGGGACAGCTGAAGCACCTCTGCCTCCCAGAAATGCCTCCAAGCAGCCACTGCTACTGCTTTGCAGCTCACGTAGAAGCTGGCATCACGTTCCTGTTCTCATTCCTATGCCAGATCATTGCTGGCACACTGCACACTTTTGACACTGGGAAATGGAATGCACTTCATTTGAAGGAAATGAGCCATTTCTGTACATCCATCTTTTCAAGCTGATGATTTCTGTCAACATGCGTTAAAGTCATGTTCATCTTTCTTAGCTAATTCTGCCAGTAACATAGGCTAAGAACATCCGAGACCCTTAGAGGCACAAATCAGAAGTCAAAGGAACATAAAGATTTTCTTTTTTTCCTGACTTTATGAATCTCTTCAGAGGATTACAGTTGTCTAACTGCATTTTAAATAGATGTGTTGATGGCAGAACTGTTATACCAAGGTTGCTTTTTATTCAGATAAATTAACATTCTGATTCCAGTGCTGTGAAGAAATAAAGTGCAGTCATCGTTATATGAGAACCCTTTTATTCCCAAAAGGTTTACCAGCTAAATAATGGTATTTTGCTTACATATTATTCATGCTTTTTGACATATTCACAAAAGGAAAGACTAAACTAAATAAAAATAAGGTTCATAGACTTATATCTATTTATTGGTGTTGAATGGTCTTCTCAAAAGACTATCTTACAGAGATTTCTTCAGATATAAAGGCAGATTCTTAATACCGTAAAAGAATTTTAATTACCGGAGGAACACTTAAGTCATTGGAAATTATAGAAACATAAAGATGATGCCTTTGAATGAAAAATCAGGCTCTTAAGTCACTATGGAATGATGATCTGTCAATTTTTTTCTCGGAGTGCTAAAAGAGGGATGGAGGTGGTTCTGGTTGTGAGATCTTCACCATCCTCAACTGGATGCTTACTAGCTAGAACAGCTGTCAGAACAGCTTACTAGTTCCTGCATATAGAGATGGACATTTTTGTTAGGCAAATGTGTTTTGAGGATGGCAACAGCACCATTGTATGGGAGTGTGGGAGGTCTGGGACACATAACTTTGAGTAGAACCAAAAATAATTGGAGGCCTCAGGGGAGAAAATCAGCAACACATCTCCTATCTCAACCTTGTTAAAAAAAAACAAACAAACAAACAAAAAAAAMCCCACGTATTAAAATGACTATGATTAGAAGACAGACAGAGAATCAGAAAAGAAAGTGGCAAAAAAAATTCCCCTATCTCCAGCCACTCAGTACAGGGTGTTTTGTACAGAATATCAGAAACGGGGGGAAAGAATACCAGAGGAATAAAGAGAGCAAATGAACATAAAAAGAGGTGAGATGAAGAAAGAGGGTTCAGCCTCTCTCTGCTACCTATGAGCCAGTTACATACCCTGGGAAGATTTAGTGTGTCTACGTAGGTATTGATCACACAGTTATGACAGTATTATGCTTTGAGCGTCTAAGCGCAGTGGAGGACAGATGTCCTCCCTTCCACACGTGCAGGGTTGGCAGGGGGTGGGGGCATGTTTCTTCACTGACCCTCCAGGCACGTGAGGGAGGGATGGTCACTCTGTACTATGACACTGATGTCTGTAGGCTGCCCTGAGTATAGCAAACAAAGCATACTTTGTACAGGTTATAAAAAAAAGCAAACTGACCTAATTCAACTTATATGACAACCAAAAGGCAAGTAAAGCAGACACATGCATCTAGGTGATGAGACTTTTTTATTTTCCAGCAGGAGATAATTAGTTCTTATATCCTCTCATAAATTACAGTAGTGGAGGTCTGTTAAAGTAGATGCTGATCTCAGAGGATAGGAGGAAAAAATTTAAAAAATACTATTTTCATTTTCAAACCCCCACACAGCTCTCCTGCACCTCCAATATGCTGAACCAAAATTTCAGTGACTGGGTGTGAATCAGAATTTCAGGTTTCTTTTATTCTGTCTCTAAAAAACAAACACTTTGTATGGGAAAAATAGTATACAAACAGAATCCTGTGCAAGATCTTTATGTCTTTAAGATCCTCAGAAATAATTACTTAAATACCTGAAACTGTGAATGTGTTCTTTTGTCAACATACAGGCATTCCTTTTAAAATACCATTTAGTGAAAGTTAATATGACTTTCTAAAGACTGATGTTAAGTATTCAACATATGTCTATACCTTACTACGAATACAGCAAAAGTTAAAATAAGTTTCTCTGTCTGACGTAGGATTTGAAGAATAATTTCCTGCACCACACTCATTGTCATAATCCTCTAAACTTTTATTCATTTTTAACTTCTCAGTACTCTATCTGAAAAGAGGTGAAGACTGACAATTTAATTCAAATGGAGGAAAGCAACTTTCAATTCATTATAGCTTCTTGATTCCAGTAAGGTGTTTGGAGAGCAGTTTTTTGCATTCTTCAATAAAGTACCAAAGCCACTATAATATATCATCCATTTTAAGGCAATACCATAAGACCATTAGCAAAGTAGGAAGCCAGAATCAGGGCTGAGACCGTACTTTCATGCTTCACTAATTTGCCACAAAATGAGCAGTCTGATACTCACAGAAAAGCTTTTTCTGATTTTGCAAGGGTTACTCTTGTTTGCATGTTTGTCTGGTTTTGTTTGGGTGCTTTTTTAAGGTTATTAATGCATTCCTATATTTCTTGGGCGTAAACCAACTATTTTACATAAAAGAGAACCTGCTGCACCTTTATGTTTAATATTTTTTCTGTGGTTTTGTTTTTTAGCAGTATTGTCAAAAGCCTATTTTCTAGCGACATCAGCAAGGCACTTCCTCAGTGCCTACAACTAATGAATTTYAGTCCTGGCTACAAAACTCAAAGTAGAATACAGAGTAGCAAGGGCGCAACATGAAAATGATGTGAATTTCAACATATTAATATCACAAACCTAGTCAACCTTCCAAAGATTCAACAAAATAGAAGAGGTAATTTTTAAACAAATCATGACGGATATTATTCTGAAAATGGAGCATGCTTGTATTTCGTATTACTTTATACTACAGTCACACACAGGGTTCTAATCAGCATCAACATCCTTTTCATCAGGAGTCTCGCATTAAAATAAGTGGAAAGAGACAATTTGTGCCCAGAAGTACCACCTAATTCAAACCTAATAAATGGGTGTAACAAATGGCCAGAGGGGACAGAGGCCATAAAACTAGTTTCAGGAACAGCAGCAACATTACTTTTCTGAAAACCATTCCACTGAAAACAGAACGGACGCAGTCGAAAAGCTCCGAGGAACGTTAGGGAGCATGTGTTGTGAACAGAAAGATTCACCACCCACAACTCATCCATAGGAAGAAGCAAGGTTAGCAGCCTAGGGCTGCTTCACACAAAACCTGTCAAATAAAACTTATTTTCACTCTCAGTCTCCAGACAAGTGTCTTGGGCTGTGTATGGATTCAGGAAAAAGAGAAGAGAGACTAACTATGGCGATATTTAAAATGAGTAACGGACTCAAAATGGTAATTAGAGTATACAATTTTCATATCTTCTCTCATGTCATATAAGAGACTTTCAAGACCTGTTGGCATGTCAGATGTTAGTATGATACTTCATTTAATTCTATCTCTCTCAAGTAGCACAAGATTTTGGGATAGAAGGAAATAGCATAGCATAAGGGAAAGGGTTTATTAAAAAAAAAGAAAAAATCCAACATGCCAGCTCTCCTTGTGAATTAATTCAAATTTAAGATGTTTTCCATTGATTTAGGATATAAAAATTTGAGGTAAATAGCTATTTCCAAATTGGTCAACAAAATCTTTATCTTTAGAATTAATGTATGGTAGAGTTTTAATATTTTCCCTTTTTTGTTCTCCACCATTATTTTTCTTTACCTACTTCAATAGAATAATATTTTCCTTGAAAACATTGCATTTTAAAATGTTTTCCCCAAAATTCATTTCTGGTTATATGAAAAAAGCAAACTTCAGAAAAAAACCTTTAAAACAACCCAAATTACTAATCACACAATGTCTGAATGAAAGAAACCAATAATTGCTACATTTAGTATTACAATTTTTTTTTTTTTTTTTCCTGGGGCTGAGTAAGTAAAACCATAGCACTAACAGTGGCACCAGGTCAGTGCACTCTGAAGGATTTTCAATTCAGGAAAAAGCTGAAATTACAGTGCTGGAACTGTAGTCAGACAATATGKAGAAAACAAGCCCTCAGTCTCCCCACAACTGATAACAATAGAGGTAGGGATTTGGGGTGTTTTTTTGTTTGTTTGTTTGTTTTTGTTTTAGCTCCAAGAATTAACTTTAAAATAGATTTCCCTTCAACATTGTTAATTACTGCAACTGACAGAGGAGTCTCTGACCGTTATTCTGGTTATAAGAATCATTCCTGCCACTAAAATAAGGTGTTATTTAATTGGGCAGTTAATAAATCACAGTACTGTATCTCTTAACCAGCTGGACAATAAAGAACTGATATGGTTGAAACTGTGCACATCTAATGCTTTATCAATCTCACACATAGCAATGAGTGTCATTATAAATTGAAAAGGACACACAACTGAATTAGGAAAAACTGTAATGCAAATTGCTGTCAGTCCTGCAGACTCACAGCATTTGAAATTTTATCTAAGCCATTTGGCTGACTAAATATAATTCCACACAGATAAGCTGTGCAAGTCTTATCTGTACATGGAGATTGTAATCTGTGTTTCCTAATACAGACATACTGAATTTTTCTATTATTATTACTATTGTTTTGAACAAAATTAAAATTGTGTGAGAATGAAGGAAATAAGTGATCTCATTATCCTCAGACTATCTTTTAGATTCATCAGGGTTTTAATCAGTTAGGAGGATTCTTGCAAAGTAGCACAGAAGACCATAAATTTGTACGGTATGCTTGTTTCTGAATAAAACAACTTCCACTGAGCTGTCCCTATACTTGTTGCTATGAGCAGAGCATGGGCAAAGATGCTGATTCTCATGTCAGAGCAGCCCTGTGTGGCTCACCAGGCATAGCTTTTTGCTACTCTGCTTCTGAGGATGGATGCCATTTCCTACCCGTAGTATCCAAAGGCATAACCAAATCTTGAAAAAATAAAACTCTTCAGCACTGAGTCAGCATCAGCACAGTGAGGGACCAGGGGTTAGGTTTTGATTTTTTTCACAGTAGACTTTCTCCTCTTGAAGGAGACTCAAACAGAACTTCTGGGCAGCCCAGTAGATACAGATGGCTCTTCAGATTCCCATACAAGAAGTGAGTTAGTCAAGGCCTTGGGGGATCAGTATCTTCATAAAAAGCCCACGTGCTCACAGTTGGTACTCACTATGAGTCTCACAGAGCAGGATAAAGCCTGCCTAGAGAGCAGAATTGGTGATAATCACAGAATGGTTGAGATTAGAAGGGACCTCTGGAGATCATCTAGTCCAACCCCGCCTGCTCAAGCAGGGTCACCTAGAGCATGTTTCACAGGATCACATCCAGACAGGGTTTGAATATCTCCAGAGAAGGAGACTCCACAACTTCTCTGGGCAACSTGGTCCAGTGCTCCATCACTCTCACAGGGAAGAAATTTCCCCTCATATGCAGGTGGAACTTCCTGTGGTTCAATTTCTGCCCATTGCCTCTTGTCTTGTCACATGGGACAACTGGAAAGAGTTTGTCCCCATCCCCTTGACACCCTCCCTTCAGGTACTTSTACACATTGCTAACATCCCCCCTCAGGCTTCTCTTCCCCAGGCTAAACAGGCCCAGTTCTCGCAGCCGTTCCTCACAGGGTAGGTGCTCCAGCCCTTGGATCATCTTCGTAGCCCTATGCTGGACTGTCTCCAGTAGCTCCRTGTCTCTTTTGTACTGGGGAGCCCAGAACTGGACACAGTACTCGAGATGAGGCCTCCCCAGGGCTGAGTAGAGGGGCAGGATCAMCTCCCTCCACCTGCTGGCAACACTCTTCCTAATGCAGCCCAGGAGAACATTGGCCTTCTTTGCTACAAGGACACACTGCTGGCTCGTGGTCAACTTGTTGTCCACCAAAACTCCCAGGTCTTTCTCTACAGAGCTGCTCTCCAGAAGGTCAGCCCCCAGCTTGTCCTGGTGCCTAGGATTATTTTTCCCTAGGTGCAGGACTCTGCACTTGCCCTTGTCAAAGTTCCTAAGGTTCTTYTTCACCCAGCTCTCCAGCCTGTCCAGATCTCTCTGAACAGCCTTCTGATACATTCATCAGCCACTCGTCCCAGCTTGGTATTGTCAGCAAACTTGCTGAGGAGAAACCTCTGTCCCTTCATCAAGGGCGCTGATGAATAAGCGGAACAAGACAGGACCCAGTACTAACCTCTGGGGGACACCACTAGCTACAGGCCTCCAAGTAGACTCTGTACAACTGATGATTACCCTTTGAGCTCTGCCTTTCAGCCAGTTCTCAATCCACCTCACTGTCCACTCGTCTAATACACACTCCCTGATCTTGCCTAGGAGGATGTTATGGGAGACAGTGTCAAAAGCCTTCCTGAAGTCAAGGTACACAACGTCCAGTGCTTTCCCCTCATCTACCCAGCCAGTCATTCCGTCATAGAAGGTTCTCAGATTGGTTAAGCAGGATTTCCCCTTGCTGCATCCATGCTGGCTACTCCTGATCACCTTCTTTTCCTCCATATATCTCTGAAGATGCCATCCAGAATGAGCTGTTCCATCACCTTTCCAGGGATGGAGGTGAGGCTGACCTGCCTGTAGTTGCCTGGGTCCTCCTTCTTGCCCYTKTTGAAGACTGGAGTGACATTGCCTTTCTTCTAGGCCTCGGGTACCTCTCCAGTTCTCCATGACCTTTCAAAGATGATGGAGAGTAGCCTGGCAACAACATCTGCCAGCTCCCGCAGTACCTGTCAGTGCATCCCATCTGGGCCCATGGATTTGTGGACATCAAGTTTGCCTAGATGTCTAACCTGATCCTCCTCGACCAAAGGAAAGTCCTCCTTTCTCCAGACTTTCTCCCTTGTCTCCAGGTCTGGGATTCCTGAGGGCTGCTCTTAGCAATAAAGACTGAATTTTTGTCAGGAGCTCCTTGCTCATTCATACACGTCTCCTGACCCCTTTGTTGGACTTCTTACTCATTGGGATCCACTACTCTTGAGCTTGGGGGAAGTGATGCTTGAATGTAAACCAGCTCTCTTGGATCTCCCTTTCTTTTTAGGGCCCTAACCCATAGCATTCCCCCAAACAGGTCCCTGAAGGGGCCAAAATCCGCTCTCTGAAGTCCAGGGTTGCAATCCTGCTTATTGCCTTGTTTCCTCCACACAGGATCCTGAACTCCACCATCTCATGGTCACTGCAACCAAGGCTGCCCCCAACATTTACATCTCCAACCAGTCTTTCTTTCTTTGTTAGTACAAGGCCAAGCAGCACACCTCTCCTTGTTGGCTCTCCCACCGCCTGTGTCAAGACGTTATCATGGATGCTCTGCAGAAGCCTCCTGGACTGTCTGTGCCTTGCTGTGTTGTCCTTCCAGCAGATACCAGGGTGGTTGAAGTCCCCCATGAGAACCAGGGCCTGTGATCGTGAGGCTACTTTTAGCTGTCTGTAGAAAGCCTCACTGACCTCCTCTTTCTGGTCAGGTGGCCTGTAGCAGACACCCGCAACAGCATCAGCCATGTTAGCCTGCCCTTTAATCCTTATCCATAAGCTCTTGACTTGCTCTTCATCCACCCCTAGGCAGAACTTGATAAATTCCAGCTGCTCTCTCTCAGTTGATCTCTAATTCCTCCTGTTTATTCCCCATGCTGCATGCATTGGTGTACAGACATTTCAGAGAGGCAGCTGCACATGCAGGTTTCCCAGGAGGGGAGTAACAGGGTCTCCGTAGCCATGTCTCATATGCACGCCTCCACCTGTATGMACCCACCRGAGGCATCTCACTTTCAGCGGTATTTTGTTGACTATCCTGTCTTTATATCTCTCYCTTTCCTCCATCCTCCCTAGTTTAAAGCCCTCCTTACCAAGCTGGCCTATCTGTTGCAAAGACAGGTGAGCCCTGCTTAGGGAGGTGGATCCCATCTCTCCCCAYCAGTTGTCGATTTTCAGACAGGCTCCCAYAGTCAYAGAAACCATAATCTTGTTGCCGACACCAGCAGCACAGCCAGTTGTTAACTTGAAAAATCCACCTACTCCTTCTCCCATCMATCCTCCTCATTGGCAGGATTGAGGAGAAGTCCACCAGGGCTCCCAGACTCCATCCCCAGAGCTCTGAAATCCTGTTTTATAGTTTCCAGTTTGCCCTTGGTATCATTAGTGCCCACATGAAAGAGCAGCAGAAGGTAATAGTCCAATGTGTGGACAAGCCTTGGCAATATTTCAACGACATCTCATATACAAGACCCTGGCAGACAGCAAACCTCTCTAGATGAGAGGCCAAGTTGGCAGATAGGTGCTTCTGTCTTCCGCAGCAATCACTCACTGGTTCTTCTGAGTGATCTCAGAAGATCTCAGACCTGTGAGGCACAAGGTCTGTCAGCCCAATTGCTTTTCTTGAAGCCATGCTCAGCTCCTCTTTAGCCTGGAGGGCACTAAACCGGTTCTTCAACTGCAAGTCTTCAGGAAGAGCAGGGGCTCTTCTCCCCCCATGAGGAGTGACCAGTTTTGAGCCTCTTTCTACAGTGCTGTGATGCACCATTTCACTCAGCGCAGAACCCTCCAGCAACTTCTTTGCTGCAGGGGATTGGGACTCCTGCACACTKCAGTTTCTGAGAATGCCCTCTCTTCTGCTCATTTTCACAGATGTTTCACAGTCTACTGACTTCCTCCCACAACCCCATTACCTGACAACACAATTTACCAACAACAGCACACCTTGTGCTTCCTACAGCTGCCCTTGTCTACCTCCCCTCTCCTGTTAGCAGAATCACSCTCTAGTTCCACAGGAGCCAGCAGAAAGCCCCCACAACATCCAACAAGGTCCCCAAAAGTTCTAAGCAGAACCCAGACAATGCTGCACAAACTGCTACCCCTGCTCACTGTGCTCTAGGCCTGGCTCCTATATAGGCCTCTCCCTAGCACTGACTCACAGGAYGCTTGACTCACCCTAACCAAAGGCCACCTGGATCAAAGGCCCCAACTTCCTTTAATCAGGAGCAACAAGAGTACTCCTTATTAATACCTATGCCTAGTTAGAACTAGGTGCTAGAGCTTCTCCTATGAGAAGTTAAGGCCTTTCCTGTTAGCAGAATCACCCTCTAGTTCCATGGGGGTCAGCAGAAAGCCCCCACAATATCCAACAAGATCCCCAAATTTCTAAGTAGAGCCCAGATAGTGCTTTGCAAATTGCTGCATCTSTTTGCYGCCTCTGTTAGCTGCGCTTTCATATAATGGTATGTGAAAGATATTTGAGCTGCTACTACCCTGCTGAAGCCTCCCAAGAGATAAGGATGAATCATTTTGGAGATTCACAATTCAGTACATTTTACTGGAACTTTATTTTTTYCTCATTGAAAAAGAGAGAGATGGAACAAAAAAGTATGAAAATAAATGTTAATGAAGCAAAAAATGGATAGAGAAAGATAAGAGCAAGTTTTGTCCTCCATTCTTTGAAGAATATGTATATTTTAACATTCTGTCCTCAATCATTTGTTAAAAACTGCTTTTAATTAAAAAAGAAAAAAGAAAGAAAAAACACCCAGAGAAAAAGTTCTGGAACTATTTTTCTTTCCGATTGTAGTATCTCCAAATTAGTGTGTGTTTCATCTAAAAAATCTATTACTGGCCTTCCCAGCCTTTGTACAAACTGCTACTGCTTTCCTTCCACCACTATCCTCTTACTCTTCTCCAGACAAAACTCTTAATGGCCACAGATGATTGAATTATGGGTCAATTAGTCAAACTGCACTTACTCTTCCTATTCCTGGACTACCATGACTGCTAATCTTTCTGATACTGCTAGCTGTTGCTTCATAATTATAGTACTACAACTACAGGTACTTGGCAGTTACCTTAATGAACTTTTCTAATTTATGTTTTAGTTCAGACATAACTAGCAGTGGCCACTTTTAAAGGGCAATAACTTGCCATTAAGAAATCGTATATATGGATTGTCTGACAGAAAACATTTTGAATCTTGTACTATTCACACAAGAGAACCATAAAAATTTTATGTATTCCATTGTTCTACAAAAATTGTTTTATTTTACCCTGTCTACTTCACAWACCAGTAGATTTCAGTTCTGTCAGGAGGCTGAAAAAATGCCCCATTGTCTTAAGAAAGACTGTATTCTAACATGATTCAAACAAAGGCTTTACCCCTATGCCATAAAAAGGAATGGGAAAGGAATGTATATTCATGAAGAATTTTTTTCCTGAAAGATTTTAAACCTAATACCAYCTTCCAGACAAATACTTGTTTATTGTTCCACAAAATTCTCACATTGTATGTCAGTTTAAAAAGCGACTTCCCAAAAATGAAGCCAGTAAAAAAATGTCATCGAACATATGACAGCTGAAGAATGTAGATTTTCTTCTAAATCAGGAATGAATCTAAGCCCTAATTCCAGATCATTTGTGGTTAAAGCCCCATGTTTTGAAATTTGAAGTCAGATTAACATTCATATGTATCGTTTYTGGCATTAATGCTTTTTCAGGTTTTCTATGGGGATATTTCCCGTTTGATATCAGTTCCTTAGTTCACATCATGAGCTATTTCCAAGCCAATTTTGTTACGATAAGAARTATTCTGGCCAGGGCAGTAGCATAGAACTCTTGCTTTTTTTTATTTTAATTAGAATAAGATTTTTAAGAAAGAATTTCATTGTATAGACTACCTAAAATCTTTTAATCCTAATATGTTACATATTTGTTTAGTTTTCAAATGATGTACCTGATGCTGTAAGTGCTTGCTTCTCAAACAGCACTTGTTTTTGCCCTAGACCTGACAGTTGCAGATGACATGTTATGTCCCTAACACAATCAATACAGTACAGGAGAATGTAGTAATATATCCAGTATATTCTTTCCCAACCCAACTAAAATTGAAGCATAACACAAAATAATCACTTCCTCCACAAATACAACTTTGCAAACAGTATAATGCATGTCTATGAGGAAAGCAGTACCTAAAAGAGTTCCTGTTTTGCACAAGCACAGTGCCTGTGCTGGGAAGCTTGCAAACAGCTAGTACARTACCTGCACAGATGACAGGAAGAAGACAGCATTACAATCCTAAACAGATTTACAACTAGAGGTAGGACACTGATTGGCAGCAGGGCAGGGAAGCACACCATTTGATATGATGTGAGAACATATACTGTCCTTGTTCAGTGGGTTGCTTGGAGAGGTGCTGCTATAGCTTGAAAAACACACAKATCTTTGCTCAGATCAATAGATAAATGACAAATTCAGTGTGAACTGACAAAAAATTAACATTATTTAATCTGACTGATACACTCAGACTAACACTATTTCAACCTCTGTTCTTTTTGTATACATTAACATAAAAGATGTCATTTCATACATCCCAGATTTCATTAACCCTTTAGCAAGTGGAATTTAAAAAAGTATAATTTGAATTTACTATACCTCACTAAACTGCTGGCTGTGTCAGGATCTTGTGCTGTCACTGTGCCAACAGCAGTCCCGATCTTTGCATTTTCATAAACTTCCATGACATAAGAAGGCATAGTGAAGAGCGGAGGTTCATCCACATCACCAACAATGATCTTCAGCATTGTTACATCTTTAAATGGTCCCAAGTGTGAAAAACGGAAATCAAGATGAGTATTTGCTCCTTCTATATTAAGTGTATAGGATTTCTTTTTTTCATAGTTGAGTGGCTGTTGGCAGAAAAGAGGTTTATTATTACCATTCTGTGCTTCAATTTAACTTGGTAGTTACATACATTTCCAATTTATCTTGGTATTTAACTAGATTTCTTCAGTGTTACTAAAAAAGGACAACATTCTGTGATATCCCAACTGCCACTGCTGTACAGTTGTAAACAGAAGGATACAAAGGACATAAAGCAAGACGATTCAGCATGTCTCTCTAATAAAATTCTGGCAAGGTGTTAGTTTTTTTTAAAAAAAACCTCAGAGTTGAGACGCAGCAGCAGTTTCTTTTTCTAAGATCATTTAATATTTCAGAATTTTATCACCTTTCAAATTTTATTGTTCAATGAATTGAATTATATTCTAATATTGAACAACTAATATTGTTCAATATTAGAAAAGTTAGAGACTGATGTATCCCAAATTAAATTAATTTGATACATTTAATTAACACATTTAATATTAACATATCCCCAAAAATCTTTCAGGCACCATCTCTTAAATTAGCAGCTGAAAAAAACAACTCCGCAGTTTTCGTAAGATGTAGGAACTTAAACAAGTAGCATGCCTAAACGTGCACTTTTATAAACTGAGTCAAATGCATGGGACATCCTTAGTGTCTATACCATTTTCTTTAACAATGAGAGAGWCAACAATTTGGCCTTTCTCTCTGTGCTCTTCTTCACTGCACCTGGATCGTATGCACTCATACATTGGGGAGAGTCTGCAGCTGAGAAGGTGCTCTCGTCTAGGGCCTAATGTTCAAAGAAAAAACAGTAAAAGGCTCAGATCTAGTGCCAATGCCATTTTAGCCTTGCCTTATGTGACCCAAYAGATTCCCGCTACGAATCCTACCTTTCTATGAGGAAGGAAGGGGCTGAAGTCTGACTCATATATCCTTCTGCATGGATGCTTCCTTTCTTAGGAGCCCCTTTTCTACTTGCTATTTATACATATGAAATTTTTTATCTCTTTTCTCAACTAACTCCCATCCTCCTCTAGAACATTACAGGCTCACTAATCACAAAACCTTGCAATTTAAACTGAAAGAGAGGAAATGAAACTTGCATATGCAGATTTAGTTGTGTTCCCTTGTCCGTAAGCATGATGGCACAAGGCCACTGTTCTGTTTCAGTGACATTTCTGACATTGATACTACTGTTAAAACAAAGAGTAGAAGTTGGCTGATAGTCTTAAATTCTGCAATACGGTAAGTTCCACAAGCTCCTATTGTTGTTAGAAACCAGCATGAAATCACAGAACATAATACCACAGACCAATCTAACTACATCAGACTATTATGTACCAGTTTTGCTGACTTGATATACTCATTTGAACCTGACGACCATAATATTACACTGTGTTATAGAAGATATAAGATAAACAGGTACCATGAGGCATGACATACACAATTCTCAACCCTTCTAGTGTCAGAGAAAATAGCAGGGGAGACTAAAGGGATGTTTAACTTAAAAGTATGCAGGTAATGAAGTTCCATTAGCAAAAAMAGAACCAAGCAACATGTTTACTGAAAGCTGTGTTTATAGAACCATAACTTTTTGGCATCCTTTTCTGTGATCTCACTAAAATAACTGATTACTTTTCATACAGAGAGAATCRCAGATTTGTTGTGAGGACAGGTTATTTTTTTCTATATATCGTCTCTCAGGCTTACTGAATTGCTGAAATAACTYTGAATAAATAACAGTTCAGGCCAGGTGCACTAGACATCCTAAGAAACTTTCAGGTAACTTAGGTTCACTGCAGCTTCCAACTTTACAGACCTTGAAACTCACAATCTATCAGTGGCATTAACTGTACTATTTACTGTGCTGCACAGATTCTATTTACTTTAACTCATGGCCTGAGGACCCAGTTCTTTTCGGGYTGTGCAGAGAACAACAAAAGTTAAAATCAAGAACTAACAGTTTCTTAAAAACTCTTATTCGGTCTCAGAATGTGTGCATTTTCCATACAGCATCAAAGCCAATCTCTCAGCATGGAAGAGCACCCCAGTGATTGTAGGAACTGATTGCAATGATGAGCATAAGGCCAAGCTAGAGGAGAAGAATCTGTCAGATCTACCATATAACAAGGCATTTAGGACCAAAGCTGTTTAAAGACAGAAGTGTTAAACAAYATTCCTTTTTAATTTTTGGAACTTCTATCTCTATCTGTCCTATCTGTCTACACTTACATTAAGTTAGGCAAGTTAAAACATGCCAAATGGTCATTTACATGTTTCATGAAAATACGCAGTTATGCACAATCATAAAGCAGATTTCAGAGCTTTCCACTGTTATTTTTTCAAATATGCTTCTACACTGAGCAGAAGTACTCCTTTGATAGACATATGACAGACACTTCAACTCTTACTGGGTTTCAAATTTCAGGCTTCAGTCAATTTATAAAGAAYAGGTAGGTTAATATTTATTATCACACTGAAGAGAGTAGATAGTTTATATAGACCTATACTACCACTAAGTYTCCTACTGTCACAGAGCATAGACATAACACTAAAATAACAAAAGCTGCATATATACGGAAAAGCTATATTACAGCAGATCTCCTTCGATATAATCTCAAGACACTATTAAAAATATTTACGAAATGAACTACTTCCTGAATGTATATTCTCTTCTCTCTTCTATATCATGCATTCATCCATGCCACAAAAGAACTAGGTCATGATCTGGCACTGAAATCCCTAAAGGCAAGTAATATGGCATGACCCAATGTGTCTGTGTAGACCTAACAGCCTGACTGAAAAGGACTCAATACAAATATTCACACCTTAGATCAAAGCTAAACAAGTACTTCCTATCACATTCAACAGTAGAAAAGTAGTACCTAAGGCAAGAAAATATGAGAAATGTGTGACTTGTCAATGCCAGAGTGTATTTTGTAGTTAAAATCTAAAGTAAATTTGATTGATACGGTGTAAGAAATGTAGTTGGTCAGGATACATCTATGCTATTTATTTCTTTGTTTTCTCTTCTCTGTATTGAAGAATAATTAATTCACTCTCTCAACTCTAACTGAATGAGACTTTTTAATCTCTCTTTTTCTTTCTTACCTTCCTGAATATATATACATGTAAATTTTAAAGGTGTGGAAATTTATCATAGCCTGATAAATCTACTACTATGAAAAATAGATCTAAGTATATTATTAAATAAATTAATAAAGAACTATATTTTTAGTAAATACAATTCTGTAATCCTAACATGTATCAGATGTCATTCACAGATTTAAATAGTATTTCTGCTAGGAATAGAGCAAATACTAACTGGTCATTTGCAGTCCTCTGAAGTATATATATTCTAATATTAAACAAGCTTACAACAGGATGGCTAATTGTAACTATCACACTTTGTTGAAAAACGGACTTAAGAGTGTATTGCCAATGTTTGTTAGGCTGCAAGGGAAAATTAATTTCCTTCAGAATGCACATTAATTATGATACAGAATGTAAAGTCTTGTTTTCTTTCTTCAGKGTAGGTATTCAATTAGATAATATCAACACTTCTTTTGTTGTTCAGAAGCATGAGGATAATCCTTTTAAATAATTAGAAATAGCTGAGATTTCAAGGAGCCTAAGGTTTTAAAACTATAYCAAAATAAAATTTTCTCTTTATTGTCTTTCTACTTCTTTCCAGAAGTTCTGAATTCAAGTATCAGATATYAGGACATACAAGAACAGCATCTCACTCTCCCACTTACGGATTCACAAGGGTGAAAAACACTACTAAGATGTTTAAAGGATGGGAGCATCTCTCATACGAGGAAAGGCTGAGAGAGTTGGGACCATTCAGCCTGAAGAAGAGAAGGCTGAGAGGGGATCTTATCAATGTGTATAAGTATCTGGAGAGAAGGTATCAAGAGGATGGGGCAAGACTCTTCAGCAGCACCTAATGATAGGATGAGAGGCAATGGGCACAAATTGAAACAAAGAAAGGTCTGTCTGAACATAAGGAAACACTTCTTTTCTGTGAGGATGACAGAGCATTAGAACTGGTTGCCCAGAAAGGCTGTGTCATCTCCATCCTTGGAGATATTCAAATGTTGTCTGGACAGGATCCTGGGCAACGTACTCTAAGCAGCCCTGCTTCAGCATGCGGACTAGATGATCTTCAGAGGTCCCTTCCAACCTCAACTATTCTGTGWTTCTGTGAAAAGTTTTGGCCCCAAAATGATAATTCAAAATAATTTATATTTCCAAAGGAACTATTTCACTATTTCATCAGATTCACCACAGGACTCATGTACCTCCAAGTAACTGAAGAGAAAGGTAGCTGTCCTTTCTTAGCCCTTGCTTCCTCCAAAAGAAACATACATGCAAATTATAAGGATGCAATTGTAAAGCTTATTAAGACATCCATGCATTTCCTGTACATACAGACTGTATGATTCTGATTTTCACGCACGCCTGAAAATACAAGCAACCACCCACAGAGCTAACTGGCAAAAGTGTTAATCAGCATAATGCAGTTTATATTTCTCCAAAAAAGAGTAGCAGAGTTTCATGGGAGAAATAAGTAGCAAAAGTACCCATTTCCTGAACATTCCAGGATTATTAAACAAAATRGAAGATATGAGCCATTCAGACCTTTTTTCAGGGAAGCCTGGTTGATACTTGCTGATTTCTAGTTAGTAACATTATAGCATATCTCTTCTCCAAAAGTTACAACAAGGGGGAACATGCTGACCACTCACTCTCTGATGGATCCAGAGAATAATGGCCTTTGGTATRCTGTTTTGTTTTGCTTTTGTTTTCCTCTGATCATGCAAGCAAGTAATCCCATGAGACAAAGGGGAAACCTTTGTCTCAAAAAACTGAGAGTTTGCAACCTATACTGTGTAAAAGGATTTTTGAGACTGAAAGGTAGCTCCATGGGGTTCACAAAGAAGAGAGATGGTGAAAGTATAGCCCAAAATGAGGCTAGAAGAGATTCCTTCTGACATTTGCAGACTCTGCAATTATGTTGACCAGCCTAGCATGGAGTTTCTAATAAATTAAATTTTTGCATCAGAACTTCAAATAAGTAAAATTTCATGAAAGTTTCAGAAGCACTTCTGGGCTTCAGACACAGAATATATATTTATAAATACAGCAATAAATATAGCAATAAAATACATTTATTTATATATTTAGACCTAACTTTTCTGATGTGCCTACAGTATATTCTTCAAAAGAAGTACTAGAGGAGATAAATCATTCTGTCCTATTGTTACAGAAGCTACTGCACCTGATTTACAAAACAAAACTGATTATTAGTGTATATTCTRTATTACAGCTAGGCTGTTGAAACGATTAATCTTCAAAGTCAATCTAAATTAAAAATACTTACAGCACATAGTACGTAAAATATGTGTTAAATTGTGTTCAAAGTCAGAGCAAAAGAGAAAAAAGGGACCCATGAGATCACCTTTTTATACAGTACTCTACAAGAGGATGTTCTCTGAGGGAAGAATGGAGGTATGGGATGACAAGTTAGCTGTTTTTGAGATGGCAAATTTCAGCTCAACTCACATGTAACATTAAGCAAAGTATAYACCTTCTTGTCTTAAATCACCGTCACATGTATGCTTCAGAAAAGGCCTGGTAACAAATATTTTTGCCATATTCTAAATTATACTGAAAATTTCTCTCATGCTATTTTGTTTGACAAAAACACTACAAAACCTGAATGAACACATTTGAGGTATGAATTATACTACAAATTCTTCATTTTTTCTTTGTGTTCTCTATTTGCATTATGTGTTTATTAAGCAATAATAATGATGAACTTTTACACAGAAAACTGCTCATTTTGAATACGAAAGAATAGATTATGGCATTAGTTACATCAAGGTGAATATGAGGTATTTCACTGGTGTAAAGGTAGAGTTTACTTTCATGTCAGTGAAATAGGTGGATATTATCCAAACATTATAAAATAYTTCCTGAATGAAAGCTTACTGTAGTACAGGGAGAGATAGAAACCACTTTTAAATTATTATGAAAAGTGACAAAAATTTAGTGACATAATCTTATATTAAGTGTAAAATAAAAATTTACATTTCCTACCTAACTACCTACATCATTCAGACATAAAATGTATTTTCTTTATAATATTTTTCTTTGGATTCTCTTTTCTCATATTTTCTCTTCCAGAGCTTCTGGTTTTCATTTCTCTTACTAGAAATGAAACAGCTAGGCCCAGCACACATATTACCAAAATATAAATATACATTAATTTTCATTTTTTAGGCTGCAAGATATAATTCATGCATACAAGATTCAACAACAAGCCCGCATAAGAATTGCTAATTGATGTCTGTTAGTCCAAGTGAAAACTGAAATCAAGAAAGGATTTCCCCTTGTTGGAAAAGTTTTGAAAAAAATAATTGCTCAAATGTGATAACCTACTTCTCTTGATATAATAAAACTAAATAGAAAGCTCACCACAGAATATTAGCATAAACTGGCAGATACTTCAGGAAACATTTGATATGAACTCCGTTTAGAGGACTTAATACGGAGATAGAATTATCTGTAGAATTAATTTGTGTATGGAATTCAGTTAAGAATGACCAAATGGCAAGAAGGCTTTACAATTAATAGTTTAAACAGACTGAGATAAGTATAGGAATTCATATAAATGATAATACTGTGATGGCTAATACACAAGTTACGTTCTGGGCCTTTATAAGTGCAGATATGCACATTACACAATGTACAATACTTGATCCCTTACCTGCCAGTTGGCAGGTAAGTCAAGGAACAGAAGTCTGTGAAAACTAAATTATACATTCACTGCCACAGATGAAATTCCTAGGTCAACATTCAGGCAATTTGGAGCCAACAGTACTACTTCTAGCTGAACTTCACTTCTYCCAAGAAGTTTCACGAGCAAAACTATCGTTCAGAAAAAGAAGAAAACCTTTCAATAAACAATCCAATAAGATGAAGTTTTATTCACTGCATTTGAATGTTAGTTAAATATTAAATATGACSATTCAAAAAGCACATCAGTTTTAAATATTTTTTTCTTTCCTGAATTTCTCTTCTCAGTCCACTTCCTGCAAAGGTTTAAAGTGTCTCAGGGAAGCACTGTGGAGAATGTTACACTCCTTAAATTCATGGTCCATTAGGTTTACATATTAAAACAGTATTTTGATCATGGCATCTGCCTATTTGACATTTTTTGGCATTCTTCTTCTTTGGCATTTTAATTACATACACAGAGATGCTTTTAAAGMCTTTTGCTTACCCTCTTAAGGGAAAGAATTCCCTCTCGTGTTTCTTTGTCAGTGGATATGGAGAACACACCAGAGCCATCACCGTTTATGATTGTGTACTTCATGTCTGCATTTGAGCCAGTGTCTGCGTCGTTTGCCTTGATTTTGCCGACTGCTGATCCTACTTGAGCTGATTCAGGGACATACAGCTGGTAATGTTCTGGGGAAAAAAGAACAGACTTTAGATGATATTTTCTAGCCCACCTAAAGAACTGAATTTTGAAGTAATCAAGAGAGTACATCATTAATCTTAAAGAGAAAATGCTGCTACTAAAAAATTTAGGCATGCCTAAATTATGGAACCATTATGTTTTTGATACACTTCTGTGTAAACGGAGCAGTACTTCATATACAAAGCTGACAAATAAGAACTATGAACATATATAGATTCCTGAATGAATTCAAAGTGAAATTGCATCTTACATGAATTTCTTGTTCAAAATCAAAATTAGCTAATAAAAAGTTTTGGTTTTCAGTCATTTTTGTTGTTCATCATGTAACACTGAAATTATCTCTGAAGTTTATTTCACACCACCATGTTAAAAAGTACATCTTCTCCATAGTCAAAAAATATGTCTTCAACAACTTACCATCAAATGCAGTCAAATTAGTAATATTTCTTTTGACCTGAAAAGTCATTATATCCTATATCTATAGTTTATGTTTAAAAATCTAGTCAGTTGATTTTGCAGCACTGAATCAACATGCATGTTTTCTATAGAAAAATTTGTGCCTCATACAAAAACTCTTTATTTTTATTTATTTATTTATTTTTTGTCAGCAAAAATCCCTTTGCAAGCAAATATTTATTGGTATCCATGGTAAACGAAAATGAACATAACAGATACTTAAATGCGTTCTACAACACTGACCATAAAAAGTACCCATAACAACTCTGATGGCCCTTTAGTATTTGTGTAACTTGATAGATTAATCATTAGAAAGTGAAGTATATTTTTGGAAAAATTAGTCAAAGAAGTAATCGCTGACCCAATTAGTAGGCATAATGGCTCATCACATCGTCTACAAAGCAACTATTGTCTTGTCAACAAGCTGCATACAGTATGCTTATGGAACATACCTTCTCTAAAGTGCAAGATATTGCTTTGTAAGCGAGGATCAGTTAATACAAGAGTAGGGGGAAGAACTACAGTAACKCTAGTATCTTCCAATTCTTATACTTTTAAACATGTTTTTTARCACACTGTTTATTGTAAGATAGCATAGCTCTGAGTCACTGTAGCATGAATATTTTAAAATCTTAAGAAACTCTTTACAGAGTTCTGTGTTCCTTTCCTAATGTTGGAAACGTTCCATGGCTCAATGGAAAGAAACAAGGCTGTTTGGAATTTTCCTCTTTTTTCCAAGTTTGTATTTCCAGCAGTTGTAAGAATATCAATTATTTAACACTATATAACACTAAGGGAAATGTGACCATATCTGAAACAGAAAATAAGTTACTACGCATTAGGGGATTCTCAAGGGAAATAAGAACTGTCCAGCAGAACAACACAAAAAGTAGAATTAATCATGTAAAAAAAAAATTACCAACAGTGATGTAACAGTGAAATTGATTAGATATGGATTCAACTAAAATGCATAGTTAATTYTTTGATATGCATATAAAAGTCATCTTCATGAATTTCAAAATAGGTGAATTCTTTTGAAACTTTTCATGCTTACAGCTGATCTCAGCTGACACTTTCATATTGCTGGTTGTTTTATTTCATACATAAAATCAGATTGACAGGATGAGATACATTTTGGAGTTTACTTCTTTTTAAAATGAATGTGAAATGTGTTTGATACSTTTGCTCTGACTAATGTATCCCATAAAAAAATGAGATCATAAAGCTATGTCATGTAGATATAACCAAGCTTCTTCAGGAACTGGAAGTGTTAAAGCTGTGAGATGAAGTGAACTAAATAGAGACTTCCAAATACTCAGGCTACTTCAAATATATCCACATGTGCTTTATAATCACACCCTAAGTGTTGGCCATCTGTTTAAAAGAACATTTTACTGATACYAACTTTAAACTTTAAAAAATATTAAAATCTCAAGCAAAATACACATTTGAAAACATGATTTAATTAGTTCTGTAGAACTGAAATGTTTCAGAAAATGATGTAATGAAAGGAATAGTGTTAAAAGCTAAAAATTGCCAGATCATGAAGTCAGAAATGCTTCTCAATAAGAATTCAACTACTGCTTCACAGAAATAGCCTGAAGATACCTTGTACAGACAGGTGCCAATTAATAATTACAAGTAATACTATCTGAAATCAACAAATGCATAAGAGAATAAAATTCAGCAACATGAAGGTGTGAGAAAACATTTTATTGACATTTATTTAGACTWGAGCTGAAAACTGGAAATGTCCTTGTTACACACTGAGTAGTTGTAAATTCTATTCCTGTAAATTAAATTAACTTGATCAATTGAAAATTTCTTTGGGCATTAAATAAATTTTGRTAAGATTAAGAATAAAAGGGATGTGGAATGGGAACACTATGAATTTATGAGTCTTATTTTAACCTATCTGCCTGTCTCAAATTACCTAAAAAAGTTTGTCAGAGATTCAGGAATGCTCAGGATTAGGCATCATTCTCTAGCAAGAATTTACCAAACTGTCTGAATTTAGTACGTTCCTACACTCCAAGGATTGTGGCCTTCCAAGATCTASTGTAATAGCAGGAATTTCACACTGTCTTGAAGCTGCCCTAAATTGTTCTAGAGGATCTGTCCAGTGGAACACAGATCAAGATTCTATAGAGGTCGATTTGGCCCTCAAATTTTATGTTAACGCTCTTTTAGATGCATTCACTTGGCTCTTGAAATGAGCAAAATGATACTCTTTTCTAGTTTAGGTACTTTATAGGATAGTGGTATCACTTTGCAAAGCTTTAATCTATGCAAATTAAAACATAGATCAAAYACATATAAGCAATCTTCATCTTTGTTTCAATAAATTATATAACTTTTTTGTTATCATAATACAAAAACAATTTACTGATTTTTAGAACAATTGACTTCTCTTCCAACTAGCACACAGGCAACCTATAAGGCTGTTCTACCTTCAGGCTCAAAAAARTATCTGAATCTCTATCTGAATCTCTGCAGAAGAGAAACACAACAGTATATCGTGCAACTCAACAAGTATGTTATTCACTTTATTAACAAACATGCTATTTACTTTATTTTAATTATTAATCTATTCTATTGATAAATTTGGACTTACTTGTCTAGGGTACAATGTCCTCTGGAACAGTAAAAATTATGTTACTTGAAAAGGAAGGGAGGAGAGGCATAATACTAGGCAAATAAAGTGAGAAATGAGAGTAAATATTTGGCATTCTTGTTGTTTGTTTATCCAAGCTACAGTTTCAATAACATGAGGATAAATACTGCTTGGTGATGAACCAACAGATGCATTCATTCATACAACATAGCTCACACACTGACTCCTTTGGCTATCTACTAGCAAACTGACAAACATAGCAACTGAGTGCCTTAATGTAAAATGCTGCCATATCTTAACTATATATAGAAAGAAAGCTTTTTTTTTTACCTAAAACTACATAGATGTTCAGTCATGAGCCAAATTGGTGAGATATGGAAGATATGTGGACAGTGAGGCAGCCTCAAAGGATGATGATTATCAGCAAAAAATTCAATTGGTAGCCAATTAGTAGTAGTATCTTTTAGAGATTAGTATGGGAACCAATACTATTTAATGTCTTTACTAATAAACTAAATGATGAGTAGCATGCACTCACAGCATGCTTGTGGATGACACCTACTCAGTGGGAGCAGGCCTGAACAGGCTGGAGAAATGGGCTGACAGGAATATCAGAGAGTTTAGTAAAGGCAAATACAAAGTCCTGCAGCTGTAGAGGAACCGTAGAGTCCCATGCACCAGTACGGTAGGGCTGACTGGTTATAAAGCAGCTGTGCAGAAAAGGATCTAGGTATGCTCATGGACAACAGGTAGCCCATGTACCAGCAATGCAATTTCGTAACAAACAAGGCAATCTGCATACTGGGCTGCCTCAGCAAGAGTGTTGCGAAAAGACTCAACGAAGTGATCCTTCACCTCTATTCTGCACTTGTGAGACTGTATCTGGAGTGTTGCTGGGCTCACTGCTGCATCAGAGACATCGATGTACTTGAGTCAGCCTAGTGGAGGGCTACTAAGACAGTCACAGAGCAAATGACATACGATGAAAGGCTGAGAGAGTTGGGTTTAGTCTTGAGAAGGCTCAGCAAAGATTTTATTGTTGTCTATAACTACCTTATGGGAAGGTATAGACATGTCAGAGACAGTCATTCCTCACAGTTTCATTGTGGGAGGATAAGAGCTAACAATTACAAACTGGAAAACAGGAAATTCCAACTCAAGAAAAGCTTTTTTTTTTTCTTTCTTTTTTTTTAACAAGAGGGTAGTCAGACACTGCAGCAGGCTGTCCAGACAGTTGTAGAAACTCCATTCTTGGTGGTATTCAAAACCTGACTAGATAAGACCCTCAGCCACCTCCTCTAACTGAAATTGCTTTAAGCAGGGTWTTGAGTCGTATGACCTTCTAAAGGTCCTGCATGACTCCATGCTTCTGTGATCCATGAAGTTATACCTCAAGTTTTACTGTAAGTTTTCTCTGACAAAATCACAGTGCAGCTTCAATTCTGGACTGAACTCAGTCTTGGTAGGTGGCTTTCTGCYGTAAAGTTTTTCTTCATTAACACAGATGCTTATTTGCTTTACATGTAAGACATGATTTTGGATTTTCTTTTGAGACTGCAGCTTTTTAAAAGTCCATTTCTCACAGTCTTTCTTGGATAGCTGTTACATAGCCATCTTCTTTCAACTACGATTACTCTGAATATAATAAATCCAAATTGTGTTTGTTATGAAGCCAATAACTTCTGTATTTCCAGCAGCTCAGTCAAGGAATTTCATAGTCAAGACCTTTACTCTGAAAATTCTTTCTGATGACAATATCCCTTTCATTTTACTAAACTAAGGAARAAAAATTTAAGATGTGTAAATTCAGCTTTTTTCACAGCCAAAAAACCTCTTTGCAATTTCTAGAAAAATATTTGTACTCTAAGTGAAGTCTTTACATATTTGCAAATATGAACATAACTGACACTAAAATAACCTTCAAAACTTAGACAGCCTGCTTGCCTTGAAACTTCGAAGAATATAGTCCTCTTGGGCTAATTTTAGGAARAATTTTCTTCTTAGATGTGACAGACTTATTTAGCTGAAAGACTTGTGCATCCCCATGCTCCTGTTTTTTACATCATAGTGCAGACTTTATGAGTTATCTGTATGATTAAGATTACAACCAATGACAAGTTTCATTTATGTTTCATGCAACTTCGTTTTTATAGAGAGTAACTAAAAGTACSAGAGAAACTTCTGGATAATTTTCTGAATTTAAAAGTATTCTGGCTTGTAAAAAGTGTGAACTTTATGGGTAAAATGCAAACGGAAAGCAAGCTGTATTTCCTGTATTTTCAGATTCAGTGTTTTCCAGTAAGTATTGAATATCCAACTATGCATTTTCTGTGCAAATGTGTGAGAAAAACAACATRCACACTTCACAATCATCACTAATGAACAACTTAATGGTTGGGCTTGATCTGCAGCAGTCTTTAGAGCTGTGCTGTGTTGAGCATATTCTGCACCACAATCCAGGCTACATCAGGCAGCTTGGGTCAGCAGAGAGCAATAGTAACACTTATAAAGAGAACCTGCTCCATTTGGACTATTTTTTCCTGGGGTTAGTACAGCTTGGATTGTGCTCCCATTGGGGGTTAGCTTCACAAGGAATATGAAAATGAAAGCCATAATGGATAGGTCCTAGTTCTATCTCTCCATTTAGAAAACCAAAACCCAAAACCCATTACTGCCTCATTCAGATCCCTTATGGGATCTGAAAAAAAGAAAAAGAAAAAGAAAAGAAAAAAAGAAAATCATTTATTTCTACCACCAGAATCTTTCAAAATGGTTTTATTTTGATACTTATGATATATATAGTGAGCAATCTATCCTGCACATAGAAAATCCTCACAGATAATACTCAATTAAGTGAAATATAAAGCACTGCTTGWTTCCATCCCATTCTTAGGAGTAAAGTTGAACATACTTAAATAYTCTCTTGTTACATTTACTTCCTTTAATTTTTACAGAAGATATCTGATTGTGGGAATTGCTCTTTTCATGTCCATAAAACAGAATATCATGAGACCTATTATGTGATCAAACGWCATTAAACAACTTAAGTCAGATTTCAATTACTGAAAAGTAAACTATAGTGTAAGTGATAAATGAAACAATTTGGTAGATTTAACTTAATGCTGTGCAAATATTTGTCTGCTCACAGATAACRTAGAAAAAGAAGACAATAAATCAAACAAATCACTTTACACAATATTTGCTCAGTCCATAGAAGCATGCACTCAAAGACACATATACTTCATTTCTTATCTCTAAACTCTCTTAGGTACTTAAKGAACATCACCCTTTCTTAAGTCCTGTACTCATCTCACATGTCCACTTCTTAAGGCATCTCTTAAGGCACATCATAGATTACTGATTGCTTCTAGYATGTTAGAAAGGTACAACATAGGAGAAAATTTAGAAATCATCCAGGTCACTGAGCATCTTCCCTTTCAATAGTCAATTTTCTCAGGACATTATCGAAGTAAACTGTTTTTTTATCARCCCCTTGTCATTGTTTCAGCAACCTTGCTAGGCAGATGGCTCCAAATACTTCTTCTGATGAATCAAAACCCACTACGTATCCTGTATGTTTAAGACTATTGTATCTTGGCCTGACACATTCAAGTTACACACTCTTACCATGTAATGCAAGCATGTAATATGCATTTTCCCCCTTTTCGATAGGCTTCCAGCTGATAGAGTCAGAAAAAAAAACTCATGCTCTGAAAAATGACAGAAATGGAAGTTTGCTAGTTCATATTTATCTACTGTATGCTCAGTTTCTGATATAAAACTTCAGCTATTTTTATAGAAGGAACAATTAAGGCTAGGGGGCTTGGTAATTTACTTGTGATGGTTCCCTGCAAATCCAGAAAATCAGTTCACTGAACACTAACCATATCCACAAAGGAAATGTCACTCAGTGATCATTCACTCTGAAACCTGAGCATACATTTTATAAACACAATTGACTGAAATAATTCTCCAGTGTTTAGAACACAAGAGTAGCAAAATATTCAAGTGCATGAATTATGCAGTGTGATTATAATGTAAGTATGTACTATATCCAAATTTTAATAGCAGTTTTGCTTATCAAAGAATACAGATCCTAAAATTTGTTATTAAAGCTTTAATGATTCCAAAAAATCTACCTTTCTTTCCTTATGTATATAACTAAAAATCTGACTTATGTAGATACCATTATCATTTTAAAAGTCTGTACTGAAATACAATTTATATCTGATCAGCACCACTAGCTACAATTTCTAGGTTACAAGTAATTGGTTCTAGGTCTTTTCTTTTTCACATTAAAGTTCACCTGTCATTTAAGACCTCTTTAACAATACACTGAAATGCTCTGGATTAATCTTGACATCCCAAGTTAGCTAAGATTACTATGTTGGGCAAGAATTCACTGTTTTTCAGAAAACTCTAAATTTTAATCACAGGTGTTTTAAGAACACAGCAAAGGGAAAACTATGAACAATGCTCAAATTTTCTCATGAGAYTCTACCCTTTCATTCTCATTATGTTGCCTCAGTCTTCATAACAGAACAAAAAATAAGCTATATATGATTTTTAAGTAATACCTTCTTCAGAAATAAAATAAATTAATGGAGGTTGTTGTATTTCCCTATCACTCATGAATATCTCATTTCCCCTGGCATGAGCATATAGGTTACTTATTTCATCTTTTAACAAGATATTAGTAATTGCTTTTCAGCAGACTGATCAAGCTTTCCAGACTCATCCTGTCCAAGTCTACTGTTTACACAAAGAGCTAGTTCTGTACCTGGCTTTGTATAAACACTAAAAAGGAAACAGGATTTGTCCAAAATCCTGGAGTCGAAAAAAAAAAAAAACCAAATAACATGCCTTTAATCTGTATATCTTTGGAGATCTTAGAATACACATATGAAGAAAATTGTTGGTAATGTCAAAGACTTGAAACATTCTTCATGCAACATGTAAACTAAAATTATACATACATAYATATATATATATATATATATATATATAYACACACATATATAAAGTATCTGAAATTGTGAGCTACCTGCAGGAGCAAGTACTGAGTACAGCAGTACAAAAAATTCAGCTGTGCAACACAGAAATGATAAAAAATTGACAATAAAATAACATTTCCAGGCTGGGTAACCTTGATTTTGAAGAAAGAAAGTGAAGTATTGGGGACTTGAAGAGATAAATCTTCTGCAGAACAGAAATATTAGTGTTCTTTGGAAGTCAGGCTTGAAATCAACATTTTACATGSTCCTCTAAGAGAAAATCGGAGAAAATTTAGCTGTTGCTCATTTCACCTGGCAGCAGCCAAGCACTCAATCTGCAGGCAGATGGCTTTGGACTAGCCATCAGCAGTGGGGAGTGGGAGAATGCTGAGGGCTAAGTCTGGGGATCATGGGAACCGCATGAAATGTTGAATTAAAAATGAGGATGTAGAAAGGACCATACAGTGGCATAATTACTAGAGGAGGTAGCTACATTATCTACTGGTGTGGCATAAAAAGAAGRCATACACTTTGATTTGCTGCTGTTATGGTTCTAGAACTACTTATACGTGCAGTGTATACGCACACTGCATCTTTACCAGCAATGAAATTTGCACTAAATGCCATGCCTACGTGCATATTGTGCATGTGTAGAGAGCTAACTGCTTAGGAACCTTCCTGTTCACATTGTAAGATCTAAGTTTTGAAAGAGTGTGAATAACAGATATGCTTAATTAGCTAACGAGTTATATTAACGAGGCTGGGTAGTAGGTRCAGTGCAGACACCTTATTAGCACAGAGCAGAATTAAATGTCTCCTTCTGGGATGTGAGCTTGCTTTTGCAGGACTAATTTGAGTACATTCAAACAATACTACCATTTAAATATGACTCCATTCTTTTCATAAAATGACTTGCAAAAAAAAGTGAAGTCAAACAAACCATGAACATACATAAACATCACCTTTTCTGTATACAATGCCGTGAAACAACCAAGCCACAACAATGAAGCTTTATATATATATAAAAAAAAAAAAGTTGTTTTAAGCCATGGGTTGTATTTAAATTCTGTTTTATGCTAAAGAACTGTTTCACATAATAAAATCTGCAAATAGGCTATCASAGAAATCATTTCCTTGTAAAACTAAGCTGTAAACCCAATAATAACTAAAGATCTCCTACACACTGTCCAGAATGTAATCACTAGCACCTGAAGCACAAAACATGTCACTGGAAGCATCTGCCTACTGTGATGATCTTGATGCAATCAAAATCTATTCATCCTAAACAAAGTAAAACATGCAGAATCTATTTCATCCTAAACAAGACCATACAGAACTAATGAAAGAACAGCAAACAGTCAATTATGTAACTCAGTAGATAACATTTTCTATGGGACTACTGAAAGAAATGTTTATCTATGAAATTAGTGCCCACAATCATCAGTCAAGTAGATCTACAAGTGATTAAAACTAACATGAACTGGGAGATGCTGATTATTGAAAAGCAAAGACCTTTCTATGTAGAGCACTATCTGTCAGCTTACATATACATATACCATTAATAACCGCATATTCTAAAGAAAGGAAGCTTTCGGTGATGAAGAAAAATAAATTAGTGTTGTATAAAATGCACCGAAGCCATTGATAGGCAAAATGTATTTCAGGTTTCAGTACGTAAATTCACAATCACAAGCCTTCTCCTAGAATACAGTACTGTTTTCTCAAGTAGAATTTTTCAATCATTTTCCTTATTTCAGAGATTACTGTTACCATATATTCAACTCTCTTCCAAAACTGCAACCATCAGACTGATAAATTTGTGCACTAAGGTTTCTTCTTCTTAGTCTTTTTGGTATTTTGGAAAACTACAACTCTTTTTTTTCTTTTTTAGCAATCTCTGAAAGAACATCAGCTATATTTTGAAAAGACGCAGAAAAAACACAGTAAATTCATTTAAGCAGATATATTTATCTCCTCCACTTTTACGTTTTAATTAGATTTAATTGTATTTATTCAAACGTCATAAAGGGGACAAATCCCACCAACCTTAGTCCATGGGCATCTTTAATGAGCACCTGTCTACAGAGACTAAAAAGATTCAATCTTTCAAATATATACAGTAAAACATGCTTCTAAATAAAAGAAATAATAAAAGTGCTAACCAAATGAGCTTCCCAACATGCTCAGAAGTGAAGTATTCCTACAGTTACATTCAGATTCGTAATTTACAAGTATGGCCATGCATAAAAGAAAATTAACCAAAAGGGAACTGGAGGTATAGCTGAGGCTCAGCATCTTCCGAGGGCTCTACACTGAATATATGCAATTTTGGCTAGCACTTTCCTTCAACTCAATTCTGAACGTGACAAATCTCAGCAAGTCTCATTTAGCATCCCATCTAATGAGGAAATTAAGGAGAAATTTAACTCAAAATCATGACATGCAAAGAAAGGAGAAGAAAAATAAACACTGAAATTAGTTTTATTAGTGTCATGTGTTATGATGCTGAGATTGCCTGATTTTAGAGCATCTGTATAATGGTTCTGTGTCAGTAACATATGGCTGCTTGAAAAGTGTTKCAGTTACACTTGTTGAAAAGGAGCAAAGAAGTAACGTGCTAGTTATAGTTACGGTATGTGATTCCTATATTAGGAAAAATAGAGCAAGTGTTTCTACTCTACTACACTCACTCCAGGTATAATATTTTCTGAAATAATACTTCCTGAAAGAGAAAAAATTATGGTTCCTAAATACTTTTTTTCCCCATTTTTGTTTTGTTAAACAATAAGTTTTCATTAAAAGTGAAATGAAATTATGTTGCTTTCAATGTTATTTTTGCAATTATTAGACTCCCTTAGAATGTACAGAAACAATCTGAAAATTGTGTATTTTTTTCATTTCTGAATAAATATTAACATAGATAAAGGAATATATGTGTCAATGTACTTTTCTGCTTGTCAGTCAGTTTACTATCCAAACACTTCCATTCAAAATAAATATTGTAAGCTGGTATATATGGATCTGGTTTTACCTTATTTTGTCCATGAATTTGCAGGAAAATTAGGGTATTTTCCTAGTCTAACTATATGTTACTTTTGTACAAATACAGGTTTTATCTTTTGCTTTTTCAATAGTTAGCAAGTATTAAATATTGTGATGGATGCAATAACAATGCTGTGGGATATGAAAACAAATATATTTTATTTAAGGCAATGTTCCAAGGCATTGTGTTTTTATGTTTTTGTGAGGCATAGCAAAAAATATTCATTTCTATAACATTTTTAATGAGCCTTCTTACTGCTTGACCAGATTTTACATAATGTGTATTGCCAAGGAGCTTTGTTTTTCCCTGGAGCTTTGTGATCTCTACTATTGTTTATAAATCTTCTCRTTCAAACAGCTTAATGTATTTTCCTGTGGTTGTACCTATTGTTGTACTAGTCTGTTATGTACTACAAGTGCTCAAACAATGTCCAAGTCCAGATTACAATATTCTTATTGGTCTTGAGCCAATCTGCAAAGGAAAGAAGGTTCAGCTATGCAATTTCATTCTGAAAAGAATTTTAAATAAATTGTTGACTGATTTTAGAATTCCTAGAAGACTCCAGCTCATGTCAGATCAATGTGCACACAATGAGTTGGGTACAAATTAATTAGTCCGATTAGTGCTCATATTAGGATGTTCTAACATGAGCATTCCAGCATATGTTTTTCATATACACATGTGAGAACATTCAGTTTGACATCAGCATCTACAGTTCATTTAATTGGGATAAAGGTGGACTTCACTGTAAGCCTGCAAGAGAGAGCAACAGCAAAAGTTTTGACCGCCCGTAAGGCAAAAAGTAATCCTAAAAGTTTGCATGAGTGTAAGAGAAACAGAAAATGAATTTCAGACAGATGTGTATGGAAGTGGACAAACGAGTGATGGATTCAATCTTTTAATATATTACCTTTTGTTGTTTTTTACTAAGGGAACAATACAATTCACTTACTGGATAAAAATAATATTGTCATGTGGTTTTTGAAATTCTAAAAGGAATGCAGAATAACCCATATATGACGTAAGTATTCCTTTCCATGCAACTCATTATTACTCAGTTTTTAATACCCTACTTATACTATATCTGCATTTCAAGTTTCATCTGAGAACACTCAAAAATCAAAAAGTATTAGTGAATACAAACTCTTCCCCAGTTGCCTTCTCCCAGTGAATTTGAACACTAATTGGAGTTCACTAATAACTGCTTATTTCACTGAAAACCAACACAATTTTCAAATCAATTATACAGTGAAATTGTACATACTTTGAGGAAACCTGGGTGGGTTGTCGTTGACATCAGTGAGTGTGATATTCACTGTTGTTGACCCTGACAGCCCTCCAACCTGCCCAGCCATATCTTTGGCTTGAATGACAACAGAATAATGCTCTCTGGCTTCCCTGTCCATGTTGTGCAAGGCAGTCCTGATGACTCCTGTGGTGGGGAAAATAAAATAAAATAAAATAAAAAACAGAAAAAGAAAAATCAGGGTTAGTTTCTACTGGCAAAAGCAAGAGCTTCCTCCTTTTCAGGAAAGATGAGGCATGAGAGATTTTCTGGAAATGCAAAGCTTTTTTACCAACAAAATAAGCTGTTTCCGATATTCAGAATTATAAATCAATTGGTGATCTCCTGTGTGCAGGTAACTAACAAATAATGGATTACATACCATACTACACAGAGATGCTTGAGAGTGCTCCACTTTTTTCTTTTTTAATATAACACTGCCAGATGCTGCAGGATAGTCAACTTGCTTGAGGATATGAAGAAATTAAAATCATCTATATTGCAATATATTTAATGATACATTAATAAATAATTAATCCAACTTATATAACATTGTTAGCCAAAAGCTGCACTCTAGTGTTTTATGATACATAACAATAGTTTAAATATCTGCTTTACAGAAATATTAATGAATGGGAATTCATGCCTCACTGAAGAAGCCTTAAAATCCTTTATTTTAACAAAAGAAAAGTAGTTTTCTGAGCACAATGTGGTATTCCTCTTAGAGTTACCTAAAAACGAGATTTTATTTGATAAATCTCAATTATATACATTTGTATTCATAAGTGTGACTTACCTAGTACTTGTCTGCAATGTGAAAAATAAGCTTTTATTTTTTTAGTACTTTTTTCTAGAGAAAATTAAATTAAAAATGGATAATTCTGTTTATTTTTATGTATCATCATCAGAAACATTTCCTTGCATTTAATCAATTACACATGCACAAGGAAAGATTACAGTAAGCATGCCACGATCACCTCTCCGGGCTTAGTTTTAGCTATGGAACTGTTTTTTACTCTTGATAATGGCTGCAAAGAAAACCCTGCTGATTTATTTGATCACAGGCTGACAGGAGCTTCATGAAGTTTAAGGGAAACACAAAGTCCTGTACCTGGGAAGGAACAGCCCCATCCACCAGTACAGGCTCGAGGCCAACCAACTGGAAAGCAGCTGTGCAGAAAAGGACCTGGGGTTCTGGGTGGACAAGGTGACCCATTAACCAGTGATGCGCCCTTGTGGCAAACAAGACCAACTGTGTCCTGGTCTGCCTTAGCAAGAGCGTTGCCAGCAGATCCAGTGAAGAGCCTCTTCCTCTCTACTCAGTACTTGTGAGGCCCCATCTGGAGTAATGTGCCCTCTGCTGGGCTCCCCACTAAATGAGAGATGTGGGCATACTGGTGCAAGCCCAGTAGAAGGCTACTAAGACGGTCACTGAGCAAATGACATAAAAAAGAAGCTGAGAAGCTGGGCTTGTAGATGGCAGAGGAAAAACCTTAGTGCTGTCTACAACTACCACATGGAAGGAGGTATAGAAGGAAGAACTAGATTCTTTTGGGAGGTGCATGGTGATAGGATCGTATGTAATGGACATAATTCAGAATATGGGAAATTCCACTCACATGTAAGGAAAAGAAAATCATAGTGTGAATAATCAAACAGTGGAACAGGCTATTCAGAAAGGTGGTAGAATCTCCATCCTTGGAGACATTCAAAATGTGACTAGATTTAGCAAGTTGGTCTTACTGGACTTCACTGAACAAGGGATTGGTCTCTTCCAACCTAAACTATTTTATGGTTTATAGGATTAAGTGTCAGGAAAACAAATACCCGTTCTTTCTTTATAATTTTATAAGTTAATATCAGTATCATATATTGCTTTCCAATCAGAATTTTTGTGATTTTTAAAGTACTTGAAACAAATAGAAATAAAATACACCCCCCAGTAAAATAGTTAAATATTGTTAAATAGAAAAATGAAAAATATGTGAAATGTTACATATATTAATAGTAAACCCTCAAAAATCTGTATTTTTAGCATAACTTAATTTTGAATCCTTAAACTGAGTGTTATAACTGGTAGGAAAATATAGCACAGAATGAACAAATTTTGTTTCTGGGAAAATTTTAAACACGTAGTAGCCATTAACAAAAATGAGCTTAAGAGGAGGAGTCTTGATCTTCTAAGCAATATGCTGTACTGTATGGTTCCCAAAGTCTGTGATCAACATAATATCAGATGATTAAAAATAATTTCCAGAATATTACTTTTGTTGTATTTTAAATGAAATTATTTGCATGTCTTCAGTAAAACTAACAAAACATTATTACATGATAAATGGAAATTTTCATGTAGATTATATCATTCTTTCCATTCTATTCTGAAAACAGATCACATTTATAAATAAGTAGACCTTACACAAAGAATAGTATTTTAAACAGTGTATGCTCCATTTTATCTGAATTGTGCGCTTTAAGTTCCTTTTTTTTGCAGAAGCTTAGATTCTGGACAAGCTGGCTAAAAATAATATACTAATATGTTTTACTTAATCAATGTATTTTTCCTTTATACATTTATTTATACAAATAGACTTTTTTAATCAAATTTCATCATAAAACCTGGAAGCAAACTATCTAAGCATAACATACATATTATATTAGAAAGGCATGAAGACATTTGGATAAAACTACTTTCTAAACTACTTTCATCAAAATCAATAAGCTTCACAAAATCTGTTCTACTTCTGGAAATTTTATTTTACTGAAAAATAGGAATGTAAAAAGTCTTATAACTCAAAATGTCATCTTTTGACATTTTTCAAATAAATTGCTTCAATTTTTACATTGAAATAATCATTCATGACGGCATTTCTTCATTCTCATTTTAATGATATAATGGAAATGAAGGTTGAAACAGAAGACAAACTTATTTGAACTGTTCATGTGTACATATGCACATGCAGGGAATACAGGATTTTTCTTTTCTTTTTAGAGCTTCCATTTCAACTGAAAAGAGAAAAAAATTCATAAAATGGAACATCTGTCTTTATACAACTTTCATTATTATAGTAGTCATTAAAGTTTTAAAACTACTTCATACAAACAGAAATCTCTCTGAATTACAATTCCTCCCTTCTTGCTCTTTGCTCCAAGAAGGTACTGTACTGAATCAACTCTTTCAGAGAGTTAATAAGGACATGTAGAACAACATGATTGCTAAACTCTTTCTCTCTCTCACTTGCATCATATTCTCCTTTTCAAATGAAAGCTGGCAAGTTTTTAATTTCAAAAACTTGAATCTAACATCTAGCATAAGAGGACTGAATTTAAGTTCGGAGTATGCTGAAAGAAAAGAGATAAGAGAAGGTTTAGTCCTCTTTCTTTTCTCAATCGAATACACATGTGTAACTCCTAAAATTACACTACCAGTATGAGCTAGGTAACACCAATGCAGATCCTAATGTTTTGTGCGTGGTACTAGCAACTCCACCAATTGTTTGGGCAGTAAAACTTTAAAATTACGTATTAACTTCAAATTTCTTTAATAAGCCCCAAAGTTGTGAGGGAAACTTCTTTTGATGTCCTTTCCAAGAAGACGGTAGGAAATTGCTTTTATGGTAGGAATTGCCCCTGAGTATCTTGAGTGTACTTGGTAGGGGCTCTTAAACATCACACAAGAAAATAGGAAGTTCACAGAAAGAAGGGCTATCTCCCTCTCTGAAACTATGAGGAAAATTGCCTTTTAAATTTAAACACAGACTAAATTTTGTCTCACACTTGCTGGGCATTACGGTGACCCTGTTAAGTGACTACTCTTTCAGCTATGTTTCATCTCCATTAAGACAAGAAATCAAGAAAAAAAAATACAAGGAGTACACATTATGGAGGCACCCCACCTTATTGCTGGTATTAGGCAAAGAATTTTTGCTGAAGTTTGATTAATGTATTAAAAACCACAACGTGCCTTAGCATTTTGGATCTATTGGAGTGGAAGTGTGAAGGACCACCATTACTGTTCCTTCCTATATGGAAGGCTCTCTCAGAGAATATTCTTTCTTTGAATTTCCTTATTTTTTACAATCATACTAATCTGTTTTTGTGTTTTTTCATCAACTTCAATGGCTCTTCTTTACCCCAGTACACCAGTAAACACCACCCATATCTCTTTTCAAATTTTGCTGTGATAGGCTAAACAAATTAAGTTCTTTTAGACCTCTCTCATGTTTTAGGCTCATCACTTTTCTGATAATTTCTGTAGTCTTGGCCTGCACATTTTCCAGTTTGATTTTATCTTCCTTGGATATAGATCTCAAGAATCCTACCTACATTACATCACATTGTTTACTCATCTGTGATTGACTAATACATCAGCAACTTTCACCTTCAACAATACTTCCAAATTAATGAGACTACAGTTATGGTAGATAGTCTTTATGGTAGATAGTAATTAGTTCTATAACATGGCCTTTAACATTGTACTATTACATTTCATTCTATTCTTATTTCTCTTGACCTCAAAGTCATAAACTTTTCCTCTGTATTGACAATTCCTCACAAGTTTTTGCCATCAGCAAATTTCATCAGCACAGCCCTGCATTTATCCTCAAAACATCACACAAAATTGACCAAGAAGAAAATTGAGGTGTCAGGCTCTGAAAAAAGATTGATATTTCTACTACTTTGGATAGCTTCTTTTCTTTCCTCTTTCCAGCACCTTTGGATTTGAGAAAGCCCTGAAAACAAGTATATTTTTGGCAAGCTCTACTTCCTTCTCTCCAAACCTATTCATGTTACTGAATACCGGTCAATTCCCGTTTTCTCTTTCCCCAGGTTTTCTTCTTGTAAGCTGCTTCTACACTGTGGCATCTAACAATGTATTATGTTGTCATTTTTGTTCTACGTAGAAACATTTTATTAGCATATAGAGAAAGCTACAGCTAAAGGCTCGACTGTAACTAATACTGTAAAAATGAAGATTTTTTAAATTCAAGTGCACACAATTATTAAGAAAATCACCTCATTTAAGTGTTTAACTGCATATTTATCTGGTGCATTTGAAGTAATTCATAAAAAGACTCATTTTATATTCAATAATCAACAGAGACTTTTAATTGGCTTTCTTTTCTGGCCAACTTCTGCATGATGTGTTAACATTCCCAGAATAAACCACAGCTCATTTTAACATCCCTAACTCAAAGGTTTCCTATTTAATGAAAAAAAAAAATAGTTTCACTTTAAAATATTAGTTTCAATATTAGTTTTTAAACTACCTATTTTGTTGTGTGCAAATTAATTTTTTTGTATAGGAAACAACCTTTCTGTTGTTAGACCATGAGCCTGCTCATTAGAAGAGTGAGTAGGTTATACTAAATCCACATATACTCCAATTTCTCGTGTGTCTGTCCTATCATAATCACATACACTAAACGGTTCAAGTATACTTTTAAATATCTATTTAAAATATCTGTTTTAAATATCTATTTAATAAACAATTATGTGTGTGATCTGACTAATTACTGAGGAAAACTGTTACAAAATTTCTTTTATAGGAAGCATTGGAATACGTTAATTTTATTCATATTATTTTGACTTTGTGAATAAAAGCTCTATTTCTGCTACTGCATTAATATGTGGTTAGCTTATTTGGTTTTATTATAACTTAATGCTCTGGATATACTGTATATACTAAAATACATTTCTAAATCTAATATTAATCTACCATATAATTAGACACATTCCTTTTAACATAAAGAAGTATTTTTTGTTTTTCACTTTTTAGAGCAAAAAACTGAGCAAGCACAAGTCTTTAGCATATGCATTTCATTTTTCTTAAACTTCAAAATTAATTTCAAATTTGGAACTCTCAATGAAATCAAAGAGATTTTGATCACATTCCAAATTCTGAATGCTTCTGTAACACAGGCATTTTTAATCTAGGTCTCTGAGTCAGATCTGCTGTATATAAAGAACATTATACATTTTGTTCCTGACCAAGACATCACTAGACAGAACTAGCTTCTGAAAGTCAGAGAACTTTTGCAATGACACTTAGTGCTCAGTTTTCTTCTATGGTTATGATTATAGTACTGAAAGATAGTAAAAGCCCTCCTGCAAAAAGCAGAAAAATTCTCTTTCTTAAAGAGAACTATCACTGAAGTAAAATACATGAACACAACACTGAGATACAACTGTTGTAATACAACAGAAATTGTTGAAAAACAAACATTTTCAATAGTAAGTTGCAAGAATTTCGTAAGAAAACAGTAAATAACTATGTTAGAATACGTTGTTTCATTTGATTAAAAGCAAACAGAATTAATTGGACTGGTTATATTATAACAGATACCAACAAGAAATCTGCTCTTAATACCTAAAGCCTTCTCAAAAGTCTTGATGAGCAACACCTTGAAATTACAAAATCAAAAAAGCTTGTGCTGAAGCCTCCTGCATTGAAGAATGTGTTCCCGATTGAGTGAAAAGTACAGTAATTTATCCAGCAATTGCATGGATGCCAGATGTAATCATAGCACCTTACAATGTTTTCATAACGAAAAGCATAACCAAATGAATTAAATGAAGAACTTGCTGCCACGCTGTCTGCCAGTGAGCAGAAAAGAAACTCTAACCTGCCATATGCAATTGCCACAAACCAAAGGAGTATCTATGACAGAATTACCATAGTAACTGGCCACCCCAACTGAGCAGGAAGCTGTCACTCTTTCTCTTATCAGTAGTTAAAACAGATATATATGGATGCCAGGTTTGTAATTTCTACTTCAGTTAATATTACTCATGGGTTTTTAAACTATTTTTCTTTCAGTCTCTTGTAGTCTGGTAGAATCAGCAGGACATTATCATCAGGAAAGTTTTTCTGCTGAAGTATTTGTCCCACTGTCTTAAAACTGCTGCTACTTCCAAATCGCTCTGCTACGGAAGAAGCATTTTCTGGACCTATTAGTAGTGGATTGCTGGTTTATACCACTGTTACTGTAGTCACTGCTGTAAACATCAGCTCTGCACTTAGGCCCAAACACGTATACTAAATGCATCAGCTAATTTAACATCTAAACAAAATCTACTTTTTTGGCACAAACCTATTTATCTAACCGCACAGTTCATTATATTAGTTAAAACACTTCAAAAGAACATCATAAAGCGTTATAAAACAAACAGCTATCTAAAATACAAGTAGACAAATGCTTAAGGAGTAATAACAGCAGTCAATGGGTATTATGCAGAAACATGTAAACTAACAAGGACCTTGTTGCTGGACCTTGTCCTTACCAACGGAGAGGGACTGGTTAGAGATGTGAAGATTGGGGGCAGCCTTGGCTGCAGTGACCATGAGAYGGTGGAGTTCAGGATGCTGCAGGAAAAGAAGTAAGGCAACAAGCAGGATTGCAACCCTGGACTTCAGGAGAGCGGACTTTGGGCTCTTCACAGACCTAATTGGAGGAATGCCAYGGGTTAAGGCTAGGGTCCAGGAGAGCTGGCTAGTATTCAAACATCACTTCCTCCAAGCTCAAGAGTGGTGCATCCCCATGAGTAAGAAGCGCAGCAAARGGGGCAGGAGACCTGCATGGGTGAGCAAGGAGCTCCTGGCCAAATTCAAAGAGAAGAAGAAAGTACACAGAATGTGGAAGAGGGGACAGGCTGCTTGGGAGAATTATAGGAATGTAGTCAGAGTATGTAGAGATGCTGCGAGAAAGGCTAAGGCCCAGCTGGAATTGAGGCTGGCAAGGGATGTCAAGGACAATAGGAAGGGCTTCTTCAAATGCATCAGCAGCAAGAGGAGGACTAGAGAAAATGTGGGCCCGCTATTGAATGGAGCAGGGGCTCTAGTGACAAGGGATACAGAGAAGGCAGAATTACTGAATGCCTTCTTTGCTTCAGTCTTCACTGCTAAGGGCAGCCCTCAGGCATCCCGGAGCCTGGATGTCTCCAGGACGTCTGGGGAGAAAGTCTGGAGAAGGGAAGAGTTTCCTTTCGTTGAGGAGGAAAGGATTAGAGACCTTCTGGGCAGGCTACACATCCATGGGCCCAGATGGGAGGCATCCACGGGTACTGAGGGAGCTGGCAGATGTTGTTGCCAAGCCTCTCTCCATCATCTTTGAAAGGTCATGGAGAACTGGAGAGGTGCCTGAGGACTGGAAGAAAGCCAATGTCGCTTCAGTCTTCAACAAGGGCAAGAAGGAGGACCCAGGCAACTATAGGCTGGTCAGCCTCACCTCCATCCCTGGAAAGGTGATGSAACAGCTCATTCTGGATGGCATCTCCAGAAATATATGGAGGAAAAGAAGGTGATCAGGAGTAGCCAGCATGGATTCACCAAGGGGAAATCCTGCTTAACCAATCTGAGAGCCTTCTAGGATGGGCTGGGTAGATGAGGGGAGAGCAGTGGACTTTGTGTACCTTGACTTCAGCAAGGCTTTGGACACTATCTCCCCTAACATCCTCCTAGGCAAGCTCTGGAAGTGTGGGTTAGAGGAGTGGACAGTGAGGTGGMTTGAGAACTGGCTGAAAGGCAGAGTTCAGAGGGTCGTCGTCAGTGGGGTGGAGTCTAGTTGGAGGCCTGTGGCTAGTGGTGTCCCCCAGGGCTCAGTACTGGCTCCCATCCTGTTCAACTTGTTCATCAATGACCTGGAAGAGGGGACAGAGTGCCTCCTCAGCAAGTTTGCAGATGATACCAAGCTGGGAGRAGTGGCTGACACACCWGAGGGCTGTGCTGCCATTCAGAGAGACCTGGACAGGCTGGAGAGYTGGGCRGAGAGGAACCTCMTGAGGYTCAACAAGGGCAAGTGCAGAGTCCTGCACCTAGGGAGRAATAACCCTAGGCACCAGTGCAAGCTAGGGGCTGACCTGCTGGAGAGCAGCTCTGCAGAGAAGGACCTGGGAGTGCTGGTAGATGACAGATTGACCACAAGCCAGCAGTATGYCCTTGTGGCCAAGAAGGCCAACGGTCTCCCGGGGTGCATTAGGAAGAGTGTTGCCAGCAGGTGGAAGGAGTCATGGACAGCGGAGTCTTGGCAGTCAGAAACCTGACTGTTCTTTTTTCTATATGACCAAGGAATTAATTTTCTTCCAAACACATTATTACTGAACACACTACCTGGATTAGGACCTAATTTGGAATTATCCAAAAACTTTAACATTCAGACTCCTGTTAAGCAACTTTCTTTGCCTTTAAATGAAATCTCTAAATTGACACTATAGGACACAATCTGATGCAGCTACAGTAAAAATAAAATCTTCCAAAAATTAAGATCTTCAAGTTTTATGGTGAATTCTTTATCTACTGTTGTTACTGTGTTTAAAAAAAAAAAAAAAGATCTCCTCTAGAATGCAGGACATTAACCAAATTACAACTGTCTTAACCCAGCAGTTTGATTTTGGGGAAAGCACATCCTCCTGAAAGCATGTAATTTTGTACTAAAGAGATCAAGAGACAGAAAAAGACACCTAACTCCTTGACAGCATATTCCAGTTGTTAATCATCAAGTCAAAGATCTGCCGTTTATTTGGTGGTGTGCACTTTCAATTTCAAATCACTGACTCACTGCCCTTTTTCAGACCCTTAGCTCTTGGTATTTTTTCTTATACAGATCCTACTACACTCTCACAAAGCTAAATGTCTGATAAACTAAATAATAAATTTTTCTCATAAAAATTTCTGATGAACTAAATAAATAACTTTTAATTGTAAAACTTTCTCTCACATTTTTAAGTTTAAATTTTTGCTCTTTTCAATGTTCCAAGAATTTTTAAAAATACAATGAAACAATTACTGGTATTTCAAAAATAATCTCCTCCATCATCCCAGTATTAAGTTCTAATGTAAATTTAAATTTCCTAAACTTTTGTGATTTTTAAAAAATACATTTAAGAATTGAATAATTCCTTTTTTTGGCTCAGTAATGTTTTGGGAACTCATTTTGTGCTGCTTTACTCTCATATAGTTTACAGAGTCACAGTTCTCCTCGATACAATCCCACCTTCCTCAATCATGTTGTAAAGTTCCCTCCCTCTACACTTTTGCATTTTATTGCATGAAGTGATTCAGCTAATCAAACAATCCAGGTTGTTCTGCCAAATATCCTGTTCTCATCCTTATTGATCATTCTGCAAAAAAATTTATCAGCAGTAGTCCTATACATACTTTTAAATCATACATAGATCTCACACCAATCCCTGTAGAACCCAGCTGGAATCACTTTTCCTTCTTGCTGATGCTGCCTTGATGAGAGCTTTTTGCTATCTCTCACTTACCCAGTTCATATCCAAATCATATGTGCTTTGTTGCTACCACTTACTGCTTTTTATTTAATTTGAATGGCATTGTGACAATAAAGGAAGTCGTCTACCACTATGCAATTATCTTTACCACTATAACTTTTAATTTCATAAAAGAATGAAATCAGATCGTCTAACTTCATCAATTAAATTCAAGGGTCAAACTTTGATGTGTTCCTAACACTGCAGGAGGTGCGACCTGCAGGTAAAGCAGCATGAAGCAAACCTGGAGAAGTGTGATGTTCCTGCTGTGTTGAAATTTTACTTTTTTACTTTTTTTTTTTTTTGATAATTCATTTTTAAATGTATTTAAAAGCAAAGAAGATTCTGTGTCCTAATTAGAAAAAGCAAGCTGATAATCTGTTTACTTAAATTTGATAGCAAGTGAGTGCTACTTGTACAAACATGTATTTACATTAGTATTTTTAAGGAGCTATGAAATATATCTAGATATATTTTATATAGGTATTCAGGACTTCTCCAAAACAGATTATTTCTCAAGTAGAGATTATTTCTCAGGCAGGAGGAACAAGCAAATGACGTATATTAAAATAAGGCAAGAACACTTTGTGGAAGGGAGTAAATTACTCATTAAGGGTGATTTCTTCTCAGTGGTGTATTTTATCCTTTCTAAGAAGGAATAACCTTATGAGAAGAGATAAACAAAACAATTAAGTAAAAAGGGGATATGTTAAGTAACCTCTGAACATAGCAGATGGCAATTAAGTACAGGAATCTTCTCGAAGGAAATCCCATTTGACAAGAAAGACAGAGCTTAGATCTAACTGAGAATGGCCTGCTTATATTCAAAAAATTGGTAATGCCCCTTTCTTAAAATAGCAGTCATTACCATCAGTAGCAAATGCTGCTTCTAATACTATTTACCTATTTACACCAAAATTTATTTAATCTGCAGGTTGAATGAAAAAGACAAAATAAGAGAGCYGAAGGTTAAAGCTGCTTATATTTCACGTCAATATATTTAATGTCAATATTCATATCAATACATATTTCATATAAATCATATTCCATTTCATCCATAATCCATAGCTCCTTAGTACTGCCTTCATAATGAAAAGAAAAATAAAGATGGACTTAACTTCAAATTTCTCACCTATTGCTTACTACATTACACCTTTGTGCAAATTAAATATAACTTCCTGTCTTCAGTAAGTATATGATAATGTACCTAAATAACTGGAGGTAAAAAACACAGTTGCCCATTATGCTTAATAATACCATGGTTTCTTTTCAAAGCAGATCACCTTGGTAATAGGGACAAAATGAGAGACAATGATTATAGATATGAGAAAAAAGCTCTCAAATAGTCAAATAGGGTTAAAATAGTATCCAAATGACTGAAAAGTGAATGTAACAAACAGTCTTGGAAAGATTCTATATTTGAACAAAATTTCACATGCTGATTAATTACAACACACAGACTGTGCCTAGATAATTCAGGTATTTGCTACTAYGACAGCTTGCTTAGCCAACAGACCAAGTACGTGTTCTTTTCTGCAAAATTTCTTCATTTGGAAGTTGCATCAGTACCACATCTAGTACATCAGAATATATATATATATACGCATGTATGTGAAAACTACCTTATAAACTTGATTAATTGGTTTTCTTATAAATCCTTCAAAGGAAAAAAAAAAACCAAAATAATATATTGTTGTAATATTTTCTGTAAAAACATTGTAACCAATCCCAATCTATAAATTCATTGAATACTTACTATTTCTAACAAAACATCAATCTGTTCCCATAGTGATACAAACAAGTTTAAATCCTCCATAGGAGACAAAATATCTTCAGTCCTGCACTCTGGGTAAACAGAACACTGACTAAGGAACCATATACATATTGGTATTTTTGAACCTGAAAATAAGTTGGTAGTGGAGTAAAACACATTAAAGTGTTTATAACTTTCTGATACACATTAAAAAAAAAAAAAAAAAGATGTTGATGGTGTACAGATAAAGTATTAAGAAATCACAGAATAAACCTTCTCATAAGTGTCTTCACAGAGGTTATTTTCTTTTTTAGACCCAACACCCACGAAATCTTTGTCCATTAGGTGACATAATAGATAGCTATTGACTTCTGTTGAGATTCAATCAGGATTTATTGACCTGAGAGTTAGATATTGATCTAGTCAGAGAAAAGATAAATCTGTATCTGGAGGTACAATAAATCTTAAACTTGGCTGAAAACAGAGGTCAGTGTTGTTCCATTGTTACAGGTGTACTGTACTGTACAAAGAAAACAACTAGTGAATCAGTGAAGTGTTGTAGCTTGTTTAAAAGAGATCCCTTATACTAAGTTAAAAATCATAATAAGGCCAGACACAACATAAAATATGATCACTTCATGAGAGGAGAAAATTTCATAAAGATTTGGCTTTGACTGGCTATATTATGCTGCAAGGTAGTCAGCCTGGAAGTACTAGTACCAAAACCCTTTTGATATCGAAACTGAACCTTGTCTTTAGTTGAAATTATTCTGCTTTAGACAAARCATGATTTGAAAATACAAGTGTTGTCCCTGAAAAACTCTGTGTAGAGATATTCTTGTTTAGGAATAACTCCACATAAGTTTTGCCATCAGCTTTGGGAAAGCCAGGATTTTGTCTCAGATTCCACACTGAGGAAAGATACATAATCTTATCAAGAAGTCACAAGCATCACAATTTTATATACCACATATTACAAACTTCTGTGCTGGGTACTGTGAAGAAAACATTATTTTCCTTTCCCTTCYTACTACCTACCATTCTTAGCTCAATCTTTAAAAAAATCAGTCACAGTTTTCAGGTTTCTTTGAAAAAATACTGAAACTCATGAACTAATAACTTGATTTTAATCAGCAGCCAGTTTCACAAACCGCACTCGTTTACATGACTCCTTTTAATGCACACGGTATTTACAYAGTTGAATACTAAATTACAAATATGTCTTTTCAGGCTCTGTAAAGGCAAATTAAAATACATGAAATCAATTAAAGATAAAGTGAGTCTGCACAAATGGGATATTTTAAGTGTCTTAAATTTTTACATACCTTGGTTATGGTATATTGGTAACATAAGATACTATAATATTTCAAACACGCACTGAACCAGCACTACCTATTTAAATTTTCTATAGAATTTCCACAAGGTAATTTTTACTGACTGCTTTGACATGCCAAAATGTTTTATGATATTACTGAAAGACACCGTACAGTAATTAAAATGAGCATGAACAAAAGTTTCAGTAMTGACCACAGAGGAATTCCTGACATCACTGTTTTCCGTCCATCTTGACCAAAGATGAAGATTTGAAATACAAAACTTTTACAGATATAAAAATTTTGGAAGATGGAAAAAAAGAAATAAAAATACTTTACAATTTCACCTTTTTTTTTTCAAAAAAAAAAAAAGGAATTTCCTGGGAAACACTAAAAATGGTATTTTCAATGAATCTAATTATCTGGATAACTAATTTGTGATCTGCACAGAGCAAGATGTCAGATCAAGAGCAGAGTCACAGTGACTCTACCAAATTGTACCTTATGTGAATACTCGCCTCATATGGGTCTGGATTGAATTAAAAATGTGGACATATAATACTCTATGTCTGAGATCCTTTCAAGAGGACATATTTTTTTTTCTTTAATTGTTGTATTCTCTCAATTTCATATAAGATACTTACAGTAGGGTAAAAAAAGATAAAAGACAAATGGTCTAAAATTATTTGAGATTTGGTACAAAGAATCAATGTTTTAACTGGTGATGTGAAGGTTAATCCCAATTTAYTCAAAGCAAGCTACAAAATGATCACTAGAAAATTATACTTTCAATAAAAAGAGCAGTAAGTTTTTCTTCCTTGATATTCTTGATCTTAAATTAGACTATTACTGTAGTTTTCAAATATGAATGGCAAATAAAAAAGCAGTATGATTAACACTTTTGCTAATATCTAGGAGGAAGCAGGCTGCCTAGTTAAAATCTAGTCCTTCATTGTTACTTAGCTAATGTGAAAGCTAAATTATTATTCTTAACCTAATTGTGCTTGAGCACTATAGCATGGCTTATATATAAGTCCACTCAATCTCTAATTACTATGACAAAGTAAAACAAATTCAGAGCAGTGTACCAGTTTTCATTGTGAATTTCTTTGATCATTTTTCTTTTATCAAACCAAACACAGAAGCAGAATATTGTCCTAGTGTTTCCTTCATATATGTTTGCAGAGAAGTTCTTTCACTGAATATGATCTAAAACAGAAAACATTTCTCTATATCTGTAGCTATTTTTCTAAATCTCCAGAATGCCCTGAGGAAATATGAAATAGTGTGCCTAAAGTACAATGTAGATACAGTGTATCTATGCATATGGTAACTTAAATGTAAATTAACGGGGGCATTTCATCTCCATTACCAAGCGAGAACCTATAAATTCCATGGAATCAGGCCAGCCATAAAGAATCCTAATTAGAGTGGACAGGAGATTTCCTTGTGCAGAAAATGCAGTAATTATGGCTTGCCATGTTTAGAAACACTAAGTATTCTTCATGTCTGCTCTTCTTAAAATCTTCTTAAAGTACATATATGAAGAATGTGAGCAGGAGCTCACATTCTTGATCTTGATCTGGAATACACCCACATATTTCAAATAAGCATAATGAAGCTATGCTGATTTACATCAGTAAAGAATCTTATCTTTTATTTTTAGGCAAAAAAGCTTCTTACCATGACTAAGCTGTCAATCTAGTGCATCTAGTTGATGAKGAGGAGTTAATTCTGCAGGAGTTAATGAGGAGGGCAGCTCACATCAGGGAAGACTGCATTATATGAGCAAAGTGGCAGCTACAGCAGTTGAGAATCTGACCAATAATTACAGTTATTTATATCATAGCCTCTTCAAATCACATCTGAAGACAGAATAGACATTTGTGAGTGTGTATATTAAGGCAGGGATAGGAAACACAGGTTGCATGCTGACTCAGGCCTTTAACTTCCTCTTAAGGATTGGCAATTCACTTCAAATCTACCTCTAATTCTACTCCTATATTTTCTTGCTTGTCTAAATTTTAGATTGCCCAATGTCTTTCACCATCTTGTTTTTTTTGAGAAAGTACAGCACAGTGAAGCCTGATCCCTGTTACAAGGATACAGTGCTGCTCCAAAATATTGCAAGTCAGAGTTGTAGAAGCCAGTCTAAGCAACATATTTTGTACCAACAGAAGTCTGTTGTGAAGAGATTTAGAAGTGTGTCKTCTGAGAAAAGCTATAAGAAAAACAACAGTGGAAGAATAAGAGCAAGAAAATGTTGAMTCCCTAATGGTGAACTAGCATTAATTAACTGAAACATTGAAAATGAAATAGTTTTACGTCAGGTGACAGCTACAAAGAGCAATGTATTTCCTGAAGCTAGTACAGTTATTTGCAAAACCTAATGGCTCTAACTCTCAGGGAAGCAAAAAGTGAAATAGAGCATGAATATATTAAGGTATTTCAGATCTGAATAAATGATATGCATTTTTTGCCATATTTGGTAATTGCCTAGAAAGAGGCAAAGGTGYAATAGTAGCTGTTTTAGCATTAGTAGAGGTTGTCCATTTATGCCAACAACTTTTTCTTAATTTTTGATTAAGATTTCTTGTATCTTTGTAAAAGTCACTTTTATAAGAAATATTTTCCTGTACATAGGAAAATTGCCAGGTTGACCTCAGAGATTATAGTATCCTAATAAATCCCTTTAAATTCTTTGCTAGACTTAGCAAGAAGTAATATTCTGAATGCTAAAGTTTGAACAGTAAACTTCAAAAACATATTTTGACATGCACAATATCTTTCTGAGGTGACCCATTATACAGATACAGTATCACTTAGGTTTTTTATGAACTGTGTTGCAGCAGMCATTTACAGAAGACTGAGGAATGGACTTTTATTATCTTTTATAGAAGACGACATTTATCACACGAACAATGACATCTATATCCGCAGAATCTTAAGACATTTAATGAGATACATATATATACTTTGCAAAGGACATAGCTATACTGCTCTACTCTGAATAAATTAATATTTTTTTCAAGAACAAGAGAATAAAAGCTGCTAAAAGCTGTCTCAAAGCACTATATCTTTTATTTTTGGTCTCATCATTTTTTTTTAAATCCCTTGTAAAATACTTTCCTTTATAGGATACCAAGACTATATAGACAAAAGCTGTAATTTTCAAATATAAATGCCTTAAAACAGTCACTTAAAATGATGGCCTGAAAGTGAGTGTGTTCACTTATCCTGGGGAAATCACATCTAACACTGGGCAACTGATATTTCAAAATATTGACTTCATAATTTCTTGTATCTAAAAGACTAATTTTTAGAAGAATACAAAAGATACGTTTAAAGATTGTGCCTTATTGTGAAAAACAGGAAAAAGTTAGTAGCTTTGATAAACCATACAGTAGAAAATGTAAGAAATGGAGATTTGACTGTTCATTATTTCAGCTCTTGGACAATGTTACCAGGGAATGCCATCTATCTCCATGTATGACTGCATAAATAATATCTACAAAATGGTTAACAGTGCAGTTAGTACCAATAGTCCGAGTAGATCAGCGGTGGCGAATCTTTTGGCAGTCAGTCCATCTTCCCAATTTTAGTGGCAGCCRATACTTGTAAGCTGGGACACCCCATTCCCTAGGGACTGACTGCGTGCCCATGACAGGTCTCGCTCTTCACGGGCTCCTAGGTGAGCAGCCTGACTGCACGCTGCGCCGGCTTCCGGCCTTCAACATTTAAGTGCAATGCAATCATAATGCACAGTAAAAATGCAGCGGTGATCAGGGGAAGGGTCTGGCCAGCTGCCTCCACAGCAACTCCGTTAGTCCATAGCCATTCTCCTTTTGTATTTTCAAGCTATAGAAAGGTGTTGCTCAGAGTGTGGCTGCTGCAGTTCATACACAGATCACTAGCATATTCCACTACATTTTGATTTTAGGAAAGGTGTAATGACTTAAAGGCCATCATGACAAGATGTCCTCCCTTGCAAAATCTGTGGTGCTGGCTGTATGCATTTTACAAGTTCTCACTATCCATTAGAGCTTTATTTATCGAAGAAACCTCATTTAAAATCTTCTCTGCCTGTTCATGGAGGGATTTTAAACAGCTATTTCTAGCAAAGAATGGAAAATAGGTCTGTATATGAGAGTSTCACATAAACCCTACTATATCACCAATTCTGATAAAAGGAGTTACTGGAATTGTTTCTATTGTGTTAAAAAAGACTGAGTTTTCAGCACTCGGTCTTTATATTCTAGAATGGTATAAAGAGCATCTGGTAATTATAGATATGTTTACTAAGCTTATTGAACGCAATACTCAAAGCAACACTAAAAAAACCCATGGTGAACTTAACCTGCTTTCAAACTCCAAGAAGAGTTTAAACATGTCTGCATCTTCATACGCTATCTTAAAGGCTGAATTCCAGAGCTTGACTCTAGTCCCATGAACACTGACCCACAGACTGCAGTCCTAGTACTCCATGTTGTACAGTGGAGGACTCAAACCTGAAGTAGAAGACCATTTCCTAATTATGTTGTGGACACACGGTTGTCAGTTTCCAAAAGCCAAACTAACATACACAAACTATCCTGTTCATACTCTTAATTACCCTCCTGCCCAAAGCTTTCAATTTAACAACGTTTCAGAGCTCTGGTAAATCTATTAATCYCACTTCTACCTCTCCTCTACTGACAACTGTTTTCTGATTCTGTTTCYAGCTATTCAATGCAGAATTTAGGAAGGTGATGATTACGCACCTCTAAAGACTGCTCTCCATGGATGGACCCCTGTGGTCTCTGACATTAAACACTAGCTCCTTATGCACACAGTGTGTGACAATTTTATGATTTCCCAGAATGTCTACTAAAAGGTCTAGTATGGTACTCAACAGCTGGACATCAAAAGATAAACCCTAACATGAAATATAACAAATATTCCAGTTCAATAACAAGGATTACAGTGTAGAGATGCATTTTATGTAATTTTATTTTAGAAAGTGCTCAGAAGTAATAGCTTGAAACAGTTAGGAAAGTTAACAGACACAAACAGTTATGGCAGTCATGCACTCTGACCAGGCTTGGTACAGCAGCCTGTCTGTTAAATAGACATAAATGCAAACACTGCACATTTGAAAAGTGAAAGTAAACTGAGAGCTGATTGATAAGTCCTCTATATAGATACAATCTGATCCTTTGGAAAGGGACTTCACATAACCTRTATCACAGAATTGCATATTTACTGTGTATCAAAGACTTCCATWCTATTTTTCTTTTTGTTATATAGTTTTTTAACTGCCAGTCCAGCAATTACAATCTTGAGTATGAAAGCTATGCCATAATTTTTGACTTGGGCCTCATTATTAAGGCTGCGCTTTCTGTGGAGGAAATCAGGTCTATTTTTAAAAGTGCAAAATGGGGAAAAAAATCTTTATACTTTAGCATGCATATATTTTAAATGGCAATACCAATCAAATGATGTTCTCTGATGTGCTAGAAATGTTTATGCAACTATTAAAGAATTTCCATCAACTTTTAATGTTCTTCAGCTTTGCTCTCAACAGTTCTAAGCAACAGAGGGTCATCTGTGAATAGCTTATTCAGGAACACAGTACATCTCAAGAAATCAACTGAAATATTCTGAAACAATTCCAGATCTTTATCCATAGAAGAATTCAGATTACTCAAACACTGCATCATACYATCAGCTATTATTATTTCTGCCATGTTAAAGGGAACACTTTTTCCTCCTCATTCTGAGGTTATCTATTCTTCTATAATCAGTCTGCAGTACTAGCTATACTCCCATTTCTTCCTAGTATCTGAACAGGCAAAATATAATCAGCTTCTTTGACAAACTGGAATACTGGACATAGAATGTAATATACCAGTTAAAATGCAGGAAATATTCAGCTTTATAACCAGGATGAAAATAATTTGTAGAGATAATTCTTGATTTAGAATTTCCGTGTGCCACAACACTTTACTCTCCCAGTACAATGATCTTTACTCTCAGGTATCTGTCTGGTCTACAAAATCCTCTCATACTATTCTATATTACTGAATTCTCTAAAGCAAGAGGGGTAGTTAGTCTGAAAAATCCTCTGAAAAGAAGGATATGCTTTTGGAAGCCCAAACACAAAAAGGRTATTTCTTGTTCCTTGCACACTCTGTGTGTGGGGGTCTGTGTGCATGTATTCAAATCCCTTCTCCCTTCTGACTTGCACAAGAGTTTTAGAAGTGTGGCAAAAAGAGTCAAGAAAATAACAGATTTATCACATTGAGATTCTAGTCTCCACTTTTCAAATTTCAGATTTCCAATTTTACCACTCAAATTAGTGTAAATAAGGATCTTGTGCTGAAAGCAATGCTGCAAGAGTAAACCAAGAACTTTTTGAAAAAAGGGAGCCAATTTCTACTCAGCTCTGACATGCATCTTGTTGTCTTTCCAGGTACGTTTTGTGTACCTGTCTGAAGTTCTATCCAGACACACTTTAAGAATTCTATCTGTTCTCCACATACACAGCAAGTCTAACAGGTTGATACCTCCAACGGCATGTTCTGTATATACTGCTTTGGATATCCTGCAAACGAACTACACAGACCCTAAGTATCTACACACCAAGTTTCGCACTTCCAGGGAGTAAAGAGACACCTGACTGTAAATGTTATCTTTACTTGCAAATGTAGTCTTTACTTACCCCATAGCTGGATATATCCTGAAAGAAATGAATTTACTGTTCACGCTCAAAGCAACTGAAGTTTGTATGTATATCCATACATACATGTGAACAGAACTTTGACAAGCATGAATATATATTTCTGGAAAAAGGTAGCTGGAAACATGGGACCCCTTTCCCCCACTGAGTGAATTTTGACTTTATTATTTGCTAGTGTTTCGGTGTTTCTCTCCCCTACCTACTTTTTTCAGAAATCCATTCAGTCTATTCATTCAGAAAGAGCTCAGGAGCAAGCACAGTCTTTTCAAGCTAGGCTAAATCCTACATTTGAAGAGAACAAATACTCACTCCCCTCAATATCTTAGGYATTTTTTTTATCTGCCACGAAATAGATTTTTAAAAACAAAAAGTTTGCATTTCGCATTTTTTAAAGAAATGGAATATACATCCTGGTAAATATTTGGTTTCATTTTTCTTATGAACTAAGGAATGAGTATTCCATCATGAAAATCACTATGGCAACAATAAAACTGACATCATATCTATAATCACCCAAACCCACATTTACCAACCTGAATTATTCTCTTATATCTACATTGACTCGATCTATTAGAATACCTGTTTCAAATGCTAAATCTCACTGCTGAAAATGGATCTGCCAAAGTATAAATTAAAAGAATCACAGGGAAATGAGGCAGAGGAGTACTTATGTCTTCCTGACCCAAGAGAGTATGAACTGTATTTGAAACATTCTTGACACATATTTGTATAACATATTTTGAAAGACATTCAATGATAAAGTTGCCATTTCTTGACTAGACAATCTATTCCAGGCCTTTGATATCCTAACATTTTCTTAATGTCTAGCCTGAATCTTTCTAGTTACACTGTAAATTCATTTCAGCTTGCCCTATTTTCCTTAAATCTCAAATACAGTGAGATACAGAAAAGAATTGCATATCACTGACTATGAATATATTGCTTGCTCTCTCTATATGTAGATATGTTGGGTTTTGTTTGTTTTTGTTTTTTTAATTCAAGCAGGGATTTGGCCAGTTGATTTATAGGCAGACCCAAATTTAAGATCAGTAACTTAATAGGAAGTACAAACATATTTAATAGTGCTACCCTCTTGTTTCTATTTTAATGTTTTTAATGCAAAGGATGGCTAATTTGATATCATATTTTGCAATGTGCCWGCTTAGTTCTGTTTCCCCTGTTCTCACAGTGGTGTTAATTGACAAGAGTCAACTATACTACACACTACATTCTCACATACAGCTGTTGAGCAACACTGAAATCATTTTCCAGATCATTAAGTGCATTCTCCACCTAAAAGACTGAGATGTTGATAATAAAGCAGAGATAATTCAAACAAGTACACGCAGGTGCAAACCTGTCAAACAGCAAAACACTGCAAGGATAATGGGGTTTTCAGCCATCACTTATAATCCTCTCTKTGAATGTAATGTTTGTGTTTGGTATATATTCCTCCTGTGCAGCTGGCATATTATTGCCCCACAACAACAGAGTATTAGCAGAGCCAAAAGAATTAAATTAAATTTTGGTTAAATTAACTGACTTTAGCAAAGAATTCTGGAGGGAATGGAAGACTCAGAACATTTTCAAAGGTAAATGCTATGGTTCCCCTGGCATAAATCATATGACRATGTCTACATATATAAATGGATAAGGAACTCTGAACTAGAAATGACAATCATTTGTTTCACRTACAAATACAGCTTTGTGCCATTACCTCTACTCATCTTCGCAGTGAATCAAAACCTGTGATGGAAATAAAACGTCTTGACATGTATATTTATAAAAAGTGATGCAGTGGAGCAGCATTTTGGTTATGTCCATAATACKGAGTAGCAAGAACTCCCCAAGTCCCTCTGAAGCATTCACAGAGAGAGCATTTATTCTGCTGCTTAGAACTGGAGAATTAATTGCCTCAAATTTATGAGCACTGTTATAATTCACATAACAAGTTGTAGTCATTATTTTGGAATAGATAAGACAGTAGATGAACACTGAAAGCCTTATGCTTGTGACTTCTAAAACAAMCTCTTCAATGTATAAATTTTTAAAATTACACTGTTTTGAATGATTGTAGCTGTACCACCTTCACTCAGTACTATGTATATCACTTTTTTTCATTAAATTCTGTGCTTTTCAGAAGGGACTCAGCTACATAGTCCTATAAAAGAACAGACTTGGTAGCTAGTTTGATGTTGCAGTTCCTAACATCGCCTCATATACATCACATCATTTTACTATCCTTTCCAAGGATATTTTAGAACACACAAATGTTCTTGAACCATGACAGAACCTGGTTGCAATTTCAGGACAGTTCTCCATATTCAACAGACAGTAACTAACATTCTGTCCAATTTGCAAGTATTCCATACTTTTCAAAGAAAAAAGTGATCTATAGGAATTTCAATTTGTTTCAACATACAGGAGAAAATATCCTGTTCTCAACAATGGTTTATGCTGTGAGCTGGCAAGCTGATACTGCCTGTCTTAAAAATGACAGCATTTCAGCTGCAAATGATTTTAKAAGAATTTTAGATTCACTGAATTTAGAAAATGTAAAACATAATACAAATCTCTGTAAACTAAAATAAGCAATGAAGTTGCTCATTTTCATCAAATTCTGAAAATATTTTAATTTGTAGGTTCATATACCATTCATAAGGTATTTAATCTTTCTGATGGTATGTAAAGTTATACATGAAATCAGGACAGACTAAATGCCTGATAAACAAATYTGAAGAAATGTATTCAAAATCTCTAATTGAGTCAAGGAGGAATAAAAAAAAGGAAACAAAGTCAGATAAGCAGGGATACACGAACTCTTTCCAGTTGTCCCGTGTGACAGGACAAGAGGCAATGGGCAGAAATTGAAGCACAGGAAGTTCTGCCTGAACGCGAGGGGGAATTTCTTCCCTGTGAGAGTGACAGAGCGCTGGCACAGGTTGCCCAGAGAGGTTGTGGAGTCTCCTTCTCTGGAGATCTTCAARGCCCACCTGGACTCAACCCTGTCTAMCATGCTCTAGGTGACMTTGCTGAGCGGGGAGGTTGGACTAGATGATCTCCAGAGGTCCCTTCCAACCTTACTGATTCTATGATTCTGTGATTCTACACAGCATTGGCAAAGAGATGCCAGAACTTCTCTGCCTCTAACACTTCATCCATAAAATTCATCAAAAAATGACTACCTATTTGAAGGGAATAGTGTAAAGCTTAACATTAGGAAAAAAAAAAAAAGCCAGCGTGTTACTCCACAGTTAAATAAAAAGAGGGAATTTTGAAATGTTCAGTGTTATGTATTATATAATATTTGGTGCAAGAAAAACATGAAAGGGAAGAGACACCTTTAACTTCTGTGTTTCTTTACATTTTGCCACAAAGTTTTATGTTCATCTTCAATATTAATGTATATGAGTTGTGAATCATGTGATAAAATATTTATAATCTGATGGTAAATGRTCATATGATATGTAACTTAAATATATGATTTTAAAGTCATATGATGGGGGAAATATTGGTCATTTTTTGGTAAAAATTTTTAAGTATCACACAGTTCTGGATTTTATTTTTTTAATAGAAGCTGCTCCTAGATTTAGATCTGATCGCCTATTTGTTTTGTTTTTCAACAGTTGTCCATGTGAAATAATGTAATTCTCAATAGCTTTTCATATATATGACCAYAGCTGTCCCTTAGGAAATCAGAAATTTATTCCTGTTTCTTAAACCATAATTGGAAAATACAAATGGCCTTCTGTTCACTTCTGTCCAATCCTATTCTTTTCTGTTCAGCAGAAAAATATATAATTAAGTTTGCTCTCAGACATGGAAGAGATTCAGTCTCCCTTTCTCTGAGAAGCTTCAAATTTGTCCTTAACCACGGACATATGTTTGCATGATATTATCACTAGATACATTTAAAGCTGTGAAAACAGTTGTGTTGCTAAAGCACAGTATCAAGCTTCAAATTTTGGAGCATTTACAGTTAGTTACTCCTTATCAGTATACAGTTACTGATAGTAYTCCTTCATGGAAATTGAAGGGACATGCTAAAATGAGAGTCTGATTAAGAATCTTTAATTATTTCTGATATAACTCAATCATATCTTGACATTTTTTTCTTGTTCAGAAATATTTGAGATAGCAAAACATTTTCCCATACAAATTCAGGAAGAAAGGAAAACAATCTGAACAAATTTTATGGAAAAAAAATCAAAAGAATGYTAATAATGCATTGAAGAATTTTATTTTAGTAATGATATTTTACCTTGAATTTTTCCCACCTAAAAATATCCAAAAAATGCACTGTAAATTCTTTTTTTAAAATAAAACTGATACTTCTGTATGAAGTGTTTCAATTCCAACTATCTACCATTTTCTGAAAAGAATACATTTTCTAACAAAATCTTGATCAGCTGTCATGGAAAACTGTGTATATTCAAAGACATGAAGGGGACTTTTCACAAAACTCCTGTTTTTACCTCTTGATGATTCTGCAAGAACAACATGCATGCATGTAGCTACAATGCTTGGGTATTGCAATTTCCTGACAGTTGTGACTGTTGGCAGCTTTACAGTMGTTTCTATAGCTAGTACAGAATATGGTATGCTGGCTTGAAAAACTGTTATATCATCAGGCCTATCTTATGTGCTTTTACTATCTTATGTGCTTTTATGTTGGCTGCCTAGAAAGTGGTAAATTAACTTTATATTGTTAAAGTTTTTTTTTGTTTGTTTTTTTTGTCTTTGATAGTACAGGCCCGACTATCTGTCAGACTTCCTTCTGGAATCTTGTCTTGTGGTGTGACTATGCTTGTACAAACTTGCTTTTTACAGATCATAGTTAAATCTCCTACTTTAAAACAAGAYGTGATTTCATCCATGCTATGACAATTGCTTAGAGTTAAGAAATTCACCCTTCTGTGCCTTCCTTACCACTCACCCTTCCTCATCTTACTTTTATAATCATCTCTCTCATCCACCACAGCATTTCTTAAGCCTTCTCCWACTGTCAGTTCTGATTCAGTGTCTTGATTGTCCATTTTCCTTAGCTTTTAAGCATTTTGGAAAAGGAAAAAAAGATGGGTTATTAATAAAAATAAGCATTTTTCTTACTAGAGATGAGCTTAAACAGAAAMTGCGTTTGAACACGCAACATTGGGGAAATACCAAAATATAAGTCYAGGTCTCAGTTTTGCAGCTGTATTGTATCAATGTCTCCAACAGTGAGCACATTTCATGGTTAAAACCAAAGTGTGTGCAATACCCTTCCCTGTCACTCTATCAGGAATAAATCCAGTTAAACTGTAYAGACCTACATCTATATAAGCCTAGGAAAAATGGCACAAAATAAAAATTCAAGGACTGCATAAGCTCACTGTGGAACCAGCCATGAAGTGCAGTACAGAGAGAGAAAAAGACTTCTGTGATCAAACTTAACTATAGCCCRTGGAAATTAACCCAGGTACAGGTCTGAAGTGGGAGTCAACAGACTTGAAAAATCATCTTCTCTTGTTTATCATTCTATTATATAATGACTAGTTTGGGCAACATTTAGCTTTATTTTAACTTTCCTTGCTAACATGTGAGGAGCGAGTAGAAACTGCAAGGATTTATTTAACAGTGATTGCCCCACATTGTTTATTAGAMTCTGGAGACAGATTAACAGGGAATTAACTTTTGCTTTCATCTCTCTTACAAGGAGAATGTATATATAAAATGTATTCTTTTCAACATTTGGGCAGGGATGAAAGAACTATATTAAGTGTCACAGCACTCAGTTAAGAGAAGATGTTCTTTAAAACCAGTTAGAAATTGGCCATYATTGCTTCCTCAAGGATCATGTCAGAGCACTGCCCTCAGCACAGTGTAGTTCAGTTTGTGGCCGCATCTTTGTGAGAGAAAAGGAGAGAAGTAAGATTKCATGCAGCGTGGTTATTTATTCTCCACTAGACCACAAGTTGCTAGGACTGAATTCCTGAGCAAGAAAAATTTAATATCTGTTTTCAGAATACATTACATCATAAACAGTTATTGCATCTTATATGAATTACTACATTTATCTATTGGAAAACAGGCAAAACCAGCTACTGATTGATACACACACTAACACTACTGAGAAAATAAACCAGTTTTAATTTTATAATACCTAAGTGCTAGTTTCCAAATAACCCTTTATATTGAAGAATATTTTTATTTGCTTTTTTTGTCTTCTCTTACCTACATGCTGCTTTTCTTGCTAGGGCACTAATACACTTACACTAAATTCCAGTAAGCTAACCAAAGGCAGACACTGGCTGATACATTCATCATACTAATTATGTGCTGCATGGTATGTTTCTCCCATGAAGTGTCTCCTACAGATTTGATATAAACTTTTCAAATCAAAAAGAAGAAAGATGAAAACTAGTCTCAGAGATGAGCTGCGTGATTGAGAGAATCACTTATCTTTGTGTCACTGAACTACAAAATCAATTAATGTCTTCTGTCATCTTCAGAAAGTACTAACACGTAGCCTGCAAAAAATTACATTGGATATTCCAAAAAGCAATTTCTTCTTCCATTTAGCATTAGGATTTAGGCAAATTGACCCTTTCTCTACATGTTCACAGTATAAGGAAACAGGTCACTTCTCTTTTGCAAGCCTTTCAGAAAGATTCTGAACGGCATGCTAGTATAAATCAAGGTGTAATTGAAATTCTGGCTGTGGAATTTACAAAGGGATATTTAACGGAGGTGTAATTTCTATGTAAAATAACTTTCCCTTGATGCGTTAGTGTTTCATATAATTTAAATAGTGGAATTGACCTTKTGGACGAAGTAGATGAAAAAAAGTTCAACCCACACAGTGACTTTTCAAGTAAACAAATCTGCACAGCTATTTCATTACCATATTCTTTATCTCTGTTTCGGTTTCCCAAATGCCAGTAACYGTCTTAACATCAAGCAGATGCCTGATTTCCTTTTCATACGATTTTGCCAAAATACACCTGTGTGTCCAAGTCTCATACTGCAGACAACATTTTAACAATAAACTCTTCTCTCCCCTGTCAGTTTGGAAAATCAGTATTTTTCAAAGTAAATGCAAGAGTATTGTTGTTATGGCTGAAAAACTGCCTAAAAAGTAGGAACATATACTTTTCTCTCATAGSAGTCTAGTGACAGATGCTTAGACAATTTCCTTATGCAAACGAGATACTTCTATTAATCTCACAACTTTGTTGGAAGGTTTTGTCTCTCATCTGTTCCTGAATGAAAGTCAAGCATTCTGTTTTTATCTGTAACTCTCTTYACAATGTAGTACTTACAGTCATAAAGAATACTTTGCTTTCTCTGTAATTTCATTCACCATTTCAGTTTGCTGAATTATCTAAGATAACATTCACTAACTTGAATGCACACCTGAAGTTTAAAGTAATTTTTAGTAGAAGATCCCTGACTGAAAACTGCATGAACCAAATGTAGCTTTCCYGATGCATATAAAATACTACAAAGTCTTTTCACATAGACTTTGTGCAGTAACAGATCTATGACACTGATTTCTCATTTATACTGTTAGACCAGTATTATGTTGTGAGAAAGGAGAAATAAGAAATCTGAGCACTGCTTCTTCACCTCCCTTTCTTCCTAGGAGGACCTATGCTTTTCCTTCTTGCCAAAAACAGTTTTTCTGAAAGTTGTATTATGCCATCACACTTCTGAGATCCTGTCACCTACAGGTTTCACAGGTGATACTCTTCAACCTTCCCCCTATCTTAGATACACAGATTGAAATACCACYGCTTGGGTCCTTATTTTGGTAGTCGGAAAGAGGTACAATTAAGATCATTTTTTCCTCCAGTTCCCTGCCAAGTACTTCATTTGGAGTCAGCTTTAATGTATGACCCACATAAGTTTTGTGTGTTTAAACTCAAAGCATAATATAATTCCATTATTGCATAAGGAAGTAAATCAGTACACTTTTGGCTATTTTTAAATGGACACCCACCTCAACTACATTGCCTAAAACTATGAAACAGTCAAAGCATTTAACATCTAAACATATGGATCAAAAATATATGACATCCAAATAGCAACAAGCAGGCATAAATTTAGCAGTCAGGAAAACAGAAAAACAGAGAAAAACAGGAAACCTTTTGTGTAATCTTCATTTTGAACGTCATTTGTGTATTTGGTGCAGGTTCCTCCTGTGCAGATGGTACATTACTATCCCACAGTAACAGAATGTTTTCAGAGCCAAAATACAAATTAAAAATTCTGGCAATGTTAGATAGTCTTAAAAAAAGTCATAGGGAAAAAATGTACAGTATCCAAAGGAAATGTAACTGTCATTTTTAGTTCACTTCAAAAATAAGTAATGGCTTGTGGGAGTCTTTAATTTCTCATTCATTCTCCTTCCTTCTATCTCAAAGGCCCCATATCACTGTGACCCTCCCTCTGGCTAAAGGAACTTGGATACAGGTTCAGGTGTCTGCCAAAAAAAGGATGCTTCTGAATGACATACAGTATTCCCAAGCTCCAAGGCTACATTTCTACATTTGATTTCTCTGCAGCAGTGAATATTTATTGAAAGGCTTTTGCTGCAGCAGAATACGGAGGAGGGAAATACTACTATGACATTTTTTTGCTGGATTTTTATATTCTGTCAAAAATGATATTCATTATTCTGAAAGAAGCAGTAAAACAAATAATACATTTCAATTTATACACAAGCTCTGTTCATTGACTTTAGCACCAATCATTCTTGCATGCAGCTTCTCTAATAACATTCCATTCTATTTAGAGCCRCTGTACCTATTCTTTACATACATATAGATACACAAGCTGCAACATATTTTGTTTCTCCTTGTGATGCTTTTAAGTAGTATCCTCCATAAAGCTTTACCTAAGCATAGAACTGTGAAGTGGTAACTGAATTTCAAGCAGAGATTATAATAGAATTTAAATCCTTAATTGTTTTGTGCTTTCTTTGTGAACATATATAAGTATGCAAAAGAAAGGGATATAAAAAAAATCCATTTGATTGCTTATCTCTAAAGTAGATGACACCCACATCAACAGTGCCAGTAACTTTATTCTTAGTATAAATAGCATGCAAATCACATTTATATCAGGATGTTTCTTTAATACCACTGTCCTGATTTTCTCCTTGTTTACCAAGAACAGCCCCTCAGGTTTGCTTTTTTTCTTTTCTTTAATATTCTAAGCTGGGATAAGATAYGGACTGAAACACAAAGAAAGTTTATCTTAAGAAAATACTCTTCCAAGCTAGCTGAGGCTCCATCTTTTTTAACTACTTGACATGCTCATGGCCAGGAATGAATTCTTTACACATAGGGATGTCCACTTGAAAAAGCCAGCAATAAATCTGAGCCTAAATGCTCTCCTTTGTTGTAAAGGAGGAACAATTTAGATATTAAAATGCCAGGTTCTTGTTACAACTGGCAAACACATGCTTCTTGGAAGTACAAGCTGAGTACAATGCAGCTTACTGGTCCCTTCCTTTCGCTAATGCAGGCTTACCTCTAATAGTTAATTCAGCAAACTGACAATTTTGTGGTGAAAGGGTACTTTCACTCATCTGCTCTGCTGATAGAGTATTATTTTATTACAGCGAACACAGAAAGCATTGCTGTGTGAGTTGAAACTAWCATAGGTTTATGAACTACTTTTAGAATGTCTATTAATAGGATAAATTGATTTTTCTTAGAAGTAATCTATACAAATATTTATCCAGCCACCTTGTAGAACTGTAGTTCTAGAAAAATGTAGTATATAGATACACAAACMATCTTAGATTTCCCCTCTCATCCTGCCTTCACTGTCATGTCAATAAACTAAGATGTGTAACACTGTAACCTGAYGGCTTCAGAGTCTGTGCAGTAATGGACCTGAGCTTCTGCAAATTTTCAGAAAAAGAAACACTGCACAATGACATCGCCCATACTGCACTCAAACACTTGCTTATTCTCAGCAAATATTCCATGCATCCTTTACGACAGCTCAGATAAGTTTGGATGAGCTATGCTATATTACATGGCATTTCACATGAGTAGCTGGATTCTCAGTTGTAATGCKACCATTTTCTGCATTGCTTCATTCTTACAGAGAAGCATTTCTAGCCACAAGGCTTTTTCAAACTACATGTAACAAATAATGTACATTTTGAATTAATCTATTATTCTAGTCTCCATAACTTCTTTTAGAATTTTAAAATATGCTATCCCRTAACTTGTTCATGAATTTTGCGGTTGGTCTTGTGTTCCTATTCACATTGTCGTTACTGTCATACTAAGATAAATTTAAACAAATGTCAGTTGAAGATACGGTTGTAAATAATCTTAGGTGATGATGCCCCTTTCAGCACATACCTATGGCCCTCTCCATAGTTTTTCCATTGCAGCTTTCGTACTTTACACACTTTTAGTACAGTGCCTTTCCACTGCTTTGTTATTGCACAGGCAATAGCTGGCTTGATCTGCAATTCCTCATATAGCCTCATTTAGAGCTTGGGAAAACAGAGCAGAAGAGAGGTTTGAGCTCCATGCTGAAAGCAGCTCTCTCTCCCTCTGTCTCTCTCTCTCCCTCTCATCACACAGCCCCCATATGTCTGCAGTCCCAAATCCCCAAGTGCAAATGAAGAACATCACATAACAAAYTCTTATCAGATGCTTTTTTAACCTCATTTTTGAACTTCTAAAGTAAAGGGTTGCAAACCCTTTTGGATAATGTATTTCAGTATTTAACTACTCTATTATTACAATTTTTTCCCTGCAAGGCCAAAATACATATAAAAATGTAAAAATGTAAAAACAAAATGTAAAAGGAGATGAGACTGACTAGCACAGACGCAGGTCTATTTAAACAGATTCACATATATAAGTAAGAAGGAAAAAACATTCTAAAAAGGTAGAAAAAAGTGATTCAGAGTAAAAATTGTAGTATCTGTTAAAAGACTCCTTTTTTTTTAAGAATTGGGATTTTCCATTAATACATACATCTAGGCATTAAAGAGAGCAGATTTTAGGTTTTCAAACTTTCTTCCCCCRGCACTGATAATGGGCCTTTTCTGAAACCTTTCAAAAGATGATACTCTTCYAAGTAAAACAAGTAAATATTGAAGAGGCAAGGAGCTTTCATAGTTAAATTATTAGATAATTTAATTTAGTTATCATCTAGGCCACATTAAAATTCATAAAACTGAAGAAAATTGAGTTCTGCAGCTTCTAGAAATGCCCCAAAAAAGAACAGACTGTGAGCTTCAATTGCTGAAACGTAGTTTTTTTTAATAGCAGCAGACTGGAGATCAGTGTTACTTATTCGTTCCTTGAAACCCTGGAAAAAATAATCTATGGGGAAAAAACACACTTCTTTTTTCCTCAAAGTCTGTTAAAGATTACTAGAGGAAAAATACAGGATTGTGGCCTAAAGCTATCCCCAGAAGAATAAGAAAAGGAAAAAAAAAAAAAGATTTTCTTTACAAATAGGATTCTAATTTCTTTAGGAAATTCTGATATCATAAACATTTTGTATCTGTTATTCATCAAAAATATATCTACTACCCAAACAACCAATAAAAAATTCCCATTTCTATATTCACCAGGAATTTGAGTAGGCTCTCATCTGATTTTACTTAAAATATCTACAACTGATAGGCTGAGATAGTTGTCTGGATTCTCCTTCAAAACAGCAAAGACAACTAGATACTTCTATGATCCTTTGGAATTTCTGGTGGGAGGAAAAGTCACAAAAGTACCCATTTATCATAAAAGGAGTCGAGATTAGCTAGCACAGACACAGAAGAGTCGAACCGAACAGATGACTCTCACTAGGGATAACTTGGWTAACTAGTCAATAGTAACTGATGCAGCTGAGAAGTTAGTAACAGAGATTATAAAGTCTRAAAGTATGAATGTGATGCTTTAGTCTTTATGCATGGTATTTTTGCCTATGTCAATTCATAAAGCAATCCAGATCACTTGTGCCATCACTTTCTGTCATCTCCCACTCAGTTTGTCTACCTTAGGCAATATTCAGTAGCAATCACACAATATCTTATTAACAGAGACCAGCAGGATCATACAAARAGAACACCAAAACCATGACTGCTTGACAACATCCTTTTTACTATTTAAGCAGTGCAATGTTTTCTTTCCCAGTTTATTACACAGAATACAGTATATACAATCAYCTACCCAGGAGGCGTGTTTGTATGGTGCCTGTGGCATAGGGAGATTCTAACTCTTTAGAATAACTGAAAAAAAAAATTAAGAGGTTCATATATGAGGTCTACGGGAGAATTGTAGAAAAATTCCACTCTCATCCCAGCTGGAGAACAGAAGTTCCTGCTGTTGAAGCAAGCAGGAGTCTCAGAAAAGGAGGGCACCTAGCTGAGAAAAGGGGACCTAGTACTGGGTGAGAGCTAGCCTGCAGCTGTCACTGCTTTGTATGCTTGCAGGATGCTCTAAGAATGCTCCTGCAATAGAGGCAATTTTCAAAGATAGAAAGAGACAAGTGGTAGTAATGGAAAGATTTGAGCTTCAGACACACAGCTAATGGACTTTGTAACATCCAAGAGGACACAGGTTAACTTGTCTGTTAGGTGAATACAGGCAACAGGTCTCATAATACATTCAGAGAGTTTGGAAGAGCAACGGAGGAGCCAGTAGGCATAGTTCATGTTACTATCAATGACATAGAGCAGTGCAGAAGGGATGCTCTAGAGGCTGACTCATGTTGCTGGGCAGGAGACTGAAGTCTAGGATCTCCATGGAACACTGCCGCACTCATATATAAAACCTGAGACGCAGGCAGAGATTTAGAGTCTGACTCTGTGGATTGTGTAGAGAGGAGGAATTCAGAAACAGCAGGAACAGAGGAATCTTTTGGGACAACAGAAAACTGAACAGAATTGTCAGGCTACTCCTTAATCATAATGGAGCCAGGCTGTTGGCACTGGAAACTCGAAAGGTCAGAGTCGAGTATTTAAACTGGGAATGGGAAGAAAGCTGACAGATATGGAAATGTAGCCAGTCTGAGGCAAGCCACAGGAGAGAAACAGCTATCATTCACGGAGCCTCTGAAAAGGCCAGGATGGAAATAAACAGCTCAGTGACATTAAATATCAGAAAGACAACTCGRCTACCTACAACATCAACACCAGCAAAAGGAACTTTAAAAGAAGTTCACAAAACTAAGTGGTCACTAGGTGATAGATGAACTTTAGCATACATAAATTTAAGGTAATGCATTAAGGAAAATGTGCCTCAACTGTGCCTGTACATACTGGCAGTTAAAACTAAGGAAAACAAAACTTGAAGTCATCGTTAAAAATTCTCCTAGATCACAAGTGTAGCACATAACAACTACAAAATCCAACAAAATGATGGGCACATTAGAAAAATTATTGAGAGGGTGTCATTTTGCCATTCTTTAAAACTCAGAGTGCAATAAAGTATGTAAAATCATGTAATGTATGCAGTTAAGGTGGATACAGAGAAGAACAAGCAAACTAAATGCCTGGCGCATTCACTTTATAAGGAGGGACTAGAAAGGCTGGCTCTCCTCAATCTGTTGATTAAGAATTGATGAAAGATACGATCAAGGATTTTGCTCTATGAAAAGCTGGAGTAGGAAAGCATTAAGGAAACAGACTACAGAAAGTACCCATGGTAATGTGTTTCCCCTAAACAGCATTTTCCCCACCAGGCAGAACACTGCGCTAGACCACTGGTCTGACCCAAAAGAGTTTTTCTTTCATTTTATTTCTTAAAATTTCTTTTTTCATTACTGCTTATTAAAAGTCATGTGAATTTTGTACTTGCCAGCTTCTCAATCAAGACAAAATATATTACAGAAGCCAGAATCCAAATTTTAAACTATGTTTAATTATACAATGCCAACATTACTGCCTCTATCACTTAATGGTAATCTTACCAAAGGTATAACAGATTCATTTAACTTGACATATTTGTTCATTAATMMATGCTGACTGCCTGTAATTACATTGTTCTATTTCTGATTCTTAATTGAGTCTTCTATAAGAAAGTCCATTATTTTGAACAGGTTCAATGTTAGGATGACAAGTCTGTAAGTAACTATGACATCCTGCATGGTCTTTAAAATACTCGCACAACAGCTTTCTTCTGGTCTTCTAGATCTTTTCCAGTTCCCACAAACTTATTTTAAAAACACATCAGCAGACAGTGAGGTTGTCTTGACTTATGTTTTAAAAATTACTTCAGTATCTTTTGCTTAGTCTCCACCTCAGCTTCTGCTGGAAGGGAAACCAGTTTCTCTGTTTATTTTTAAYAGATATAAAATATTAGTATAGGATCATTTTCTCTATATATTAGGCAGTTATATATGACTGAATTATAAGTAAAATCAAACAAAATATGGCTAATAAAATACAGGCTTAGGTCTGAAAGAAATGCTCAGTTTTAAGAGAAGATGACAACCTCTGCTGAAGGCAAAGGAGTTGCACAGAGTTTGCGTTGCATTCTCTCAGGTAACCAAATTACCATGATGCTTGTCAGTAATGTAAATAATACCACCAGGTTATGCGATTGAGGAACACACATAATAAAAGGCAAGAACTGAAGATTTGTGTGTCACACAGGGGGAAACAAAGGACAGAATTCTTGAAATAGAGGACAAAATCTGTCGAATTGATTAGCTCTAACAATTTCCCTTGGGCAGCTACTACTCATGAATTGATATGCCAGCAACAGTGCTTTCCAGAAGCAGCAACAGCTGGTGCAGGAGCAGTTGAGAATAGAAATGTAGCACAAAATTACAATGAAYACAGCAGGGTCATTATACAGGGCTTAGACACAGCAAAGAGGTATGAATTTTGTTAAATAGATTAGTTCAATTTGTACATTTGAATTTAAACCTTCATTCTGTCAATAATAAATTCAAAAGACAGTGAATAGTTTAGTCAGAAAGAAATGAATTTGGCCGTAGGTGAAAGTCAGAGTGTGAAAGCATATCAAATTGGAGAAAAAAAAATAAAACAATTATATTTCGATCTTCTAGCCACATTTTTCTGTTCACATGAATTAGTGCATTGAAATCTTGTCTTTAATGAGTTTTCCTCTRTTTTCTTAAAATCATTTTACTTTGATACCAGCAGCCACTAGGAGCACAACATGGAGTAGCACTCCAGCTTTTCATGGAGCAAAGTCTCAGGATTCCCCTCATTTTGCAGTTTATAAAAAAGGCTAATGATTGAAGTTAAGAGATATTGTTAATTGCATATGTCAGTTTATGACTGTTATATAGAATAAACAATAGTTTATGGTGATTTCAGGTGTTGTAGTTCTTCATCAGGGTATAATATAGCAGTCTTTATTATGCTTTTCAAATATTGTCAGTGCTTGTTCACAGAACTACAAAAGGGCAGTTTTATAAACTTGCAAATTCACATCTTCTCCTTTCACCTCAGTAGTTTTTACTAGTAGCCTGATCAGATAGGGGGCCAGCTGGCTTAAATCCATATTATTTTGATACTGGCTTTTATACTGATTACCTACAATAAAACTGTCATAAACTTGACTCTGTACTGCAGGTACTGAGTTACAGTAGCTGCAAAGTTCCACATATCTTTATTCACCTAAATATTCATCTAAACATGTGAGCTTAATTTTTTCACAAACTCAGAAAATACCTAAATATTTGCCTATTAAACAACATGGCTGATGAAATCATCTTTCCATCAGCAGTTTTGTAAATCTCACCTGCAATTTCTCAATATTTTTTTATTATGAATGCACTAAAATTACATGTTTTATTTTCACTGGCATTGAACAAGTGATTAAACAAAAACTATTTGAGGCATTTTTTCAAATTTGTTTTCACTAAAAGTTGTTACTGAAAAAAATCAGCATGATTTTCTTTCACCCATCSACCCCTAATCTGGTAGTCAAGTAAAATAATCAAGTTATTCTCGTAACTCTGAATTATGAACATTGGAAGGACTAATCTTTTTGAAGATCAGCTGCACTGTCTTGTGAGTTCATTGACTGGTAACCACTGATGGTTATGTTCTCAGCTAAACAAAGCCATATAAGCTATTCAGACAGAAATACAGTGTTTAATTTTTCTTCCCTTAGAATTAATCACAAGTGATATTTTTCAACATTAAGCAAAAAATGTAGCTAAATTAAACACATAATATTGGATTGCTATTAACAAAATAGCCAGGTCAACAAGTATAACAGCAGACATTCAGTCAGCTTATTTTCTATATTACATTATATTTAAACTAGAATAATTCACTTTCAGATTATTCAAGATTTCTGCCGTAACTGAAAGCAGTGGAATTTAAACAACAATGTATTACTGTGTAACCTTACTTTTCTTTACTTCCCCCCCCCCACTTCTAGTAAGACTGAGAGGCAAAATTAGCCTTAAGAGAACTGAAAATTCAAATATTCTATGCCAAAAATAAAAGCTTTACCTCAAAAAATATTTCTTAAAGCAAGTAACATCTTTCCATCATAGGTTTACTAGACCCTAAAGTATATATTTCAGAATAAAGCATGAACTTTCATTTATGTGGAAAGCAGAGGAGCATGCCAACTTGTCTCTTGGAATATTAGAATCTGAAYGGAAATTGCAGATCCACTACAGCCCAGTGGCCAGATGGCATCCATAGAAAGAAACAGAATGAYAATATTTTAAAAGTAATCATTTTGGCCTCTAAGTCAGACATCCTCCCTCCCTTCCCATACATACATCCAAAGATAATAAGATTTCTTCACTCAGCATGCAATGATATTAAGCAAAATCATTGAGGATGTCAGTGCTCCACAGCTAAGATTTGAAGTTATCATGTTACCAGATACCAATCCCAAACACATACTATGTTAAAAAAAAAATGTATTATGTAAATATAATATGGCAAAAATTCAAACACAGTAAAGTTACATGTTTACATTAGTGAGATAAGAACTAATGAATTGGCAAGTCAAAGGCACACAATTGTCAATATTAAACTACTGAAAATCTATATTGTTTATTGTTTTTCACTGTATTAGGTTTCACTAGATTTGTTAGGCTATCAGACATCCACCAAACTCATTAGGAAAATGTTAGCTTCTTAAGATCAAATAACCTATGRTTAAGGTAAAACATGAATGATAAAAGACAATATCTGTCACAAAGATTTACTGGAACATAAATACTATGAATAGTTAATAGCAAATATTATAAAATCAGAGTAGTCAGATTCTCTTTATGATATACCAGCATGACTCTACTGGCTTTGTTATTAGTGTTTTTTCTTGCATACCCATATAAAAAGAAAACCAAATCAACAATTTTTTAGTGCAAGAATAACAAAGTTGTTTTGCATTTGACACAAAAAAACATGAAATTGATAGTAGGTGATTAGGATGATGTGCAAACACATTTTCTAAGAAATCAATAATCAGTTTGTTTTTTAAATGTCAGAGGAAATCACTACCATAAGTAGTGATATAAATAGATTACTTATGTAATCTACTATACTATCTATGGTGAAACATTTAATGAACTTTTGAAATGTGAAAAAAAACCCTAAGTGTTCATCATCAAAGAGACATTATAGAAAACAGAATGTCATGTCCAAGTAGTATCAATTCTTGCGGCCTAAGATTTGGATTATTAATAACAGGAAAGAGGAGAATTTATTCTACTTTCTCAACAGCAATCTACTGGAATTGTCAACTATAATGCACAGGATGTCAGACTGCATTAAAACAATGGATGAAGGCTACCATGAACTATTCAAAGCGAACTGGAACTGAAAAGGCTGCACGGACCAACTCATGTCACATAACCAAAATAACACATGCCCATACACGCAGTAAGCACACACTGACTTATAAAAAAGGAATGCCTGGATTTTGGCTATGTGACAAATGTACCTTCAGTTACCAGAGAATATGTAAGAAAATTAAACTACCAGAGTGGTTGACCCACAGCCTACTTCATGCTCTTTCCTAAGTGAGGAGACTGAGAGACAACCAGGAGCATTTTTGGTTTCAATTTTTTTTTTCTTTTTTATTAGTTCTGATAGGCAAGAGCACATAGCAGAAAAATAAAACAAGAAAATGAAKAAAAAAAGAAACAGATACATATTTCAAAGAGGGGTCTTGCTTAAGTAAATACAGTCCCAGAGTGAATGTGAGTCTCTGGCCTATCAGAGATGCAAATTATGAAGTACATAACTATTATAATGAAATACTTCAATTCCACGCCGTCTTATGTCTTTATTTATAATTTTATTTCATCTTGCCTAGACTAATGCAGTAATTTCTTTCACAGTTTCTTAAAATTCCATCTTCTTTTATGCAGGTATGTTTTGCAGCACACACTGTTCATTTTTATCCCCCAGATAATTCTTTTTCTTCTTCAAGAGCACATTCAAAATAGTTTTCTTTCTTGAAGTCCAGAAAATAATAGGCTCCTACCTTTCTCAAAAGCTRTATTAGTTTGTTTTACTGTCTTCCTATTTGTGCAACCCCTGTCCTATTCTTTTCTTRTAKGTTTATCCTGTTACTAGCAGTATCTGATGTTCCATCCTTTTAAAATAGCTTTTATATATTTCTCTACATCATGGTTTCTTAGTTTTATAGACAGATGTTTAGTATTTCRTATCTTATTTGTACTGAAGAAGAGAGAATCTTTCAAGTCTGACATACAGAAAGAAAACACTATCCTCCCTTTCCTGGAAGGGCATCAGGGTATGCACTATGGGTATCAACCTGTGTGTGACACCCCAAACTGCCAGAGTCAAAATTATCCAATTACATTATCTGAATTCTGTTCATATACACTAGCACATTCGCCAGTGTAGGCTCACACTGGCATTAAAACAAAACATCTGTGTAACTGTCTGTAAGACTAGGGCTTTACTGCAGAGTAGTAGAAATTCRTATCCATAGACTAGAATGAAATGGAGTTGACTTTTACCTCCATCAGCCAGGCAGGTCAGGATCAYGAAAGTCATGACCTATGATTCTGCATTACTGATAATCAGAACTACTGTTCTGTATATTTGTTAACTTATTCTGTCACAGTTAAGTATAACCATAAATATATCACCTAARTTTAGGGAGTACTTTCCAGAAAGAGAGTTCACAGTGGATACTATAATTGCATTACATTGTATTGCACAGAATGACTGGAGATACAAACAGAAGAGTTATAACTAGAATACGAGATATTACAATATATCAATAATTCAAGCATTTATTCCTCATATGTAATGTAAATTTMTTTCTACAAATGAAAACATTCCTAATAAAAGTTTAAGACTCTAATATAAAGAGGAGAAACAATTTCCATATGAGATTGTCCTTTGTGTGCTCATAACTACATGATCCTTTTTGTTATTGAAAAATTAGTAATTTTTTTGGATGCCCAARTGCAGCTCCAGTTCAGATACACACAGGTAACTGCAATTTTCATGTGCATCTTGAAACAGGGACTTGTAATGGAAACTGCTGCTCAACCTTAACTACATGCATTGCTATAACCTCTACCTAGAATATACTTTAAATTTCTGAAAAATAATACTTTCTTTAGGTCAGTATAATTTGTACTGTGCATAATTAATTCACAAAGTTATCAGCAGTTATTACCTACTATCTACTAATTGTAATTTCTAACTTTAAACAGAGTAACTGTGTTACTTATGTTGTGTTCTCAGAACTGCATCCATATTTCCAATACATAGACTGGGGGAAAAAAAAAAAAAAAACCCACACACACACATTACTTCACAGATAACTCCTGAATTACAGAACACAAACCATCTTATTATTATATTTTTTAAGATAAAATATGAGTTTGGTTGAGAATTTTCAGCATAATTATTTTCCAAGGATAAACACAGTTTCTGCCAATACTAGTTGGGGAGTTTGGGAAAAGGGGTGTGTGTGTATATATATATATATATAAATATATATATATAAATATATATATGTGTGTGTGTGTGTGTGTGTATATATATATTTATGTAGAAAAAATCCTTCTTTAGTTCTCCCTCCTCATTTTTCTACCAAGCAGGAGTCCTTAACTTACACACTTACACTGAACAGCTAAAAAAGGTGAAAACCAGACTGAATAGTGATCTTTCCAAATCACAGGCCTGATGCAGAATTAGAGGTACATCATTTCATTATTTCCTAATTAAAYCTTTATATTCACTAAAAGCATTACTAATGGCTTTATCTTGATTCAGAACACAAAGAACAAAAAGGTCACTTMGTTTCTTGTATAACAGCTATTCTATGCTATTTTAATCAATAATTTTAAAAATAAAATTCACATAATAAAATTCATAAGGACAATAAAAATAAGTCCATTATGATATTTTAAATAGGTAATGATGTGATATTTTAAGAGATTGGAAAATTGTGGATTTTTTTTGTATATAGCTCTTTTCTATTCCAAATAGACTTGATATTTTCTTCTACTTCTTGCTTTCTCTAATGAATAAAAAGCCACCCCCAAAGAAAAACAAACAAATACACAAACTCCCACTTACTCGTATAAAGGTAAAACAGTTCTGTTAGACTTTGCACTGTTATCTTAACAATTTTTGACTCAGTAACGAAAGGACAGACTTCAGAAGCAAATATAAATTGAATATCAAAAGAAAATCTCTTTGAAATTTACACAGTTTAATCAGATTTAACTGACTTGCATTATCTTTAAGTCACAAAAGTAGCCAATGGAAAAGTATTGGTGCCAACCTAATACATTCTATACTGCACTAYAGTCTACTGAGCCATCCTCCTGAACAGAAACACAGTTACATATTATTGCTGTGTTTAGCAAAGTTAAATCTAAATGAAACTGCTTCGGAATGCAAAGCAGGAATGTTTCCCATAAAACTGGATGATACAGGGCATCCAGCTGCACAGGTACCACAATGATCACCGCTAGAAAGGAGATGCTTTCTACCATTAAAATGAGGACAGTTGATCTTTTACCTTAAGGATTCCTGTTAGAAAGAGAAGACCTTCAGAATCAAAGGTAGRAAATGCTAAAAACAAAGTAACACTGTGGCTGTCATCTGGCAACAGCGTTAAGTGTATTCATTAATGTAAAATGGATCAAAATGAAAAAACCTTATTGTTTTTTTTGACAAATGGCCTAATATGATGGTCAATGAATATGGCAGATAATTTATAACTAACTTAGATTAGAACATTCCAAAATTTTAACCAGTGAATGTCTGTCTATGTTAAAAAGTGGACAAAAGTATCCCAAGGTAAGTTTAAGATGCATTCAAATGAAAGATGTATGTCCTTCACCTCTTGCATAGTTGATCAAGACAAATACAGTTAATGCCTTATTTCTGTTGTTTCAATGTTTGGTTCAATAGAAGACTGGTGATAGTGGGGGTGTGACATACAGGCCAGTGAGAAATTACTAGTCCTGTATGTCAGTCCTATGACAAACAAAAAATTAATTGTTCCTGGTATCTCTGAAGAACAATACATCTTGAGAAAAGTGCAGGAATAGTAAATACCATGTATTTATATACTTTTTATATACCATATATCAAAAAAAATGTTAAAAGATGCACCAGAAAGTCAGTCTAATCATATGTGTTTATTTATTTATTTATTTATTTTTGGATGTTGACTTTTTGTACATTTCTTTGTTTTAGCAGGCATTAAAAAAATCTATCATTGCAGGTACAAAAATCCACTTGGAAGCTCTCCATCATGGAAACAGTACTGAAAAAAAAAAATAAAATCCCATCTCAAGAATAGTGGATAGATAGAATTTTACAAAAATGATGAATATCTGTAATATTATGTCAAGAAACAGCATTTTCAAAACAATGATATAAGCCAAATTCAATTGTACTACACATATGCTTTATATTACATTGGACTTGGTTTCCTGACTTCATACAGTAGTAGTGTAACAATGAAACAGTGTATCAAAATAAATATATATACATATTGATTATGAACTGAATGTTTTAAATGATTTAATGCATGAATTTGTTAAACACAAGTATTAATATATTTTTCTAGTGTGCAACCACCATCAAGTGTTCTGAAAAAAATATGTATTTTACTCATAATTACGTTTAACCTTCTTTCATCTTTTGTGATAGTTTGCATACGAATCCTTATTATATTATACATATTTAATCATTTGCCTTTATAGTGATCACATTAAATAATTTGCTGATACATCTTACAGTATTTTGTAATGCACCACAGTATTTTTATTATAACATACATTGTTTCACCAGAGCATTCCATACTATATATATATGTATATGTGTATGTGTATACACACACACACACACACACTATATATTTCATACTATACTACATAAGTTTGATGTAAGAAGGAAAATTTTAGGAACCATTTCTGATAATGAACTGTCCTCTATATAATTTTTTCAGCCTCAGAAGATACAATTCTTGTCATATRTTGTCTAAACTATCAAGAACCCCTTCTTCATAAACGTCACGTGTGAACCAAAATCAAACTTATCAAAAATCAAAATATYCAGAAGAGCCAGTATATGTGACTATAAGCTTCCATATAAAAACTATAGGTTGAAGTTTATCTGATTTTTCTATTTTAAAGCTTTTTTTTTTTTTTTCAAAAGTACAAACTATGCTAGGTAGTTACCATAAAGGTGTCTMTTTTGAAAATGAAAGATTTTTTTCACAGAACACAGAGAGAAACCATATTTAAGCCTAAATCCAAAAAAAATAGACAAGCAAACATTCTTGTGTATTCTTTCAATGTTCCAGTTACTTTTATACAATAGCATGGCTCAGGTCAACAACCCATTTCACTGTGATATTAACTTTTCATCAGAACTGATCACAAATGCATTAAAGTTGAGACTTGTCAACTGCATTGAAGTGAAAGGATGTGCATTGTGCTACCAGTCCTTGCCATTTTATGTTGACGACAGGAAGATACAGAACATCTCATCATAAAGAGATATTCCTGAATAAGAAACAGCCTTATCAGCTAAGTCTCTCATTTTATTTTCGTCTTCCATTCAAGTAAAGTGAAGCCTGTGGTCGAACTCACTTGGTAGTTAGATATATAGGGAATTGTTGCATTTTCTGCCTGAATACTTCTAGATGCAATCTATTGATCTAAAACGCATTTCTTGAAAGAACACTGTGGGAGAGAGCAAAACCTCATTTCATCTACTCTCATCCCTTAGGACTACTCTCTTGATGGCTGTATCTGCTTCTGGGACTGTAAGTGGTTTACTAAATTCCAGACAGATGTCTACTTTTAAACTTTCCTTCAGGTTACAGAGACAATTGAAAATTTCCTTGCAAAAATCTGAAGCATGATCTCAAAATACTATGTTACAGTTGTAGAGAATGTACAGTTGAGAATTTTGTTGACCATCTAAGGAAAAAGCRGTAGGACAGAATCTTTGAGATATTTTAAGACACAACCACAAACCTTCCTAAAAGTTTCATTCTTTAATCCTGAAATGTGTATACCAAGAGAAAAACAGAACAAAACTATGTAAAAAGAAAGCAAAAACGTTCCCTGAAGATGTTAATGGAATTTTGTTCAGATAAAATTAAAGATTGCAGGCTGGGCCGTACTCCTGTGCAATGGGTAATGAACAGACAGAGCCCTCCTTCCTCCTCTTCTAGGGTGAGGTTTTAGCCGTTGTTTAAAAAAACTGCGTAAAGTAGAGACTGACTGGGAATTTGTAACTCTATTTTTGCCTCAGGGATGCTCATGGATCTCCAAATGTCAAGTATCTGTTTTAAAGACCTTTGCTGACAGTGCAGCTTGAGCCAGGGTGGCTCCCTGGGCAGTGCCGGCAGCGGCAGCAAGGGCTGCCAGCGGGCTGCCAGCGGGGCAGGACCAGGCCCGGCAGCCAGGGCCCGTCTCCTTCCCGCCCCGAGAGAGCAAGGCCTCGGGGCAGCCGCGGCAGCCCCAGCCCTGAGGGGGGTCTCAGGCGTCGCAGCTGGGCAGGGGCAGGGCCGTGGCAGGGCTGCAGYCCAGCTCCAGCACAGCATCCAGTTTTRACCTCTCTTAATTTTGAAATTCATRAATAGGATGGCAAATTGCAGTTTCTATGTAGCGGTTATTAAGCAGCTCTAATCCTTTCAGTGAAGCAGTTGCATGTACATTTTAGAGGGTACTACACAGGTTGAAACTTTTCTAAACAAAGAAACTAAGAACAATCACCTAGTCTCAGTAACGGCACATTACCCTCCACATTTGTAATAAAAATGCGAAGGCAGTGTTTCAGCTCCTACCTAATCTGCTGAAGTCCATTTTGTAAAGACAGCTATAAAGACATGAGCTTACCTTGCTGATTACCACGTTTCATCAGAGACTATCTCTAACCTCATAGACCAGAAAAGCTTGCAGTACTACTTCTGTTCCTGCTGCTGGACTTGACAAATCTAGCAAGGGAATGGCAGTGCTGTAGTGGTTGGAAATGCAGTTTGGGAAATAAGGACATCATGTAGGGGACACTGGGAAATCTCATTTCCAGGCTTTGTGCTCCCCATTCACACAGGCTYCAGTCTTATGAATAGGGCTATCACAAACTGGAATATTGAAGACAAGGACAAATTCTGACAAACATCTGATAAAGCTCAAATTTCCCAGGCAGATCACATTCCTAGGTTTGTGGACAGTTTGTGAAGATAGTTCCTCTTTCCTTTCCTACTCAGGTAAGAACTGAATTACAAAGGTCCCTGGTAGCRCTACATTTATTCATACCTTATTTTAAAACTACTTCAAAATTCTTTCACAAATGCCTTTCTTTTATTATTTTTTATGTAGATGGTCAATTGATACGGAGCTTGTACTAATTTTAGAAAGCATGTGTTCAATTTTTTTTAGAAAGTATCTCTACTATAGTTGAACCATTTTTGCTGGATAATATTTCCTGGAAAGCATTATCTTTACACACAAACTTTAGAAAAGTATCAGCTCTGGACTAGATCTGCTGTTCAGTATAGCTTTCAATAAAACAAAATGTTTTCAGCCACTTTTATTCAGATTGTAACTGAAAATGTAGACATTGTTCAAAAATATCAAAACTGACGGGAAGCTCGATGCATGTACATTTATTGATTTAATGTGGACTAYGCATAAATTTTATTTTSAGAGTAGCAGTGGTTTCTTTTTGTRATTTGYGATTATGTATTATAAAAGTCAGCGTTTAGAGGTACCTGGGGATACAATATTCCCAATCAATGTCTCCCTTTTCACAAGTCTACTACCGCTGGTCTTTCTCCCTCCTCCAGTTCAAATTAAATGTAATTCCTAAGTATAACGAGGGGAAAAATGGGAACTCACTAAAATTTAATATTAAAGCAACAGCACTGCTAAGACAATATATTTATAAAAGAATCACAAAATAGAGACACAAGAAGTAAAGTCATTTGATAAATATATAACTACTGTTCTCCATCCATAAGCAAGCATCTTAACGTTACTAAACTAAGAGGCAGCACAGCTCCTAGAAAAATACCTCAATATTGCTCCCTCTTGGTTTCACTGCCATTGCAATGTTTCACTGTCACCCCTTAACTGCACTTCTGAAATTACCATCCTCAGTAATACTAGTATCTGCAACGGCTCGTGATATGGAAAATTAAATTGGAATTTGAAGTGTAGATAAAAAGGCAGAGCTGAGTAAGAATAGGGCATCTCTATAGAGTTAAARCTGATGTTTTATTCTAAATTTTCATTTCAGTCCCCAGCCTTTACAGGGAAAAATGATACTAGATCCAGTRTCCCAATAACTCTTCCTTGTAGAACCACAGGCATCAATAGTAAACCATTGTCTAGAAAAAGAACACCTATTAGCACAATTAAAGGCAATGAAGTTACTGCTTAAATTCACAGTATTAAAGACTGATCTGTTAAGCCCTCAGGGGCAAGGCCTTTAAAAAGAGGCTAGTGCATTAATCTTTTGGCTAGTGCATTAATCTTTTGAGTCAGTGCCCTGGCTCTCATCCCAGATGAGCTAAAAATTACAGTAATGCATTTGTAGCTTAAGGGTGAAATAATTTTCATTCCCTCTCCCTAAAGTTAAACACATTTTATCACACATACAATTCTCCACAATTTGTTTGGATAGGATATTAGCCTTCCCTGTTTACAAAGGAGGAGCTTATAATTAATGCTTCATGTACCTCCTGAGAAAAGTTAGAAGACACAGRAAAATCTCTCTTCATAGAAGTAGTGCTATTCTAGAGAAACAGACGTTATACAGCTGCTTAAAATTGAACATTTTTCTCATACCGAAATCATTACCTTTTGTAATAGGTAAAGTACAGTATTTTAGACCTCAAGGAAATAGAAAACAGACTATCATCCTCAGTACGTGTGAAAAGATGTGAACATCTAGAAGTACGAAAAAGCAAGTTTAATAAACATGACCGTTAGGAACTTGTTACAACTTCCCAYAGATGACAAGCAAAACCTGGCAACAGTGAGCAGAGAGCAATTTTGCACCTAAGAGAAAGMCAATAACAGACTATCTTATAGTGACATCTAACCTCTTTCACCTCACAACTTTAAATCAGATAGAACAAATAAACATAATGCTTCATCAGGCATTATGTTTTAAGTTTAAAATCATACYTCTGTATTCACAGATAAAAGGTTAAAAAAAGGCATCTACCAACCACAGGAATGCAATTACCATATTGTTGTAGTCCTGGTTCAGAAGCCAAGATGATACGTGTGGTCTGTGAACTTGTCATCTGACAATTAACAGTTACAGAACTGTGTCAATTTTATCTTAAGGATAAAGAGTGACTGGACAGCACAGATTGTCCACAGTAGTTGTCCAGAACAGCAACCACCAACACAGAAACAAACACCAAGAAAGTTTCTTCCCTATTTCTGAAATCAAGCTCCACTGCATGGTTCCTCCCACGGGAGAGGGGAAAACAAGCTTAGAACGTTAAGCAATGTTGCTGCTCTTGCTTTTCTGCCTCTGATGCCTGTCTTTTTAAAGTATACAAGTGATGCTGCTGGAGGAGATGGTGGTGGTAGGTAACCAGCAAAGAGAGCACAGTGGCAGAACAGGTAGCACTGATATGAGCAGCAGAGTGATCCCTCTTTTGCACTTGAAACTCCTGCTTCCACAGGCAGACCACAAAACCTCCTAGAAGCTGATGGCAAAAATTGCATCAAGATATAGAAATGAGAGAGAGGCCCAGCATGTATCAGTCACCACGGCAGACACTGTACTAGGTTGTGCAGACCTTGGCTCTGCATCAATGCTGCCATTCTGATGTTATCTTTACGCATTTGCACTATTTTGCCTCCTGTTTGTATACTTCTATTTAGCAAGGACCCTTCTGTGCAGTTTGCATTCTAGTGGATAACAGAGCCCAAATAATAAAGGTTTCATTTGTACCAATGGCCTCATAAAATCTTCTCGCTTTACCAAAACAGGGCCRTTAGAAAACTTCGAGAAATACCTGAGAGATCACCTGCTCATATTACTCTGAMAATCTATCTAATAGCCTCTCCCTTCTTTTGAATAACTGAGCAACACAGTAACAGTTCATAAATATTCTGAATACAAAAGAAACAAAAGGATTGTGACCATTATTCAGAGTTTATCCTAAAAGTGAGAAAAYTGTAGGAGCAGCAAATCTACTAGTTACTCAAAATCTAAATTAAAAGACATTACAATATTTACATTGTTGTCAGCTGCAAGCTAGCAGATGACACTCTCACACAAGCATTTGTGACTATATTTTCAGGAGGAGTATAGGTTTCTGCCCTTTCAGGAATGGAGGCATGCTCCAAGCAACACCCGGTAGAATTAGAAGAAAGAGGTAAGACTCTCACAAGTTTTGAGCTCAAATTTCCTGTGACTGATTCTCTTAGACAGTAAACTGTCTAAACTCTGGCAATGGTACATAAAGAGGGATAATTTCCATTAAAACATTTCAGAAATTCTCAAAGGAAAATAAACATATGAAAACCTGAACACGAAATRCAGTTCTTACAATTTGAAAGATACAAAGTAAAAACCCATGCACAAGGGAAATAAATTTATTTTAGATTTAATGGAATCACATACAATGTTAGTAACATGTATCACTAAAAAAGTGACTCAGAAAAAGAAMTCAACTTTTAGAATTATTCTCCAGTGTGACCTTTGCTTAATACAAACTAAAGTACAAACTAATAAAATATAATTAATGTGGAGTCTTTACCAGTAGCTATAAATAAAAAAATAAATGGTCTGCAATGCAAGTGAAAGTGAGATTTTGAAGGTTCTCTGTAGATTCCTGCTTGCCTAACTTAAACAGAATTTGCCATTAGCAAAATTTTATGAATCATCCAACTGCCCTTACTGATCTTAAAGTTTTAGTTATTGAGTAATGGCCCTTTCAGAACCATTCACTAAAAATTGTGATAGTAGACATTAAATTTACTTTCAAACATTACAAGAAGCTGGTTATCAGCTGTGGTATCTTAGTTGTGGAGTTAGAAAGACATTGTGGAGCATTCCTACCATCAGTGGTGAAGCATTTATTTTATGAAAGATGCTTACTTAGTTCTGTAAATTCATGTAAATCATACTGGAGCCTCTCAACCTGAGGCACTCTAATATGAAACAACCTGCACATGAGCAGTGGATCATTAACCTCAATAAACATGCTTATTTTAAACAGATGTCACTAAGAAAGCTATTTCAAMTAAAAAAAAATACTTATATTAAAAATAATGATACTTATATGGGTAACTTCACAATTTGACTTCTGAATTGATTTTACTATCAAATATGAATTCCTCTGCATAGCACAGACACTGGGTCCTGAAATGCTTTCATATTACTACTTACTTATGTATAAGTTTACAGGCCAAGTAATTTTAGGAAAAAAAAAAAAAAGGTATAGGTGCAGATGAGGACAAAAACACTTGAGCTTCAGAGTTTTCTCACTTGATGTTCATAAGGTATATCTCTGTTTGGAAGTATTACCCATCTCTTGATGATTTTATTATTTGTATTATGTTCATTCAAGAACTAAACTAGAAAAAGCGGTGAATCTGCCATTTCTTACTGGGATGTTTAAAGCCTTTGTTCATATTATCATAAAGATAGAAAACAGAAGGGAAATGGGATAACATTCTTCTCACACATTATACTAATTTGCAACAACATTCTTGTAGAAATAGGCATACATATGTCTTTACCATTTCATATCTCAAAGTAATATAAAAGAAGTTAATCTGTGATTGAGAACTTAATAATACTGCTACTATAAAAACAGCCCATTATGAATACAAGTAAATAAAAATACCTAATCTTTTTCAACAGCTGTTCAATTCAAGCATAAGCTTTTTTCTCCCACCAATGTCTACATTTCATCTCAAAATCACCATGAGTGAGGCTTTTGTCTCTTATTTCATCACGGTAACAAGAAGCACTGATGATTTTAAGGGACAAATGTCCTACAGATTAATTCAATCTGAATATTTGTGTATATTCCCAGCCTACTCAGAAAGACTGATGCATCTGGGAAGAGCTGTGTATAGCTAACATCCTCCAGATATGGGCTTACTATCTAAAGCAGTAGAATTGGAGTAGGAGTTTCACTTTCGTTCTGAAGCATGTGACAACAGAGAGTGGGCTGCTGTWGCTGCCAGCAGAAGTACACACTCCAGACTGAGGTTTCCCCAGGAAAAAAAGAGCTTTGGGGATTTGGCTGCCAGTCAAATGTTGGATGGCTCTGGTCTGAYAGGCCACATCTGACTTACAATGAACAAGTTCTGCTCGAAGCAGGGATAGATCCTAAATCAAGTTCATGGTTCAGAACATCTCAAGGCTTGGGCAAGGTGGAATATTAAATTYGAACTCAAACTCCCAGGGCAAATTTTCAAGCACATTTGGAAATTTCAAAAGATTTTCAGAGTTCTACCAAAAGAAAAAATAAAAGCACTAAGTATATTAACAAATTATTTGTTCTATAGTCCACTGCTAACTTAGATTATTTTACAGTATGGTTAATGGGTAGTTTAAAGGAAAAACAACTTTTGTTTTTCTGGGGTTCCCTCCACATTTTTATCAGAAAATTTCATACAGTCCAATATAATCTTTGCAAATATATYTAGACTCTAGACATGGACTTCTCTTTGTCTCATTCATCAGCATTAGTAATACATACTTAATTATCAAATTTAGCAGAATATTTAGCTGAATTGGGGTGGAAAGTAAACAAGAATCTAGCACAGACTGCAATAGGTTAAATGCTTTCACAATACTAAAATTAATAAACACAAATACCAAATATTTACTAGAAAATCATTTAAATTCAAGTAATTTTGCAAATCTTCCTGTTTGTTAGGCATATACAGTTATTGCGATATTCACAAGTCATAGTAACATAGTTGCAATAAATTTCTACATAAGGAAGAAGTTCTACAATTCTTCCTTCCTGATGAAAATATAAACCCTAAAACAGTCACCTGAAAAACTGAAGATTGTTTGGAGTTGCCAAATTTGACAGCCTGGTAGGGGCAAGGCTGCCTGCCACAGCTCCTCGTTCCCAGGCCCAACCAGTAGCCAAGTTAACTGTATTTCTCAATAGGCACACACACACACACTATATGCATACATACATACATACATAWATATCTGGCATACACATCTGGCTATACAGATCAACACAGACAGAAACACTTAGAACTCAAACACAAATGGTACATATGGCCTCATCTTGTCCCTTCTCTGGCTGATTAGGAGTAAGATCTGTTAGTGGGAAATATGTATCTATTTATATGCATAGGTATATGTGTGTGTGTGTGTATCTATACGCATATATGTGTATGTACAYATACAGACACATATACACACACACAATACAGATCCCTCCAGCAGCTGGCCTTAACTACTCAGTCTACCCTGTAGCTGCCCATGGATCTCTGGTCTTCCCAGGTGCTGGCACCTGCATAGAATCCCTTACTCRCAGACACACACTGAACACACGCACACACATATACCCCCTACACAAATCAGTGCCCTATGGATCCTCCAGTAATCAGCCTTAAGATACTCAGTGTATCCAGCCAGTGGTCCTGGACACCTGGCCTTCCAGTTGCTTTGCATGCCCCCATACACACCAACACCCACACATATGTGCTATGGACTCCCAGCTACTGGCCTTAGATACTGGTGCCTGGACCTGCTGGTCTCCCATTGCCTCCTGCACAAAGACACAAATATGCAAATAGGCCTCTCAGTTGACCCATAGCCATTTTGCATTCTCTGGTATTTGGTCTGGACCCCCCAGCCCCGCCAGTAGCCAGCTCTCAAACCCTCTAGTCTCTCCAATATCCAGCCCAGACTTAGGGCACTGACACCTGGCTCCCAAGCTTCTTATGCTGCTTACTGGCTAGTCCAGTTGCTGGCACCCCAGACACGCCAACCTACCCGCTGTTTTCCCACTCCAGTTGTTGCCAGTTAGACCTACACACACACACACACACACACACACACACACACACACACATAGTAGCCCCCTCACTCAGGAAAACAGTTAGAAACGGAGTTTAATGAGAGGTGGCACAGATAAGGTACAGGGCATGGCCAGACATGCAACTTGTTTATATATGACCTGCCCCTTTTAATCCTTTATCCCTCTACTGTCCCATATTTGTTTATCTCCAAACCACCTTACTGCCTTCATTCACCTTCAGTTTCTCCTCTAGACATCCCATAATAAGGGTTGTGCAATCCCCAGTGCTGTTCCCCTGCAACCCATGATGTTTCCCATACCCCTTGGCAGTCCCCTCCTTGGTCTATAAGGTGCTGTGGAGAGCCACTCCTGTTGACTCAAGGTGATGGGAGCCCCTCAGCCCATAGGGACTGGTGGCTCCCAAGATGGCCCTAGAAGGGCCAGGGCCAGTGTCTCTGTCTGAATGAYTGGAGTTCCCCCACCTGCCCCCAGTCCTCTCTGCTCCTGTGTGTGGAAATAAGSATTTTATCACATAAGTTAACAAAGATCTCCTTCTGCCAAGTAAGTAGCTATTTATTTTTACATAATGTGGTGTTGGTCCATTATTATATTTTAGATGTATGAATTCTTAAATGTCAATCCTATTTAATCTATTTTAAACTATGCTCCTAAAAATCCCTACATCTTCAGATAGTARAGTGTTTAGAATTCAGTTTAGGCAGCACTAAGTTAGAAGCAGATGACTTCCTAAGGTTATTGCTCACACCAGACCTATAAACAGTATCTGGTAGATCCAGCAAGTTGTACAGATAGCTGCAAGAAATCCATGTTACAATGCATCTTTCATGTTACAAATGTTACACACAATCCTGAATGTTAAGCCCTTTTTCTTTTTTCCCTGTTGCGATCCTTCTACCTTTTTCTTTTAGAGGAAGTTTGTGCATGTCATTATAAATTCAGAAAATTCCCAGATAAAATACAATTAAGATGGAATTGAACAAGTAAAGCCTTCAGGGAAAAACAAGTCACAGAAATGCTTGCAAATTCAGAAGCACGGGTGAATTTTTTGGAAAAATTAGTGTTTTAAAACCCCCAAAATTCAAAGTGAAATTTCAARGAGAAACATTCCATTCTTCAAGATCTTCTCATCATTTCCAATATTCTGCTTTTTCCATTATATCATGCCAAGTTAAATTAGATGCTATTCTAGATTTATAAAAAGATAACTTATCAAATTAGAAAGCTTTATCTAATTTTTCACTGTATCACTGTCTACTTATCATGTAAGATATTTATTCTTTTACCATATAAGCATTCTAATACAGTAAGGAACCAAAAGGTTTCATATTCTATACACATACTAAAACCAATTTAAGCTCATAAAGGGTCATTAAATCCTTGTCAGAGTCCAGGGCTTTGGAACTGAAAATACATCTCCATCTTTTTTTTTTTTTTTTTTCTTTTGGTAACACACAGTGTTATAACAGTATTATTTTATTTTGTGACATAGATCCGATACTCAAAACATCTATTATAATTCTTTCACTAAACAACAGGTTCAAACTACAAGTTCCTCACCATTATCAAAATACAAAAGCTAGATCATTGCCTCAGAGTGACAAAACACAAGCAAAATGTAGGCTACGCCTGTTTYTCTAGATAAAACAAGTGCAGAGAAAGCCTGAGCACCGAACTACTGATTTTCTAGCCCTCTTAATTGTTAGCAACTGTTCCCCTCTTTATCTTGTGCCAGTAAACACTCTGCCGGACTGTACTCGGACACAGCTGTGCAAGGCACACGGGCAGCAGCCACTCCCAGGATGCAGGATGAACCACACTGCATCAGGTTTGCCTCCCATCACCTTACACGGTCCTTCAACGCTATTCAGTCAGGCCTTGCACTCTTAAGACTAGCTACATAGTTCTCACCTAACAGAATAATGATAAGTTGAGAGAGACTACTGGAGATCATCTAGTCCATCCCAAGTAGGTCTAGCCTCCAGGCAAGCTCAGGTTCCCCTGGGAATCTGTATCTCTGMGGGAGGAAATCACACAGCCTCTCCCGGCAAACTGTCCCTGAGCTTCGCCACCCTCACAGGAAAAACATTTCTCTTTATATCGAGCAATATAAAGAGATGCCTCACTGAAATGATTTGATGGACTGAAAATAGTTTCTAAAAGCCAACATGCATGTGACCGATGTTAAGATGAGTTTAGTGTAACTGTATCCAGAGATGTCAAAATAATTCTGCCTTTGAACTTCTATTTCCTTTTTCCTTAATTTTTGTCATAAAAAAAAACATACATACACAAAGTATGTAGAAGCAATCTTGCATTTAAAATCACTATTAATTCTATTCTTGAAAAAAATTACTAAATGCATCACAATATTAGATAAATGAAGTAATTATCCTTTTCAAAAATATGCTTTCTCCTGATGAAGGACAACTACAACTGTAGTTGTAAGTATATATAAAATTTATCTTTTACCTATTTATCTTTTTTGTTTGAAACTCAAAAATGTTTTKTTTTCAGCACTACATAAGATCATTCTCTATTGTTCTTTGAAGACTTTTGAACRCAAAATTTTACAAGCACCCTTAATACTTTTTAAATTATCATTAATAAATTTGAATTTTGATGGATAAAAAGATAGCAAAATGAGTTCTTAATTCAGCAAGCTAATCAATGTGAAATTTAGGAAGAGAGTCTCAGTATCACTATGACAATTTTACATGATTTTAAAGAAACAGCAGCATGAAGGAGCTAGGAAAAGTACTGGAAAACGTAGGGTGTCAGAAAATAAGAATTCTGTCTACATTAGCAACATTTATTTTCTTTCTAAGGTAAAGTAAAATAAAATCTTTCATTATTTTTTCTTTTCATTCTAAGGTAAAGTAAAATAAAATCTTTCATTATTTTTTCTTTTTAAGGACAACTTACCTAAARATAGAAAAGAGAGCTCATTAGCAAGGCATCTTGGATGAGAAACCTAGATTCAAGACTGCTTGGAGAGAGTAGAGTCCTTGGTGTGTCATCAAGAATGCTCTAGTCATTTGGGTTTTTAATCTCTCTCATTGTCCCTTCTCCAAGAACTCTGATGAAAAATCAAACTGGTAAAAAGAACTGCTAAAAATGTCTTTACAGAACTTTGTCATTTTGCCAGAATTATATTGCTGATTGAAATTTTRTTTTTTGTATTAGAAGCACAAGAATCTATTTAGGAAAATAATAAATCTTGGTACTTATATAACCTATACATCATGGAATACTGTAGGAGTACACCAATATTGAACTCTAGCTTGGATATTTATAATGGAGGAAATCTGTTTTGGTCCCAAATTAATCTGGAAGTTGAGGGTCACTAAAGCTAGGAAAAGGTAATTTTCTGCTTCTTCTGTCACTAGTGTTGTGCTTTTTGTCTTAAGGAAATCGCATAAAGTCTTACATTGTAATCCTAATGTACAGATTCATGCTCTTGAGAAAAAAAAAATCTATTCCTCTCTGAGGGCCAGATTCTGATTAACTTCTCTTATACTAAAAAAATTACATTCCTCTAAGTTTCACAGAGATTAACATACAGGAACATACCTACTTAAATGTAATATTACACTTAAATGTAAATACCACAAGGATAAATATAGATACCAGGATAAATACATTCTCTATATTACTTTGTTTCCACATAATTTCAAAATCATTATTTTTCCCTGCATTAAGTAAGGATAATGCAATGATCATTATATTTCATTTTTCCCTTGATATTAACGGATTGATATGGACAGGGAAAAATAGTTACAAAAGTCAGATGAATTTACTTCAGTTATACTTTCTCATTAAGGACTACAAATATGTGCAAAAAAAATCCATCATATCAACAGGCATGATAATGCTCTTCAGAAAATCCAAAAATGGTAACAACCTTCATCCCTAAAACAGACTTCTTCTCTCTTTAAATAAACCAGTGTGGATCCTTCATACAAAACTTACACTTTTGAGAAAAGGTTAGGGTGATACACTGAGTTGAAACATAACTGATTCTACTCCTTGAGCCAGATCCATAGAATACAGTTTCAGTGTAATGAAGATACTGCAGTTTTACAAATATAAGCATGATACTAATTTATTATGGTATTTGTATTGAAGTATCCATTCAATAATTCTGCTAAGCCTATCCTACAGGTAATAAGACATTTAAARTCATAATTATTAAACTTGAGTCATTCCCTAAACGGAGGCTTGAAAGGATATTCCACTTTGCCTGAATGGTTCCCACCACTACAYGATGAAGAATTAATTCTGTATAAAGTAGGTTAATTTCAGTATGCAGTTAAAAATATCCTAAATTTCACAGTTTTACAGCCAAAAGTAAGATACAATAGGAATTAAGAAACGAAACAAACATCCAAACCTACATGTTTTAAATAGGATTCCATCTGCCAGAATTAGTTAATTGCAATCTATTAACCTAATCACACTGAGAGAAACATAAGATACTTGCCTGTTTTAGGGTCAACAGAGAAATATGGCTGTCCCTGAAGAATACTGTATACCACTCGGGCACTGTTTCCATATGTAGGGTCATCTGCATCTGTGGCTGTCACCTGTAGAACAGATGTACCTGTATATACAGGAAAATAAAAATTAATTTGCAATAAAAATAATTCACTRTCAAAAATAAATATTTTCAGATGCACTGTTGAAACCTCTATAGTCCTCTTTTCTAAAATTGAGACAGTAACATTTTCTTTATATATTATCATCCTATCATATTTTCAAGGAAACACATTGATCTGGAAAAGAAATCTCTTTCTTTCTCTAAGTGTAACAATTATACACATGTAAACAAATACAATAACTATATAGCATACATATTTGTGTTTTTATGCTGTTAACAGATTCTTTTAGTAAAATAGATTTGTAATTTCTCATATGTCACTGAGCAAGATAACTTACAGATTATATTTTGGAGGGAATAAAAAGCAGAAATACAGAGCAGATAGACTGAAGAGTATATTTTACTATACTTTTTGAAGACTTTACTATCTTTGCTGGACACAAGAAAGCATTATTAACATTCAGTCTTCATCTTATTTGTTTATCTTTCTACAGACACTGCTTTCTACAGATTCGTTTAGTCCAATATTAATAACAGGTGAATAATAATACCAGAATTGGCTCCTTTCATGTTATTTTGCCTCTAAAAGTGGCTTCTCAGTTAAATTAACTGCTGAGGCATCACCTCCRCTCTTGGGTGTTCAGTTGAGCATTTCTGTTATGATCAGAAGTAYGCTTTTCAATTGAATCTCTCGATCTCCTCCACTTACTTTGATTTGCCTCATGGAATGCTTTCACAGCATGCTAACTGGGTTCTTTGGGATGAAACTAAACCAGAAGAGGTGCCCTAGCAGCACATCTGATTTATTCTGACTGCTGATGGCCATTCAGTCCAAGGGACAGCATTAGAGMTAGTCTGAAGTAAAACCTCCCCAAAACATATGGTATGGACATCGGATCCCTAGTTCCGAATGTTTCACTCTACAGATCAGTTTCCATTGCACAAAGCTGTTTGTTACTGTAGACCCCACAGCTGTGCACTGGGAATGGAAATATTTTATATCAGAGGGTCTCAACTTGAGTACAGCTAAGCAAGCACACATATCTTCCAGAACTATGGTTCTATGAWCTATGAACTAGATTTCTCACAGTGTGAGAAAATATTCATCCATTTGTGCCATACTGTAATTTGTGTGTGCAAAGTTCCTTTTCATTTCCGTACTGGGAATACAGTAAAACATACAGTGAATGCCTTCATAGTTAAACATAGTGTCTTGTAGTCTATGAAATAGCTCAACTACATAGTGAAATAGCCATTATATTACATGCTCACAGTAGATATTGAGGAATTTGAAATTTGAATTTGAATGTGAAAAGTTGAATACAGTAGTAAAATCATGCTGCAGATGATGGCATACTTATAGTTATTCAATATTTAAAGTAAAACCAATTAAATTACTAAGGGAAACAAATAYGAATTAAAAATAAGTTTAATTTCCTTAAATTGCTCTAGGAATCCATTGAGTCATTTTACTTTCCTATCTATACTTAGCATAAAAGTTCCTGCCAACCACAACAGATCACTTCAAGTAACAGAAAATGCATCTTTTACTTATTCTAGAGCTTATCTAAATACCTTTGGGTTCAGAGCTCTGCAGCTCAGTTCAGCAGTAATTTCAATCTTGAGGTGGAAAAGCTGTAACTTCTCTGTCTTCTGGTTAAAATTGTTCTATTCACTGGTAAAAGCTTCTCCACATTAATTTGTTGCTTTAGCATTATTCATGGTTTTATTATGTTGGAATCTTATGTGTATAATCATTAAGAACTATCAGAATGCTCAAACATACTTATTCTGTTCTTTTAATTACACGTAACAAAAACACTGCCTATCCAATAGATAGCCACTTACCAGAGTTTGCTACTCAGAGCATTGGACAGCTTCTGTACCCCTTTATATATAGATTTTACATATATATATATATATATATATATATATATTTTTTTTCCTGCTTCTGGGATCAACAGTTGTCAGCAGTTGCTTACTCTTCCAACAAGCTGTAATCTCAATTGCACTTTTTCCCATAATTCTAGAAAATCAAGGTAAGATTTGGAACAGTTTTGGGCTGTTTCAGAAGAAGAAAATACCTGCAACACTGAGATTCATGGTACACCTTCATCAGGAACCTTCTTCTATTCTTTCCTTATTTTAAAAGATAGGGGATATAATCTTGGTGCTTGTGTTGCTCATTGGTGTGGGACAAAGGGACAGGGCTAGACAAAGGAGATATCTCACTAAGCAGCTGACAGGTCCTTTTAGCATGAATACAATACTATTATACCTTTAAATCCTCCACAGTTATTTTCTAATACATCTATATCTCTCTCCTAGGAAACATCTGATAATAGTAATTTGGTATTGAATAGTGGAAAAGTGTTCTCTTTCCCTCTGAAAAAAACACTTTGAGGTATTAATTTAAACTCAGTACCTCCCTCTCCAACCCTCATTCAGTACAATGTAACTCATCAGAAGCTTAACTTTTCCACACTATTACAGAAGCATGCTCAGCATCTCATAGGATGCACCCACAGTGGCCTTTTGCCTAGCTCTTGTCTGATCTGCTGAGCACAGAAAAAAGGTAGGTTGTGAAARCTGTGCATTAGAATGTCTTGCTAGAGAGAAGGTAAAAAGGATATCCTTTACTTCCAGATACTCCTTTCAAAGTTAGAATCATCCAAATCATCAAAATGACAGACAAATTATGATTCTGAAAGTATCTAGACCATTCAGATACAGCACGGGTTTTTGCTGCTAAACTACATGTAGAAGCTAAGTGTAATGAAGCAGTTAAGTGAAAAAAGTACACAGCACAGTTGCCATACTATTTGTAATTTTAATGACCCTAAAGAAAAGAATCTAATAGAAAAAATAAGTATCTAACTTCCTGGAGACCTCAGAATAGATATGAACATCAGACCCAGAGGCATAGCTTTCATACTTTCTTCTCCAGCCTACTGTGAAAGTGCCTGTCAAGGAAAAGACAAAATTTTGCAATGAAAGCCTTTTGACACTCTAGTTAGGCAATAAAAAAAGACTTTTCTCCCCAAAGTGGAAGATCTACTTATTCAGACTACAACTATCATTTCACATGATTTCCCTCTACAGTTTAGAAATTACATATTGGGAACTCTTTTTTCTTAGCTAATGTTTTATACGGAGTTGCAAAATGTATCTGTATGCTCTGAAYATCACTCTTAAGTTTTGCTTTTTATCTCTTATCAAAAAAAGGATCAATTCACTTGGGAAATCAAATTGTAGTTTTGTTTCAGCATCTTTTGTTTTATTTTCAAATATGTTTGCAATACAATTTTGCAAAGTTAAATATCAATGCAAAATTGAATGGGAAGACTTCAATCTGTCTCTCTGAAGACAATTTTTTTTTTTTATGTTTAATGAGGCAGTTTAATAAAATGTGCCTGCTGAAAATGCAAATCTGTATGCATGACTTGCCATCATTTGCTGCACGGTTAAAAACTCAAATGGATCAATGTTGATCAAAAAGTACAAGAAATAAAAATAAGGTGAAGATTAATGAACCCTGGGAGTTCCTGCCTAACTGAACTAATTTTTAAAATAGTTTTGAAACAATAATAGTAAACAAAACATGTTTTAGTTTCATTTTATGTTTTAAAAATAGTGATTTTACCAGTAAATAATATTAGGAGTTCAATGGCTGTATAACTGATCTGACTCTCACTATAGAAAATCCTAATATTATTTGTCAGCTCTAACAGGAGATAAATATCAAACAACACAGGAAGATAAGTAAGCACTGGCCATGCATATCATATATATGAACATCATGAATAATGTGCTCTAGATTACCTGAAATTATGATTATTTCTCATTATAATATCCTGCAAGGAGTTCAGAAAAATAAGTGTGTCTATTAATTTCCTAAGTAGGATTTATTGGGAATACATTTCTTACGCATGAATTTAGTATTAGAAAATTCAATATGCAATGCTTCACTCAATGCTTCACTCATTTTGAAGCTATCTAGAATTGGGTGGATATGGAATGTTTTTATTGATTGAATATATTTCCATTTCCTTTTTTATTTAGATAATGATGACTTTCATAAATCTTAAAATAGAGCACAGTTGTAGCTCTCAATAAGATTGAGTGTTTTTTACACTGTAGAAGAAATCATTTCASATATTCACGCGGGTTCTTGAGCCAACCTGCAGGCAAAAAGCTCAGTGAAGACAAGGAATGGTTGGTTGTTTTCAGTTCTTTCAGCGCAACACATAAAGCATAATTAACATGTCAATGACTAAAGAGAAATAGCCTGACTGGTCCTGAAGTTACTAGAAACAGATCAAGAAAATAACTGAGAAAGGTTCAACTTGAGGAAAAAGTATCAGCTAATTTCTTGATGAGACAGACAGGAAACTATTGCTGAAACTAAACAGTTTAACAGAGATCAAAAATAACACCTGCCATTCAGAATGAATTCTGTTACAGAGAGTCTGTAATACTGAATGTGCTTTAAATTCCTATCTAAATAATGGAAGAAAATAAAATTATAGTACAGAAGCATCCTTAGGCATTCATAAAATAAAAACAAGAACATTATGGACAGACTATACAACTAAATGTCCAAAATGTACTTCTTACAGAACTAATACAAATGGCATAAGGATCTCTATCATTTGACAAAAAGAATATTTTGTGTGAAAGCACTAACAGAATTAGTCTTCCTCAGAATGTTAAYGATAAACTGCTTTCAATATGCATCAAACACAAAATCAATAAATAATAAAGATAAAAAATTTGCAACAAAAACATAATGCATGTGTACAGAAGTTTGACTGTACAGCAGGATATCAAAACTCAGTTTTACTCACACCACAGGAAAGCTTTGTGGAATAGATATTTTAATGATTTACCTGAGGTACAGCCAGTAAAAAAATTCATTTATAAAACATATCCATTAATGCTTTATCTTCTCATTAAAAGCTCCTTGGTATAACATAAATCATTCTGATTCATAATTCAAAATACCAGCCAAGAATAACTTAGTATTGTATTTTGGAAAATGGTAATTTCTATAATGTAGTAATACAGTAATTATATCCAGGGATTTAGACTATTATAAAATTATGACTAAAATCTATATAAGAATGCTACATTCTGAGAGGACAAAAAGGAGAACTTCTATAAACAAAATGAACAAGAAAAAAAAATAATTCTATTAGCTGCTCTTGACATTGAGGATAACATTTGATTTCCTTTTCACTGCCTTTCCTCCTATGCAGATAATAAAAGGCTTCCACAAAAAGGGAAGAAAATAATCAATCAATTAAAATGGTCATCTTTAAAGACAAAGGAAACTGAAGAAACAGGAAGGATAACAGAGTTGTGCATTTCTGGAGACGGCCGATAAAGGAAATGAATTTCACATCAAGACAGTCTATGCTGTGACAAGAGACAACTGAGATGAGAGCTAACTTAGATGCTACTGAAATGAACCTGTAATAATAAACCTTAGTGCCACAGCGAGGAATCAAATACAATTGAAGAAGTTCCCTATAAGCCCACAATGCTCTTACTGGCAGCTGTATTCCCTCACAGTAGTATCTCCCACACAGGTATACTGCTTGAATAGTTTTGGTGTTACGATATTCACAAAAATAATGCCCTTTGGTACTTCCAGAAGTCTCTCTTGGAAATGATATTCACAGTACTATCCTTAGATACCTAAAACAGAACTCTACATGAAACACATGTTGTGTTATGTGTACTAGCTTTACTGTGTGAATGCAATGGAAACCTATATGTTTATAAGTTTGGGAAGTAAAAGATGAGATCAACTAAGTCACCAGGACTGGAAAAGAACTCASAGATTTGGAGAGTAACAAACAACTAGCTAACATAATTTGCAAATAATTTCAAGCAATGAAAATGGGAAGAGACACCTGAAACAGCATAGTGAGAGAAGACTTAGGAAGACARGAGAGAACTGCAGGAGGAGTAAGGCCCTAGAAATAGCTATGAGAATAAAGAGAAAGAATGGGGTAAGAATGTAAGACAATTAGGATGTAGACAGGTACAGATTTTTCAAAACATCATACATACGGGACATTTTGAGAAGAAAGACAAGGAACTGTTCCTACATGTCAAGGAAGTAGTAGTGAGATAAAGAAGAGGCAGTAATGAAGTCAAGGAAAAAGAAAGATGATGGAGAAAATGTTTTATATCCTGTTAAAATATGATATTTGGTAAGTCTGAGAGTCTGTTTAATACAATCTGATTCTTCATGATAGATAACAAAGAATATTTCATCTTTGTTTCATTCCATCTCTACACAAGAGTAACTCCACTTATGTCAATGAAGAAGCCAATGATCCAGTCTCTGTTTCCAAAGTGCCACAGCTCTGAACTCCACGATTCAAGAATAAAATGTAATATATTTTGGTCTTCTCAAGATTGGTATGATAACAACATGTTTGCAAATATTTCGTATGTCACATTTCATGTGTATATGTGAGAAAACATAACAGAATGTACTACTTCTACAATGTAGATCTCTAACGGGGTTGTTGTTTTGGTTTGCTTGGTCTCTTCAGAATTATTTCTTTGCGTACTGTGAAACTGTGCTGCTTCCATGAGCAGTTTAGAGTGAAACTTCCTTCATTACATAGSTTTGTATATCAGCCCAGCATAGTAATGCAAGGTGACACCAACCTTAGTTCAACATCTGGGTAAAAGATGAATTAAATGAAGATTTCTAGTTTAAAATGAATTCCACCTATCTACATTCAAAAAATTGTGCAAGGTAACTTCCCATCCAAAATAAYGCTAACAGAATAACATATCTGACTTCTAAGTTTGAAACAAAACACTTTTGTTTTTTTCTAGTCTAATCCTATGAATCAATATTACCATTCAAAGTGATCAAATGATAGCAAACCATCAAAATTCAGTGGCACAGGCATTTATTCTTACAGGTATGATCAAACCGATATGGAATGACTGTCCTCTACAGTCAGCACGTGTCTGTACTGTTTTCTTAATATAAATGTCCCTAGTAACAAACATGGTTGTATTTGATGTCATCTTACCATCTCTTCTCAACTCCATTATCTTTTAAATCTTATCAGTGGTACAATAATATGTCACGACTTTGTCAAGCAGACAATTTCACTAGTACAAAGAATACCGAATACAATAATATTTTTTCCTTACCCATTTCAGACATCTCTGGCACAGTAACAATGTACGGTCCATCTGTAAATTTTGGTGCATTGTCGTTGATATCCTGCACTTTGATAATAAATTCAGATTCAGGCTCGAGTGGCTTGTTTGTCCGTCTATCAATAGCTTGCGCATGAAGCACATAGTGTGTCTTCTGCTCACGATCTAGGCTTTTGGTTGAATGGATGTCTCCTGTCGTGTCATCAATAATAAATATAGTCCCTGCTCCTTCTCCAGTAAGRATGTATTTGACTGATCCATCACCTTTGTCGGAATTGGAGTGTAGCTGTAGAATATACATACATAAAATTAAATAAAATGATACATTACATTCCATCAAATGTTATTGTGCATAATATAAACTATAATATTACTATTAGCACTTAGTACAAAGTTGTTAATCTTCACATTTCTACCACAAATGCTTGTGGGCTATTTTTGGCAAAACAACCATTTTGCTTTGGGTCATTTCCATCCAAGTGTAGCTCATTTTTTAATTGAGATTTCTGGAATTCTATATCCAGCCTAGGAAACTTTTCTAAATCAATAATATTTTAGCACTTTTACTTTTGTTTGGTTTCAGTCCTTTAGCTAGTTATCTTAGAGCATTAACTGCTTGAAACTCTACCTTGAGTACTAGACCTGAAACAGCCACACTGAAGATTAAGTTTGCACCAATAATATTTTTGTCACATCACTTATCTTCTCTGRTCCCAAAGAGTGGCAAGAAGAAAGTGTGTGTAATGTGGGAGTGACAGATGCTTGCCCAGGATTAGTCTACCACTCCATAAAAYGCAGCCATTTTCTCTGCCTTTTGTTGTTACAAAGTCACCTAATTCTTTTGCATTTAAATTATTTATAAGGAAATAACGAAATTTGACTGATACTTCCAGCATCTTAACTGTTTCTAATACACACTTTATACTGTAAAATATATGTAACCATATCATATAATTTCTTGAGCAGAACAATACTTATAATTCATTGAAAAAGAAGTATGAAAAAGTCACTAAGTACCCTGATGTATTGACAACTAATATTAAAAAACCATCCACTCAGTCACTGTGCTTGTTGTAGCTAAAGAATTGTTTATTTAGATTAAAAATTATCATGTGTTCTCCAGGAAGATTTTTTTTTTTTTCCTAGATAGAGGCTTTTATTTTTTTTTAATATATATTTAGAATCATTTTGAGAAGAACAGAATGTATTTGAGATGCACAATACTGAAATGAACAGCCTAAGCTATTGTGTAACTATATTCTGATATTACATCAGAAGGAAACCTTCTTATTTTAAGTACTGACTTATTCTTATCACACTATCCTGAGTATCTGCAAGTATGTTATGCACACTACTAACTTTCTATGCAGAATTTGAGTAAAGCACAAACAGAATGACAGTTATTAATTTTAATTAATGCAACACAAAGGATCAGTTTCCGGACTTTCAATTCTCAGTTTAGAAACCACTTAGGATTGGAGTACAGAATAAAGTAACACTTCTGAAGGAGGTTCAAACTTCAATCCACTTTTTCCTGACTTAAATCAGAAGACAGAAAACTCCTGCTATTTTCTCACTCTCTCCCTTCTACCTTTTTTGGGAGGTCTTTGTCTTGCAATTAAGATGAACTGGCTTGCTATTCATAAAAGGAAGAGGCACGYGGGGCTTGGTGATGTTTTTCATCTTCTCTCTGTTAAATCTCTGCAATTATGATGTTGCACATAATCTAAATTGTTTTGTATGTTTTTTGGGGAAAAGGTCTAGTAAAGTTAAGATCCTCAGCTGATATAAACCAGTCTAACTTTCATGCACATATGCTTATCAGAGCTATAAAAAGATCTGTCTGAACAGCCAAATTAAACCAGGCCACTCCTGTGGACTTATCTTTTCTATTTATGAAAAATAAAAACTAATGAAAGAAGCAGAGAATAGTTCTATTTGCCTGGCTTTGCCTTTAGAAGCATAACAGCCTTGCACCTTCCTTTTTCAGTTGCGATGAGCCAAATTCTGGTTACATGCTCATATCCAAACAAGTTCACAGGATTAGTGGATACGATTAACAAATAAATAATGCATTCACTGTTAAATGCCAGACACTCAAACTTCCTATATTCAGAAAGACAAAATGTGATCTGAAGTGGATTTATTYCTAGAAACAGGAATATTGGGTAGTATTGTAATACTGGTATGCTAGTATTCTAATTTGTCAGGTGATCGAAATTGTTTTTCTCTTGCTGCTGGTTCCTTTTTGATAAAATGATTTTAAAGTGTTAGCAATGTTAATGTTTAAATATTATATACTGCAGTTGTATGGCAAAAACAAGAAACAAGAGAAATTAAGAGAAGTATCTATTTTCCTGCTTCCTGGTATTTCTTATATTATTTAAAATATAACACTTTCATTTACAYTTTTTAATTTCTAATGCTGAATTTTAAATTCACATGGGAAGACTTTGCATAATATTTCTGTTGTATAACTAAGACTCCTTTGTGAGTTGGTTTATATTCCAGTTTTTCTGAAAAGTGAAAAAGCAAAGTAAAAGTTTAAATAAATAATTTTCTTCTTTAATACTTGCATCTCAGTACAAATTGGCTCAAGTAGAAGAATGTCAAGCCGTCTTTCAAAAGCTATTTGCAGCATGTGTTGTACTGAAGAGAGCTTTTAATTCCTGATTAAGACAGTGCCTACCAGATTAATGAGAGATTGATATCCCTGGGCACAACACACTTTCTTTTCCTTGCATTCTATGAAATCGTCTCCACAATAGGTGGCTTATTCCACAATTTACTCCACAACTGGAGTAAATGCGATTCATGAGATAGGGTACAAATACATGTTTTGAGAGGCTGTACCTCTGCAGTAACAAATGACAGCAAAGGAGCAAACGCTAGCTGGACCACAGTAGACACTGAATCTATTTGGAACTACTCCAGCTGCTCCTCTTTCAGACTAACTCAACAGAGAAGATACCACTGTGCAATGCAGACTCAAGCCCTTTACACTGTTTTATTCACTCATTCAGACATAACCTGTGTGACTTTGTGGAAGTCATTTTAACCCAGATCCCTATAAAATCTGTAGGCATTTCATTTTAATGAGAAGCCACCTCCTCCACCAGTGCCTACTGCAAAAATACGTACACACTAGGGAATGAGAAATTCATGTGTTGTAGTAATGCAAATAAAAAGTTTAGATAAGTTGAAATTCATGTTATTTCTTCCTGTTATGACAATTTAATTCAGAAAGTTGGAATGTTGCAATTGCATTAAGTAGTCTCTTAATTTAAAAAGAAATACAAACACACCACTAACTGAAATATAATTACTTATAACACTGAAATGAGTAATTAGTGTTAAAATATAAGAAAATATATTGAAAATGTTGAAAATATAAGAAAAACAGGCCAAATATCAGAATACAGCTCTACAACTCTGACTTCTGTATCAGAGGTTTAACTATGAATGTGAAATGTTACTGAAAACATTTTTCAATTGGCTTTAGTTTCTAGAATAGTCCAGCTCATCTGATGATTATATATCGACTTGTGACATTAACTTTTTAATTGTTACTGAAATAAGCTTTTTTTTTTTCTTTTTTTTTTTTTACAGTAAGTTGTTTCAGCTAGCTTCACTAAGCAATCTCATGTAAGAGTCGACCCCTTTTTAAAAAATAACTTAGGAAGCCAACAGTTTACCTACTTAACCAGTAAAGTCTAATGTAGTATCTAGTCACCACTTAACTCCATCTTCAACCTCCCAACTTTCATTAAGTATAGACTGATGAATTTCTTGTGAAAATGCATTTTCTATTCTAATTACTGGACTGACTTTTGAAAACACTATTTATTGCTGATTTTTTTGCTTACACTCATAACATACAGAATAAATATTCTGAATCTGTCCACCGTTAGAAGGCAGAGAGTGCTTAATTTCATTCGCTGTTGAGCATTATTCCTGTCTTTATTTCTCTGATTTTTTATCTGTTTAGGGAAGGAAGAAACTGAAAATATTAGCTGAAGAGTATATCTGGAATGTCACCTCTATCAACCCAGCAGGTTTCACTTCTTGACATATTTAATAACAGTATGGCTTCAGGATGATTATGATAGTTCTTCAATCTTTAACTAGCCATTATCAGCAATGCATGACTGATTAAGCAGAATAACAAGCAAGGTGTCCTTGTTTTGCTAAGACTTACACATGTTTTATCCATTAGTCCAATTATGTGCTGAATTTTCTTTCAATATCCCTGCAGAGATTATAWAAGGGCAAAACTTTCCAAAAGCATGATTTCAAGAGTTATAATTTAAACTTTTCAATTAATGAGTTTTTTTAATATATTTATATTAACTTTAATACCACAAGTCTTTAAATACATGTAATTGAATATACCAACATATTAATTGCTGTAAAATGCACACAKAGATTGCAGGCTAAGCACTCAGTTAATATGGTACTGTTCCTGCTACTGACAGTAGGGCAATCATCAGGAGGCCAGAGCATAACAGCAAAACAAAATAGTCAGGTGGCTACCGCTTAACTATAGGCCTTGTTCAYTACCCTTAATCCTCAGACTTCTTTCACTTAGTTCTTGTTATCTAATGCTTAGCCATACCACACATTTTAACACTTGGCCATAAATGTATGAAAAAAGCTCAGCAAATCGCCACAGGTATGCAGAAGCTGTTGTATAGAACTAGGGACCAGTGGGAAAGTAGCATACAATAAGTAATACAAAAATAGCCCCAAACCAACCCAAAACCTGAGGAAGACCACAACAGGAGGAAACCAACATGCTTCTGGTGACAGTTTGGGATGMTCACAACTTGCAGTAACCATCACTCCTCTGCGCTTGCCTAAGGAAGACAGGCAGTATCCAGGAAAACATGCATGACCAGAAGAGCGCAAAAGCAGCTTGGATATGCAGGACAGCTAAAAGGTAAAAGGGTCTGTCTATTAGTGATTTAACTGGACGATTGCTTCTCCTCCTTTTGCTTTAATTGAACTATTTGGATTACTAGTGTGTTGCGGGGGGTGACATACTAGACTATTGGACTAGTAATTACTTTTGCAGTATTTTAATTGGACTAGCAATAAAGTTTTGGATCTGAATATAAGATACATTCCCTTCTGTCCAAAACAAAAATTTATGAAGGTATTTCCAAACATATGCTAAAATCAAAATTTAAACTGATTTTAAAATCAAAAGCTGTTGCACTAATTTATATTTAATGTAGTTAAACAGATTAAAGTGGCTACGTACATATAAACTGGAGATTATTTTGAAATAACTGCATATAATTAACATAAAATTTATTTTTGACAAATAATAAACAACAAGAATTATTGGCAAGGAAGTCCAACAGAAGAACCTGAGTTCTGATAATGATATCTACTGGTCATATGCATGTACATTAACTAGAAGAAACTGAGTCACTTTGCCAGAGAGATTCACAGACATTTGTAGAGAAGAAAGTACTGCTGAAACCTGGGAACACTAGTTTTAAATTTTAGACTCCAGAGCACAGCATGCTCTACTGGTTACAGGTTCCTCTGTCTCCTGTTCACTACTTTGTTTCCAACCACATCTCCTTAATTCAGGCATATGCTCCTTCTTCAACATACAGTCTCACTCCTCACACTTCTCAGAACACAATCTCTCKCTCTCTGCTATCCTCATATAAAATTTTCAATTCTATTTCTTTGTTCAAATAGACTGTAACCTTCCCTCTCTCTGTCAACTCTTTCAGGCACCTTAGGCCTTCTGCAAAGATACTCTGCAAGATTGGTACATAGAAATTAAAAGTATAAAGAAGTTTTTCATTGGCTAATAACGAAAAGATAGCTATTATTTAATAAGCTACTAGGCTAAGTATGAGTATGCTCCACCCTTGAGAAGACACACAAAGTAGCAGGCATCATTCAGGAGAAAAAAGATCAACCTCTGCCACTTTCTGGAAGGAATTCTTAATGTTTATGAGTTATCATCTTTACCATAACTCGTTGTGCCCCCATTACCACACTCATTTTTTGCCTTTATTATTTTTTAAACATTACATTTGGTGGKTTTTTTTCCCCTCAAATCCTTGAGCTACTAAAAAACCTACCTCTCTAACTTTACCTTTCTTATCTTACGTGGCTCTCCAGTCCTTCTCACAACCCCCCCCAAACATGGTAACTTCCTCAGCAGTACACCAAAGGTTACACAGCAGGCATATCACAGTTTGGCTATGGATCACAAGTAACTAAACTCACGGAGGATGAAGGGAGAAGACTGCAAGGTCCCACCTTCTCTCCTCAAGCTGCCAACTCTCTTTTTTGCACCAACATTCAGACACTTTCTCCCTTGCCTAGCTCTCACCAGTTTTATATTTGAAWCAGGAAAACTCTTTCAACTTAATTTCTAGACCACCTTCTGTACTTTTCAAAATTGCAGAGTCATTTTAATTCAAACAGGAAAAAAAACATATTCCTTCTCCCTAATACCCCTCAAAACCCAAACGGCTTAAAACAGGTACGGAAGAACTCTTATAAAATAATTAAGAAGAAAGGAAAGACTACTTTCAGAGTTCCTTTTTTGCTATTAAGACATCCCATTACAGGTCCCTTCCTTAGTAAGGCAGTGCAGATGATTTCAGTAAATCAGGATCTAAAAGGATAGGTGGGGTTTTCTCCTCTCAGCTCCCCTGCATTAAGAGAAGCACTGCTATAGAGATCTCCTGCCGTTCTGTCTGAGCTGATACAGCTTTGGTTCACTGAAGAAGCAAAGACTTGAAAAGATGTGATGGACATCAAAGCTCCTGCACATATGGGTATGGGTGCAGTGGGGAGAAAGGAGTTCAGCTGGCTGAAAACAACTCACAGCTGAAGATTTACTTTGAATTAAGGGAAGAGTCACAAGATGAGTTTAGCTATTATATGTCTATTACATATTAACAAATGATATGCATCATTTATAATGGATTGTAACGGATTATTTCTGTTGTGAAAAGTCCTTACATTTCATAATAGATAAAATATTTTACATTTTGTTTTAGTTTTATTTCAACAAGAACAAGTATTAAGATATTTATTATAAAAAGACATACATTCTCATAAYTCCTGGCTGCCACAGTCAGACACAGCTCTCAGCCAGAATCTGTTCTCCCTATTTTCCTTCTTTTTTCGTATTTTTCAACTTGATGCTCAGAAGCCTTTGCCTCTAACCTATTCTCAAACAGAAGCTAGTGTTTTTACTTTTTACGTCTTTCTCTTGTCATTGGAAAAACTGTTTTGGAAGATTCTTTCCCTTATTCCTCCCCCCCCCCCCCAAATTTTGGTAATATAAAAAGTGTGTGCCCTTTCTTTACCAAGTATACAAGGAAACATAGTACACCACTGTTCAGTTCCTTGGGGCTTAAATATTAGAGTCTCACTAGAGTTAGACTAGATTTGCAATGAAACTGCTTATGTAGTAATTAAATTCCGTATATTTGTATTTTATCTAAGATGTGTACTTCTGTCTCTATAGAAAGTACAAGAAACCATTACTATGAGATCAAAATCTGTACTGGAGACTAGTAAGTGAACTAGAACTGATATGAAATGACCAGGAAGGAAAAAAAAAAACAACAAAAAAAACTTAAAACCTTTCAAAATATTCTACAGCAATTACATCATTTGTAGCAAAACAAGAGCAGCAAGAACTAAAAGACAGAATACTATAAGAATCAGTTAATTCAATCCATTAAATGGTTAGTTTTGTTATTCTCTCTTTTTTTTCTTTTCTCCTCTTTCAGCTACTACGTATTTTGAATAAATTATTGTCTCCAGATTTGTGAGCAGGCACACTCATTCAAGTAGAGGGGCACCAGGTCCCCTCTCCCATTTAGGCATCCTTGCATTGGCCTGCAAGCTTCACCAGAGAATGCCAGGGCCCCATGTARCACTACTATTGCAAAGCCAGCCTGTCTCTCCAACCACGAGGAACGCCAACCGTACTCCCAAACATGGGCTATGAGCTTCTAAGAAAGCACAAGAAAATTCAGMGTACCTCACGCTTCATGATAAACACTGTAAGTGCAGATAGGTATAAAGAATTGATGTTACAATACTAAATCAATAAATAGAAGGGTTTTTTTAAGAAAAATAGCAATCATGCTGATTTCCTTTGATGTTTATGCAGATAGTATGTAATTTCAAAGAAATGCTGCAATAACTTTGCAGTAGTAAAAAACACATATAAAACAATTCTGAATGGGATGCACTGTAAAATTAGAGTCTAGCTGATGTTACTGAAATGTTCACTGTGTCTATGTAGTAAAAGCATCCTCAGATTTGCTGCAGACTTGCTTCCTTTGGTCTGAGCTATAAAATACTTTTTAATGAAATATACTGCTCTGGGCAATGTCACACCTTTTGATGGAATTCTCAGAGAGAATCGTTAGCCCAGGAGATAACTGTATTATCCATAGCAGTGTCCACAAATTGAGAAACAGCTATTCCACACCCATGTTAAACAGAGGAAGAAAATACAGAATTGCAATTGCCCCCATCTGGTGAATAGGTTTTCTCAGACAGAAAAAAATAATTGGATCACAATCAGCCAGGAAAAACAGAACTGAAACAGTATTAACTTCACAGTATAGCACTATAGCATACAAACATCTGTTCTTGCAAGATTTGCTCATTTGAAGTCCAGTCCTTCTCTACTACTTTTGGGGAGACTGGATAATGGAAAAAGCATGCAGGTGCATATGCAATCACATCTGAAATAACTTCAGGTGTACTAAAGCTCACCAAAGGAGGACTCAAGTAGATGACAAAAAAACCCAGAAAATAGAATCCTAAAACAGCACAATAAATGTTTGTGTACATAACTGTTTTATTGTTTTTGAAGAACAATATATAATTTAGGAAAAAGAGATTCTGAATTCTATTTTCAGTGTAGTATGTGTTTAAAGCTATGTGTAAGAGAAATACTTTACTGCTGCTTACATTTTCATCTGAACTGTCTTCACCACAGCAGATTTTCATTTCAGTCATCTTTTACTTGAGTGAACAATATGACARGCATAGAAACTATCTGTTTTTTAAGAAAGCAGTATTACAGGTTTTAYGCATCTAGACAGTTATCTTGTTTGCAAAACATGCTGACCAAAATCTTCTGAAAGTACRTCATAAGTACACAAATAGACTTTTTGCAGGTCCCAGGGATAAAYATCTAGAGCTTATTAAACTATTACTTTCAAATAGATTAATTTGGCCTTTATGGTTAACACATTTTTGGGAAAAAAGATTATTTTTTTAAATTGAAAACAAAACAAGATTCTTCTTTGTCTGGTATTGCTCTACAGCCAGGATGATTGTTTCAGAGTGTGAACATATTGTGCTTTAGAGCATACAGTGGCCATTTGCAGTATTATTTATTGATGTACACTGATCACTAGATATTAATGTAAGATAAGTGGTTATATACTACGTTGTCTTTATTCCTCACTAAGTAGGTAAAGCCATACTATGTTCTTAGTACAGAGCTTTTAATTTTTACATCTCCAAGTCTCATTGTGCATAAGAACAATTTCATTCTCTCTCTCTTTTAGAGATGACTGATCTGAAGCCCACAGGCATGAAATGAACCTCTTAGAATCTCTCAGTTCCTCAAGATTTAGGCAATGTTTCTGCTTGCCTTTTTTGTATCCTAGTCAAAAGTCTGTCTTTAATGGGTATGGTCAAATAATTAATGCCTGTGTCAGTTCTACTTAACTTCACAGCATCCTGTTCTTGCAGTACATGCTTTTTTTTATGCCTCTGATGTCATTTGTCACTAAGCAGTGCATAAAACTATTTCATGATCTCTAGACATTTATAAAATTGACTGGTGTCCAGTTTTCAGCATCTCCTCAAAATGATTATCACCAAAAACTTAACTTAAACAAATCTGTAATTGTGGTAATAATTTACATTCATGGTTCCTTGCAGCAGGCCCATTAATTTGAGTAGGGATCCAAGTGCCTTTATGATTCCCTGTTACTAGAAGAAGCCCTGACTACATTATATCACTACTGGGAGAAGCATATTGTTTAGTTTCAGTTTTAGTGCACCAAGGTCCGGCATTTTATTGTTAGTCTCTGTGCATTACAATTGGTTATAAAAATTGCACCTTCTGCTCTCACTGAAATGACTATGTTATTTCTACATTTCAGTAAGGAAGTATTATGCCAGTATTACATACTTTTGAAAATCATGCTTTGTGTACACAGCAGCACAAGTGGTTTGATTCATGGTACTAGTCTCTGGCAGGCCTTACTAACTTATAGWTTACTTAGACAACGGAAACAATGCTACGCTCTACTGTTCAGCTGCACATAAAATGAACAGAATCTTAAAAACTGGGTGGATCAGAGTCTGTCACATACCCATTAAACCTTAAATATACAAAAAGTAGTCTTAGAACTGGCACCAGTAGCATAACTTTCATTATGTAGAGAAGTAAAACTAGCTTTCATACAACAGAATGTTTGCTTAGGGCACTGAAAACATCAAAGAAGTCAGAAAAATAATTAGTGCATATACCCTGAGAACACAAAGAGATGCTACAGTTTAGGATCTGGAACTTCACTGAAGAAATAAAGGCCTTTACTGAAAAATATTGCACATTTATGACAACTACGAAGTAAAAATGCAGTTTCCATTTTTACAGATGCTCTTGACCTTCATTCCTGGGGCTTTTTTTTTTTTTTTTGGAGGGGTATTTTTAACATGTATGAAGACAGAGTCAAACTCAGCTTTTCCCCTTCCATCTGCACAGCAGAGATAAAAAAAAAAATTATATAAGATATCTAGTGCAATGGAGATTTCAAAAAGGAAAATACATATTTTCTCTTATTAAATAGGAATGCCAAAACAAAAATTACTATAGTTTTTTCAAAATGTGAAAGAACAGCTAGTCTCCAAAGAATTGGCCTCTAAAGCTATGACCAATTCCATATTATGTTCTATATCCATGTTTGTAACTCCTACTGATATTAACAGGAGCGACTGAAATGGCTCACCGGAGCAGAGAGCTATGAATGTAACAGAACGCAGACTCTTGTGGTATTGGTTGTTGTTTGTTTGTTTGACAGTGTTTCAGTGAACACAGTTTATACTGTGAAAGATGTTAACACAGTATATTCACTTTTAAACTTTGGAAAAACAGGTCTGTAGTGTACCCGCGGGATTCTCTAAATTACTTGTTTTTTTCTAAATAATTTCATGAAGATTAAAATAAATGTGTGATTTTCTGACGTAGGGTTTTTGAGCTGTGCAAATTTAATAAGGGAAAAATTTATTTCAGGGACTCAAATTACTTAGTTACAGAGTTTSATTAGGAAAAAATATTATGTGGAGATGTTAAAGAGAGTTATTTAATTTACCAGCTTTCTTTTATCCCATCTTCTCAAAAATCTCTTACTTGTTTCTGGTTTTGATGTTTCTGAGGTGCTAATTTGCTGAGCATTTATGTGAATGTGGAAAGAAAACAGATAGCTACTATCCAATGACTTCTATTTCAGGTGAAAAAAGTTGTTTCATCTTGAAGAAACTGAAAGGAATACACTACTACACATTACCAAGAACTGCAGAGAACATTTTTTTCAAAATAATTTCACCTTCATATTTCTGTGAGCGTCTTAACAACTCATGTTAATGTACTGTTCCAGGTTAAACAATTACGTATTTTATTATTGTTTTTACTTTTTAATTTCCTTCTTAAAAGTACTTCTTTAATATATTGGAATGTAGTATGAAAGTAAGATCATAGTACGGATTTATGGGGTACTGATACCCCATATTACTCTAGTAATGAATTCATTACTCTAGTAATGAATTTAATACTTAAAGGCACGTTTTGGTTTTCAATCTGTCATGACACTTTATCCCTTTCCTGTGGTGCACAGCATGTGCCACATGTGGTTGTTGTTGGGTAAAATTTAGATTTGTAAAAAAAACTTTGCTTCTGTATAGAGTTTCCATTAYGATTCTCACAGATGATAATTCTTAGTTATCTCCCTTAAAAGAGAATATAATTTTTGTTTTCTATCARTTTTGTTCCTCCTATAATGTAATATTCTTGCTATTTGCTAGAATCTAAATATATTACATGACACAGAAACAAAGCTATATTATCCTAGCAAGCAATTGTTTCTACAAATTTCTTTAAAAGGCCATTAGTGCCTCAAAATCAGGTGGTAATAGGGAATGCCAACTACCCTTACTAYTGACATCTCTGTTGGCTAAGTCAGAGGAATATCACTGTTCACAGAAGTTAATCACTAGCCCCCTCCAGAGATGTTAAGACATATAATGTCTGTAATAAAGAAGTGACAAAGTAGTGATGACTGTAACAGTGACGACCAGAATTTTACAAGTACAAATAAAAAAAAATGAGAAAATATCAACAGACATGAACAGGAATGTAAACAAGTATCCTTAAACTATTAGCATGCTTTTTATGCACTGACATAAATCTTTCTGGATCTCAAATGAATGTAAATAGGGGGATTTCAAGATATCTTTTTTTGCATATTTACATACATAGCATATGCATTGTCAAGAAATAGTTTCTGAGCTCAAGATAACTTCTTGTTAATCAAGCTATTCTTACCGACAGGTATTGCTTTTGCAAAGAGGTAGTATGCTCTTACTCTCACATTTTCCTAGAGCCATCACGACTCTATCTTCCCTAAACATCCATACTTCCACCACTACAGGCTTTGTTTTTAAGACTGWATGAAACACTCATTTTTTAGATTTGGTTCAGTACAACTTCTAGACAARTAAAACAAAAGTTCAGAAAGTGTTTACAAACTAATCTGATGTCACATTTTATGACTAACTAGCATCTTCTAGAGTTAACATGCAGGTACTACCCACCTGTAGTCTTTTGCTACTTTTTGCATCTGAAAATGTCACTGCAAGCCTTACATAGTCTCATACATTTTCACATACATTTCCATTCTTTCCCAGACCAAAACTGTTCTTCATTATAACTGACAACATATATTCTAGTAATGAGGAAAAGAAATGATGCTAGATTTTTGCAATAGCAGCCACAAAGATAAAGCCATCCAATTTTCCAGAAACCTGTATTTAAATTCAGAATTAACTGTTCCTGTATGAATATACCAGCCATGAAATATCTGTTTCTAAAAGTAGCTGCAGTTTGCTGTGTATAATGGGACATACAAGAAGAATCTATATACATGAATCAAGTAACCATAGCTGAAATTGTGATGTATGTCTAATATTTGATATTCTTAAATTTCTGTGGAATAGTTTTTGTAGATTAAAAATTTACCACACATTCAGAAACATAAGTATTTACCTCGTGTAGATTAAATATATGGATCTCTAAAAAAAAAATTGGAAAATAAAACCTTTTCCTCAAAGTTCTACATTTCTCAGTGTATTTAAATTCTTTCTTGTCCAACGCAAAGTCATATGTTCAGTGACTTGATATTTTAACTTGTTTCCAGTTGTCTGTATGTTAGCTGTACCTCGATCACAGCTTTTTCTTGGGTTAAATTCAAGACAATTCCAGTTGAGAGAATTACTTTCTTCTGCAGTTGCCCTTTGATAGTGTGTAACAAAAACAAATATATCAGCAAACCAAGTTACATCCTCATCAATCTGCTAGAACAACTTTGCACATTACATTTAACATAGAATTTACCTTCCTCACTCTGCACTGTCCTATATTCATCATCATCATTCCAATAGGGAACACTAACGTTCTCTTTCTGTATATTTAAGAAATCTCGGATGTGCTGTTTCATTCACTGCCATCACTTATTAATTATCTGTTAAAATTTGACCTTCTCCAGGAACAAATTTACAAGTACATCAAAGACCAGGAACAAAATATTCATACTTCAAGGTAGTACCTTTCTCTTCTTGGTGTGTGTTACATATCTGCTGACATATCAATGCAAATGCCATTTATCATCAACATTTCAGTGATTTTTCTTCCCAGAGATACTCTAACACCTTCTCCTCTCTCAAAAAACGTTCAGGCAGAATAAAATTCCAATCCCTAATGACACTAGCTGCCAAGAAACTGCAAGGTACAAATGATGTTTTAAAACAGTATGTGCAAAATGATAGGGAAATGAATATAAAAATGCTTCATTTCAGAAAGCAATTAAAATTAACATTAATATAACTATATTAATCAAGAATGTGTTGATATGGAATACCTATATTCTCTTTTTAAYATACCGTTAATTCACTAGCACACTTGCATAGTAATTTTTCTTTTATATTAAAAGAACCAGAAGTAAGTTCCCATTTGGCCTATCAGAAAAAACAACAATCTGATCCTGATCTTCCAGTATTTTTCTCCTAATCTGGTTTGACCAATACCAGGAAGAAGTTTCTGAAAGTTAAAAAATATTAATCATTTTTCATGAAAAAAATGTATCTTCTACAGCCTGGTACTTCAAACACCTACTGAGTACAGGCCTTCCTTCAGTCTAAAGGGAGTAAATGTTTACTTCCATATTTACTAGAATCAGATATATCCCACATAAGTAGTAATATAACAGGTCACTATACTGTTCCTTAGCACAGTACAGCCCTAATACCAGAACTCATGAAAACAAAGTAGACTGCTCGTTGGACAGTAGGAATACAAACTCTAGTTTATCAGARCTGATTTTGTTTTTCTCTCAAGTAATAATTTTTAATACTACTTAATCAGCTGGAATTTTCTTCCTTCCAAACCTAACAATTTTGAACCATCAGGACTAAAGAAGACTAAGATAAATGCTGGGAATGTTGTAAATTTCACATTTTTTAATGGTTCACTCAAGAAAACTCTGGAGGAAAACTGAAATGCTGTCCACTCCTCTTTTTGTTAATATAAATAAAATCTTGTTCAGACACAAATCCACACCTATGCGTGCATCACGAGTAAACTGATGGAATAATCATTCAGTGTCACAAAGGATTTTTGGAAAATGAAAGAATTAAAAAAAAAAAAAGACAGACTGTATTGGACCTATTACTCTGTAAATTTCAATGAGACATATTTGGTCTGCCATTAGAACAATAAATTTACGTGGTGCCCTAAGTTGTAGGAAAAAATACTACACTGAGAAATAGGCACAAATCATTTCTGTTAGACTCTGGTAATTCTGGCACTTGAACAGTTCTGTTTTTTTTTAGAGTGACTTCTCATCTGATACATGACTACTAAAAGAAGTTATATTAGAAAAATTGTGGATGTCCCGTATAACTTGTGGTAATTTATGGGATATCTCCTTCAAAACAATTTTTCTAATTCCAATTACTTGATGACTGACTTTAGCTGGAGATGTATAAAACTAGAAAAGGTAAACAATGAGTGTATTTTAACTATATTTATTTTTATGTTATCATCAAATGCTTATTCTTAAAAAAAATCAGTCGGTATTTATTCTTACAAATATCTTATGGTCTGAATTCCACAGGCCCTTATGCTTTGTGTAAGAGAGAAGTATTTATTTCTTTGCAGCAGCTTCAGAACTACTGCTCACGAATTTCATTGACACTTTCCCTTTCTCTTGAATTATGAAATGGAGAACATGAAAGAACTCCCATTGATGCTAATGGAATTTGAGTCAGGCTATTAATGCTGGTATAGAAAACTGAGGAAAACAGTTATTATTTTGTCAGTAAACATTAATTTTAAAGTTGTTATTTTTGATTTATAACACATGTAACGTATATTATATATATAATATATGACAAGATGTAAATCTATAAACAAGGCTAGACAACATCATAAAGGGAGAAAGTTTTAATTTCAGAAGACCTCAAATATTCATGCCTACAGAAGCAATAAAATAAATAAGGAATAGTCTCCCATATCTGCTTTTAAGTTACCTGGAAAAGAGCAGTAGATGTTATTATTTTTCAATTTTATTTCAAAGAGTATTACAGTTTCACTACCTCTGAAGTATTTGGTATATTTTGGAACTATTCCTGTTGACATGGGTACACAATATTTTGCCATCTCAAAATAGCACTACTCAGCTACTGTTAAGTTAATAGCAAGCTATCTGGATACTGGTATTAAGAAAAGAAAGTTGCTCTCTCTTCAGACCAAGGACTTAAGTTCAGACTGAATGAAAATGGAACATCCAGTTCTTCTTAGAGAGGAGATAATATGTCTTAGTCTGAGGATGAAGGCTGATTGAACTAACAAGTGATAATCCTTCAGCTGTCAGCAACATCTGCAGACATCATGTAGCAGAAATATTACCTGGGCACTAAGTAGTACAGATCTCTGTGGCATTAATTCACATTAGTTCCTGAATGGCAGGATAAGGGCATTCTTAAAACATTTGATCCCTAAACATTTGATCCCTATTATCTTATTAACTGCTTTTTCAGGCCCAGTTGTCTGCTTAAGGGAGGTCAGAGTGGGAACGACGACTTGGACATAGACAAATTCTGAGTTGCAGTGTATTCAGCAATCAGGAAGATTAAAGGAAGGAGTTTTCTAAAGTGAAGAGTTTAGAGATAGCATTTTCAGAGTGGAGCTACTTTTCTTTTCTTCCCTCCTCTCTCCCCTCCCCCCCCCCAAAAAAAACTGCAGGTGGTTTGTTCTAGTGAACTTTTACTCCAAGGAGACAAAAGTCCCATTCCTATTCCTCACTGTATCACATCCTCATCTGATCAAACTCTCCCCTCAAGTCCTTCAGACTTCTTACATCCCCATATGTTTGAGAACTATCATCATGTCTCTTCACTTTGTTTTTTTTTCCTTCTTTACCCTGTATTCTATACAGCCTAGCCTGTAACAACCATGTATTTGTTTGCATGTTCCACCTACACTAGAGTTCCTTCCATGCACTGACATACTGTGATGAAACTGATACATGGATATTTAAACATCAGCCTTTGATGTTTAAAACTTCTGCTGAGTGTTATGGAGAATTTTGAGATCATGGTAGGAAGCAGAATTGTGCAGACCAAAGGGATGTTAAACAAGGAATGGAGGGGTAGAGGAAGGTATACAGCAAAAGAAGTGCATCTCTGGGGCAAAATAAATACGTATAAGTAATCATACAAATTCATGCACTCATTACTCCTGTATGATTAAATATGTTTGGAAATTTTCTCAGGAAAAAAAAGCACCAAACAAAACTCTTTTCCATTTAGAATTAAAGTAGCTGATGTGAAAATCTCAGTCAGTCATTCAAAGTTAAGGAATTCTGCCTCAGCCACCCCCTTATGTGTTTCAGCCTTCCGTAAACACATTAATCTAAAGGCTCTATGGGAAGGCAGCAAATTCATTTTCTGTTTAAAACAAAAAACTCATCACAGTGTCTGTATTTAGCTCCCTGAAGACAGATGCATACCTATCTACATATACACCACACATGCAATCTTGAGCAAGCTGATAAAGACAGCTCAGAAATACAAATATTTTAGAATACAGAACTCAGTTTTTCTTTTGAACAGAGAATTAAGGAAAAATTTCATAAATTTACATATATTTTAATATAATAAAGAAAGCTTCCTGAGGCCAGCTTAAAACACATGATATAGCTGTGATAATAGCTTTTAGAAAGACACCAAGGACACAGACATTCAGCAAAGCATTCATTTGCATGCTATTTATTTCTTCCCTAGAAGTGGTGCTTTCAATATCAGCTTGTTATTTGGGAAATTAGCATTGAAGGGAATACTTGCTTGTGAAATTTTCCAAAGGCTCAAGCCTTGTTAAAGTAGAATTTAATTCATGACAAAAATCCAGAAAATCATTTCATAGCCACAGTCTATTGTGATTAGCATATCTAGTTACAGATGAATTCTATTTGTTTCTTATTGTGCCCATGTAATTTTACTGCATTTACCTTATACATGCATTTCATGCTATGTTTTGTGAGTTCAGTAATTTTTCTCATTTAAAATAACTATTTTTTAAGTTTCATTTGGTCTTAAAAGATGTTCTTGGACAAAAGGAAAGTCTGTGAAATAGAAACAAAATACTGCTTGATAATAAAACAGCAGCTTTCTTCTAGTGAATATGGATTTTCCATACTACCCTGACAAGAAGTAAGCCTGCCTTACTATATCTGAATACATCCAAAAAAATATTTTCAGCTAGCTTTTAATATGTACCAGAGCTGAAAGTTCAGCTCTAGTATATATTCACTAGCCAAGAGAAGATTTTTACCAAAGTAGTCTGATCATAAAAAATATTTTTGTTACCTCTACTATGTACAACCCGCTCCAGTAATAATAATCATATTAACATCTTTGCTAATATTGTCCAACTGTCAGCAGCAAGGACTGGAAAAACTTATTTATTTCTCTGTTAAAAAAAAGTTCGTAAAAAAATAACACTTTATTGCAATAATCTGCAAAGGTATTTTATATAAGCCCTTCTTACTTCTCCCCAAACTGAAGCCTCAGAAGAGTATTCCTTTTAGGTGTTCACTTGTTCTCCTTAGACAACAGAAAATTCATTTTTCATGGCACAGAAACAAACTTGCAAGGCTGTGCTCCTCTGCCTCATGCAAAAGAGGAAGAAAGGCATAGCTAATAGGTGACATTTCAAAATCTTAGCAGGTGAGGAAACTGGACTTGATGGCTAAAGCAAAGTGCTTGCCAATTTGTACTAGACAAATGATTAGCTATAGCTACATTATCATAACATTTATAAATACTAGCTACTAATCCAAGATTTACAATCTCTTTCTCCTAACGGTTTCTGAATGTGTTCTCCACAGAGCCCCTGCATGACAGAGTTACCTTCGCAAAAGCTGCGCTGACACAGTGGGCTCCACCAAACAATTAATTGGGCCCTGGAACATTTAGCATCAACGGCACCATCCCTGTGGACTCTCAGGACATCTTTTCATATCTTGTGCACTTAATTGGTATGTACTCAATAATCATGCTAGGTAGATGAATAGTTCTAGCTAATTAGCTSTCGATATGACTTCATTTTAGATTGTGATGATTATAGTTATTTYCCTCCAACCTTCCCAAGGTGAACCTGTAGTTTTGGTAGCTAATAGTATACATAAGTCTGAAATGTGGACAGGTGCCTTAGCGAGACTAAAAAAGAAAGAGAGAGAGAGAGAAAGAAAGAAAGAAAGAAAATGAATGAAGGAATGAAGGAATGAGATGATATAGAAAAGCTCACCTCAGGGAAGCGAAGAAAACTTGTTCTATAGTGGTAACTGTTTATCTCTTTTATTACCTACCACTTGAAATTTTTGCAGATAAAACACTTGTCATCCATATATTACCTTGAGGTGAAGGATGACAATACCTGCATGTATCAGGTGCTACTGGAGTCTGATGGTTTCCATCAAACTCAAACTTCGGAGTATGGATGTGCTGCTGATCTGGTTCCATTCTAAGTTTGCATTTCATTGCCTTTCAGGAAGTTATTACAGCTACATAACTTTAAGTGCATTCATACACTACTGTTTAATACTCCTGTAAGTTAAAAAGAAAAACAACATTAACATTTTGTTATGTCTCCTAAAATTCACTCAGACAAATAAACATTTAACTATAGTGATTTTTACCTGGATTAAAAATGAAACAAAAATAAAACAGAGAGAAAACTCAGTTCATAAATCAGATGGTATATTCTGCATCCAACTCTATTTTTTCTGCTAGAATACAGGGAATGTGGAATAGTCAAATAGCAACATTTCAGATCTTTAAGGAACTACTTAGCATTAACTCACAGTTCCTCTTCCTTAATAAAGTCTCTACCAGGTGAAAAGCACTATCATTATTTTCAATCTCATCCACGATTCCAAAGACCACAGTTTTTCCCATATTTGTAATCTGAAATTAAACTGCACAGAAGAGATTCTGTAGATATCAGGCAGAGAATGCTGCTGGAGCTAACCTAAATGTTTTTTGTGAAACTTCAGCAGATTACAATAAAAATGTGCAAAATACTGTAATGTATATACAGGATTGTGATATGTAAGACACTAAAATTATCCTTTTACATTGCTGCATGTTTTTCAGGCTTCATTCAACTACAGAATTTGATTCTCTGAACCACAACTTCAAGGAATTTATGAATTAATGTGGGGAATAAAGTTAAGAAAAAGTGTATCTACCAACAAGGCTCTGAGCAACAAGCTCTAAATGGACCTGCCTTCAGTATGAATTTGGACCAGATGTCCTCCTAAGGTCCACTGCAATCTACATTATTCTATGATTCTACAAAATTCTCTTCTGAGTTCCTCTGATACAAGAAGAAGAAAGAGAATTCCAGAAGTTATGAGGCACGAGGAAAAGAATTAAAGGAATTAAAGCTGTCTAATAAACTATGGAGAGCTACTATAACATGTCCCCAAGGCTTAAAATTTGATACAGAGAGGAAAGTAATTATGTGTTTACCATTCTTATTGGGTATAAAACACTGGGTTAGAACAGCAGAAAAGAGAAGTTAGATTAAGCAATGGGGGGAAATGCCAAAATCATTCTCTTTACAAAGACAATTAAGCACAAAATCAGATTATCTAATGCACCAGATTGATACAAGCAGTTCATGAAGCTTCCTGGAGACCTGAAGGACAGCTGGACTCTGAGGAATCCTGCAAAATAGTCTCTGTACCAATTAGCCAAGGACCAGCTGATCCATATATACCTTTTTTTTAAAAAAAATGAAAAGCAGTGTTTAAACTCCAAAAGGTTATATTGGTCAGCAGAATTAATCAACTCATAGATACTATCGCAAATGTAACAATACTGACTCTTATTTAAGTAATTCTCCTTTCCACTGTTCTCGTAGTCTGAAGAATCTTGGACAGGTTACAGTGTAATTTAAACTAGCATCATTCACCTTGGTTCACATTTACAGCTGATAAGTTAGTAGTACGCTTAACCTACTTTAAAATGATAAGCATTTGTAAAAGTAGTAATAGGAGAGCAGCTCAAATTTAAAGACATTAACATCTTACAAAAAATCATGACAAAATCTGGCCTGTAAAAATAACCTTGATGAAACAGAAAATAAAAGGGAACATTGAAATATAAAATACAGAAATTAYGACATTGGTCTTCTAGTTGTATACTTCTAATTAGTTTAAGTTGGAAAAGAAATACTTTTCTGCTATTTATTTTTTGTCTTCCAAGTCATTATTAAATGTTCGGCTGAATGGGGAAGTCCAAAGCTTGTGCATATTTACTCATTTGATTTTTTTCAGGATATTATCTAACATTTCAGATTTGCAAGTGTTTTGCTTTAACTTGAAAAGCACAAAGAAGGAAAAAAACTAGACAAATTTTAATGGATATGTAGATATGGTAACTTAATCAGAATTACAAAAAGCATTCTGTATTACCAGTAAATATAAGCAACCTATGTTATTCTGATAGGTGAGCATTTTAATTTGTTTCAAAATTCAGACTCGTGTAAAATGACTAATATAAATGCCTAAAAATATATTCCTGCAAGAGGGACAGAACTAGAAAAGCTGACCCAAATCACAGAGCTTTCAATAAATATTGATGAAGTATCCTAAAGGGTAACCAAATAAGTTTACTATAATTTTATGCTGAAAGTCTGCTTCATCAGAGATTAGTCTTTACAGATGCTGAACAGAGGCCACTTGCAAAACTATTGCTGCCATAACCTGTATTCTGTGCTTCCCATGCAGTTTTACTCCAAACCTGACTTTCTGTCAAAGACTAACAGGGGAAAGAAAAAAAAAAAAAGAAAAAAAGAAGAAGAAAAAAAAAAGGTTTTCCTGTGTCATTTCATAACCACACATACTTCCTAAAATGTCTTATTAGACAAAATTGATTCATCATCTCCCCTATGGGACAGTTTCACAAACTAAGGTCATAACCATTTTTTTTCACACAGTACATTAAATCAGGACACAGACTGCAACTCCTTTTTAAATAGCTGTATACAATTCTCCTTCATTCTCCACTGATGTGATGAGATCTTCAAGTCTAATTTAGAGCATAAATCCAACGATTTGCCATTTACATCAGCTGAGAGGCTGATCTGTGAAATTTAGATTATCTCCCACCAGGATGGTTTGCTGCAACTCAGCATAACCACATAAAATCCATTAATTTGTTAATATGTTATTATGTATTGTTAGTTATCATATGAGATGCTACTGTCTTGTAGGCTGATCTCCAACAATTTAACTTTTATGCTCTACTGAATCAAGACATAAGATGCACAGATTTTCTCTCTGCTCCATATCTTCACACAAGGGAAGAAAAACAAAGAAATGGTAGGGGCAGAATCCTCTTCTACACAACTTGACTCTCCACTAATTAAAATCAGTGGAACATTTCAGAGAGTAAAACACTGCCGGCATTACAATTCCTTGTTTTGTGGTCTTGGATTATACTTTCAGCTGTTTTTGAAGAGATGGCAATAAATTTGTATCTGTCTGACAAGTCAATTTAAGGGAAGTTTAAAGAAAAGTGCATTGAAGAGCTTTCACTCAGCTTCTCAGCTTCTCCTAATCCGTAGGCTATTATACTAGTACATAGGCTATTATACACTATTCTGCTCACAGATTAACATGATCTTTATTCAACTGCTGCATGATGATGAGAAAGATTAAACCATCTTTTAACATCCAAAGCTCTGCATGAGGTCAGAACAAGGTGATCTTTTAGAACCTGAGGTTCAACAACACCAAGAGAGATTAGAAATACTAAATACAGTGATGAATTGCTGAAAACTGGGAACTGCAATTCCAGAGTGAATTCAACAAGTGAAGCGAATCCAGCTGAATAATTAAGAGCAAAGGAGAAAGCCTTCCAGCAGAATCTCAACAGGCCTATAAAATAGTTTATCTCCACTTTTTTAACAGCACTGCTATTGGAGGAAGGAGGCAGATGTTGGAAAACACAGTAACAATTGATTAGAAACAATAACTCAGCAGAAGGGAATACTGTGAGAAATTAGGAGCATTTCAAATGAAATTATTCAGGTAAAACAGAACGGCTGACAAGCAACAGGAACACTTGCTCTTCCCTCTGTAAATTGATTCACTAAGATTTCTTTTGCACATTTATTTGGTTTTCAATAGACTAAAATGTTACAGATATTTTTCTTGGATGAAAAGCACTGTTACTTAGGGTGTTCTAGTTTGATAAACCAGTAAACAAACCTTTAACAAACTGTCTGCACCTACAGAGGTACTAGGGCATTACACTGATGTAGTCAGTTACTGAGTAACAGTAGTATCTTTTCTATCTCAGCAATACCTTTCAGAAAGAACATTGRTTTTGGAAATAAAAGTGTTCTAGCAATTCTGAAGAAACCGCAAGTTAGAAAACTGTCAATTGAGACAGAAGACTTTTACATTCTCCCCAGGGTAGCTGTGTGTTCTTGACACTCCTGTCATTTCCACCTGGGGAATTTTTTTTCATTATTTTATCATACAAAATGCTGTCACAGAAAAACATATTGTTCTCTCATAGAATATAAAATGAAAACCAGATAAATACGAATATCATGTAGGCCAAATCACTTCTGAAATATCCAGAAGAATGTTTTTTTAACTACGTAAGTGGTCAGTACAAGCCCTGTGAAATACATACTCTGCTAAAATAGCACCTTTAGCAATAAATATTATTATTTATATTACTTTAGGTCCTCATGACTCCTACTTTCTTAGACAATGTATACAATATATGGTAAGACAGGGTCTCTTCTCCAAGAGCAAAATCTAAGCAGGGTAAATGAACAAGTAGCCATAGCAAGGTTATTATGTTTTACTACCAGCACTGCACATTGCTCCTTAGTGTTACATGTCCTTAGTGAAAGAATGAGGAACATTACTTCGGCATTTTGATTTCTAGCCTAGTATGTATTAGTATATGCAGTTTAATTGCAAGAATGCACCTGATGTGCATTCTTTCTGCTACTTTTTACCACCACAGCACTAAGAATCAACATTCATGGTGATGTCAAATATAATGGTGAAGCTATTATATTTGAGGACCAGAAGAACTTCTCTTTAATAGGAAACTATTAGTCTCTGGAGTAGATTCAACAAGTAATAAAGTGGCCAAAATTATGAGCAATTCAGAATTTTCACATCTCACAAAACTTAAAATGAAGAAGATACAGATAAGGAAAGAATTCTGGGTACTTCAGATTTGGGGATTCTACATGGAGATAAGTCAATGGGGTCTGGTTTTCAGAAAGTATCTACTCTCTGAAATCAAAACTAAAAAGAAATAAACCAAGTAAGTCAAAAGCAAAATTAAATTCCTAAGCCAAGCAGAGCACTGCTTGGCGCTATTAAAGATCACTAATCAATTTTAGGATGTAAGAGCTACTTCTTACAAAAACTGTCATTAGCGTTATAAAAAAACACTAGTGTATGCGTATTTTATATATATACATATATATATACCAGCTTTTACCTGAAATCTAAATTCTAAATTTACATAGTCTTTATGACAACTAAATTAAATAAACTTTGAATGAGTCATGTAAAGGCCAGTTTCCTTCAAGTATGAAAACTATCTATGACAAATGCATTTAGGCTCCAAAAGAAGCACCTCACAGTGATTTCAGACAATATAGAGGAAAAATGGAGAAACTACCTTCTCCAAATAAAACAGAAAACATGATTTGCTCATGCTCTTTCAAACATGTAGATAAACAGTTATCAAAGAAGGAAAGATGGACTGGAAATGCTGACTTCATTAGTAATAGCCTCTGACACAATCAAGCTTGGAATAATATGTAATATGACAGCAAATGCTTATGATACAGGTATRTGACTAGCAAAAATGTTTTTTGTTAACATTTATTTGAGCTGCAGCTCAGCTACCCATATTTACTGATGTAAATAAAGCTCTTACTTCTTGAATGAATGAATTTTCTGTTAAACTCTTTCTTGCTCTTAATCTCAATGTGCCATAGCTTTCATTCATTGAAATACATTGATTAGATAYTGAGGGAGTAATTACAAACACTAAAATATGATTTCACCATTTCACTCATAAGATATAGCATTAAACACCAAAGAATCCTACATTAAGCAGTTTTACTAATTTCATATGTGCAGTACAACACTGGTTCCTTTGTTTCTAGCTTGTCATGTGCTGATTTTTTTGGATGACTTCTACTGCTTGTAGAAGGGAAGGAAAAGATACAGTGAAAATCATTCCTGTTTCACCTTGCTCACACTACCCAAAACTATATAGGCCACTATCAAATCCACTTTAACTCATCTCTCTTTCAGTCAGAAGAGTCCTACTTTACTCATCTGCTCCTTGTACTGCTTCCAAGAAAGTAAAGCAATCTCTTTTTATACAATTCCAGGATTCAGAAGGGCAAGAGCTGTAAATAAGCATTGTAATCTCAGAACATAGATGAACTTACTATCTGAAAACATGGAGTTTCTGAAATAAATCTCTTGAGTGATAAACTGACTTACAGCAAGCTCTTCTGGCCAATTTATTCCTTATATCCTTTAGTAATCTCTCCCTGCACTGGGCCATCTTTGTAACTATTCTTTCCAGCCCTAGCCCTTTACTTTACTTACCTGTCTTGAGCAGCCCCATGTAGGCAGCCTTCAATCCAAAAAAGCTCATCTAATTTTTGGAGGGAATTGACTCTTTAGCAAATGGGCCTTGAATACAGAGATGACTTTTTAAGGCATTCTGTTCTAGCCCCAAATATATAGTTTAACTACTGTTCAGCTTTCTGGTTGTAATTAATTTTGCATAATCTGAAAGCAGATACCAGATCCTTTCCTTCTTTCCAAACAAAGGTGTTTGTCATTGTCATTTAAAAAAAATGTTCAAATTACAGCTGACAAACTTGTAGGAAAAACTATTTAAATGAAAAATAATTGCTTGTCAAGAATCAACCAAAACTAATCCTGATAAGAAAATAAAATCTGAAATAGTTCTTTCATGTTTTATAGGCAGGTGATTTCCACTACAATTAGAAAACACTCTACGTAATTTAGAAACGCGATTCATCTGGAAATTCACTGTGATTTTAGTTTCATAAACTGCATATATATTATAAGACTAGAAACATGTAGAAACAATGGGAAAGTTTTTAAATCACACATTAGAGCTGCTTCATTTCTTACTGCTTGACAAGTGTTTATTATCATTAAAAATTGTGCATAGGTTCTGGAACACAAATAAATATAATTCTGGCATCTTACATAATTCAGATAGAACAACTTAAACAAATCATGAAGGCTAAGTATCTAGTAAGCTGATGAAGCAATCGCTGAGAAGACAGTGCATTCCAAACCAATACTTAACAGGGTTGTTAACGTATGTTGTACTTGTTTGCCAAATGAAGATAAAGCACTTCCCATGCTTCCTTTTTCTTTGTAATTTTGTATAGTTTAATACAAAATAAACGGCATGATTGTATGCAGAGCTTCAACCATGCAACAGAAGTGTTTCTGTCATTATATATATATATCTATATAAAGCTACGTAAAAGTTCAACTAACACTCCTTTTTATAAAGACATCGTCAAGAGCTGATGAAATATACTGAGTGGCCAAATGATGCAGCAGCATCTTCAGGGTTGGGGGGRTGGAGGCGGAGGAGGAAGGAATGTGGGCAAGGAAAGTTACACAAGCAGCTGAGCATGAACGGATACCTCTCCAAAATAAGGCTGAGAATGTGCATGACAAGTAATTGAGATGTTAATTCATGCTTGAGGCTGCCAGCCTATCAGCTTCATTGCTTACTGATTAAGATTAGATGGTAAATATCCTTAAAAACAAAGCTACCATGTTGAAGACTGAATATAAAAGGATGTAGAGTTATCTCTGTTTCCTCATTGCCACACACACACACATATATATAACATATATAACACATTGTCTTTTCTGTAGTTCTATTTTTTATATATAAACTGTATCTTTTGGAGATTTTACATAATTTTGATACAATAATTGACAGAAAAGCATGCATTCACAGTATTGTATAAGGCAATGATACAGTAATAAGGAAGGCAACATGTACTATACCAAATTTGTGAATCATTATCTTTGTGCTACACACAACATGTTTTCTATTAGGGAAATAAGGACACATAATCAAATTTCACTTGAGACAATATAAAGACTGAGCCCTTCATCACTTACTTTTCATGAACAGGAAAGAACCAATGGGCCAAGTTGTAGTCACTTCATAGTACCTTGAGGGAAGTGCCACAAGTCTGTGTTGTGTAAATGTCACTGTGTCAGCCAAGAAAAGCAGTATTAAACCAATAAAATATCTGCCTTCTGAAAACTGCATGGCAATTACACAATTAGGTGATCAAAGAAAGTTGTTCCAAGTTTGACTACAAATTATAGTTCTCAAAGCAAACATATGAATTGTATCAGAAACAATATCTATGCAAGCAAACCTCTGTGCATGCAGCAATATACATTTGTGTTTGTGTCCTTGGCACCCATGACAATTGGGGTGTTGGATGATACCAACTAAATCTGACAGAAGGCTGGTGGTCTCAAGGATCATAATTTCCTGTAAACGATGTGAAAAAAATGACTAGATAAAAGGTCCAAGTCCTTTGACTGAAGTTCAGAGTATCGCTAAAACACTAGAAACTTCTCAAGAAAAAACAAAAACAACAACAGCAGGGCAAGTTTTCACTGGAATTCACCAGCGAACACACTATATATACGCCTATGATTTTGAGTAGTCATGGTACTTCCTGCTTTCAGATATTTTTCATTTATATTTCCATACAAACAAATATTATCCATTTTACACAGTACATGTTGCAACTTAACATAAATATTGTATGGAAGTACAATTTAAAAATATGTATCTAGTATTCATGTTTGGACACAAAGTCACTCCCTTTATCTTCTAACCTAAAGGAACTCATCTTCCTTTGGGCTGCATGCAATACTTTATTTCATTTTAGAAGCAAAAGGTGTCTGTCACACTGCARCCCTAACAAACCAATTTCTTTAAAGGGTCAATAAAATCTCATATTATTCCACATCTGTATCCCTCTATGACTTTTTGACATGCATAAGATCTGTGTATTTCAAAACATTGTGACTGTCTACACAGCACAGATTCCCTGCTTTTTGACACTTTAAAACTTCATCTAGAAATTCCTGAAATGTTATAGAATGCCAGTAAAGTAATTAGCATCATTGAAGCTTTGTATCAAGAACCAGCATTATGAGAGGCAGAATGGTCATGTCACACAGACATGACAAACAAGTAAGATTTTCTCAGTTCTAATGCTTTGAACTTTAATCAGGAGAAAAGTGTAGCCATTTAAAAGATAGGAATATTCCTCACTATCATTAAGCCAGATAATTTTATTTTTCCCAGTGTCATAGTTGTTCTTATTATCTTCACAATAGTGAAGATAATAGCCCCAAAAAACAAGTTTTCTGATCAATACATCCAGAAACACATCTATTATAACACACCTATAACACCTATAACATCTATAACAACACCTGCCTATTCTCTAAACACAAATTAAATTTAAAGCACCCCACAGAAGAATAAATAATGCAATTTTTGACTAACAAACTTCTTCAACAGTTGTCACTACTAACTCCATATACTCTTCTGTCCTGACACATTCCCTGCTCTTATGCTCTCTAAACTCAGGCACTCTGTAGTAATGCCTCTTCAGAAGGGATGAATACCTTACACTATTCTTAGCAAGAGTTAAGGAGAGATGCTCTGGCATGGAAGCCCTTTGGTTATTCCCCAAGTTTTCGTATTTGCTTTCCAAAAAAAAATGTACTCTTTTCAGGAAAAAAAGAAACAAAAACAAAAAGAAATTCAGGAGGCAGGAGACCTCCTTGGGAATAATGYGAATGTTAAATAGGATTTTCAGAAGGAAATTAATGTCACACCTCAATATAGACAGAGCTGCATTTTCCAATTTAAGCATAAGTTGTTCATCAGAAACATTTAAATGACATACCATAGTGTGAATCTTCAGCTTAAAAGTTATTATCAGTTTATTGAAATGATATCTGAAAATTCAGAAGTCATCTAGCCAAAAATCTAAATGTTTGAAAACAACACTTAGAAAAAAGTTATTTACGAAACTGGATATATTTGTAGTAAGAACTTACATTTCTCATACAGCAGCTATTGATCTCTAAAGTTATGAAGAAAAACAAATTGACTCAACATATCAAATAATACTGACTTTCTATTTTAGACAAATACAAATGGGAAAAATGAACAAGGTTGCTGGAATCCCTTACTCAAAAAGAACGTAAAAGAAAACAAATATAGACTGAAATATCTTACATCCTCTAAAGAGTAGTCCAGGATGCAACATCCCTTTTGTATTACAAGTCAACTCTGAAATTACAAGACAGACTCAGTTTTTGAAGAACCCATTTCTTTCACTCAGGAGGAAGTTGGTGTGCTATAAGATTTAGCCTTCTTTACTTGACTGTGACTAGTTTAAGACAGAATATAGCAATATCGTCTAAAAGATGCTAGTTTCATTAATATTTTCAATTCAGTGGAAAGAATGTTTAAAAGTCACAGAACTTCAGCTGTTGATGTGAAGCATGCAAGTGCCTATACAATGAAAGGACAAGAAGTAAAGGATAAAGGAGAATCAAATTGTGTACCCACTTAAGTCTATAAAGAGTATCAGAGGAGACAGATCACCCCGACAACTTATTTTGACCTATTACTTGAAAAACAATTTCCACAAAGCAGACTGATATATTGCTGTCATATTTAAGGCTAACAGACTATGTAAAGCTTCCTCACAAAAACAATATTCCTCCTATGTATTAGAGTCAATGTTACTGTTTTGACACAAAAGGTCAGGTTTATAAATGGTGTATGTAATTACACATTTATTTAAAAGAAGTTAAACCAGGTGAACATTTTACCTCATGCCTTTGTTCTAACACTGAACTTCAGTGCACTTCTGCTTTGCTGTTTGCTTGGTCCAGCAAGTCAAAATGTCAGTCTGCATGCAGCCATTTTATATCAGAAGACTCCAATGTATGAACTATGCTTGAGGAAATCTCCGATATGGCTGAACTCACTGGGAAAAAGTCAGACAGATTAGACTGACTCCTCTCTTCAGTTTGAATTTCCCCCAGATAACCTTTGAATGTTTAGAGATTCCAGTGCAAAAATAATAGCTAAAACTAAAAGGCCCATAGCATTCTATGCCTGGTAGAATTTGAGTAATGTGCTCTCATCCTCTCAGAAAGAAACTGAGTAATAGCTGGTGAATAAAGACGGGGTTAGTAGCAGCACAGAGACAGCCTGTCACTATCTGTGCCAACAGAACTCAAGAAACAGCAAGTACATGTGTGCATTTTTATTACGAAAAGCTTCTGGGGTGGCAATACTCTTGAAAGAGCTCTTTGTAAAAATAAATCAGAAAATAAGATGACTRACATTAAATAGGACCAGATATTGTTGCATAATACTGACCTCAGGTATGCTGACAGCAGTAAAACGGTGCAGGACTTTCCTCTGTCTCTCAGTAGCCCTGCTCCCCGAGCAAAGGAGGGGCACTGATCCGTAAGCAAAGGAAATAACCACCGTCTGGTATGAACAGTGTCGCCCTTTCATCTACTTAAACGACACTGAATCAAAATGTCATTTAGCAACAGTACAGGTGAAAAGAAGTAGGACTTAAGTAATTAGAAACCAGAAAATCATAAATATCTCAATAAATACAAAGTACTATAAAATCTAGGTTTAGTGACCTAATAAAATGGAAATGCTCWAACAAGGCATTTTAAAAAAATATATATATTAAAAWTATAAATCTCTACTTTTTCAGTGCAAATGTCTCTAATCCTAGTCTTTCCTGGATGTGCTGGGAGGTTCTTTTGAAGGAGCTGGACAGATCTCAGTCTTAACTAAAAATCTTTGCTCAAATATTTAGTGTATTAATTCAAAGTTGTTCTCTTTTTAAAACCCAACAGAATTAAAAATAACGTAACTAAAAACCTCTTTCACATCAGACATATGAAATTTGTGGTTTCAATGCCTATTACTTTCTTGAGCAAAAACTTCCTTTTTTTCTGTACTTTATTTTCTTCATAGGCCAATTCTGGCACAAAACTTTTAAGAAGCACACAAAGTCAATKAAGGAACCGGAATAACTGGGCTTGAATTTTCAGGTTATTACTTTATTATTACTATGCTTTTCCTAGGTATAGATACTTGGAAAATGACTTTATATTCATTATTTATCACATTTATCATTGTGAAATTAGGAACATAAAGATATAAAATGGGACACATTATTCTAGGAACCAATTATGCTGCATATACTCTTTTCTATAACGACATGCAGATAACTAACAAGTCCTTGCAAAATCTTGAGACTGCAACACATGGATTTTCCTTTTCATTTTYGTGAAAGAAAAACATCAGTTTTTATAAAGCATATGTATTTTTTCCATTACTGTCATTAAATCTGAGATGCTGAAATTGTTTTTAAGGAAGCAAGTCAAGGAAGCGTTATATTCTCTCTGTGGTATGCCTAACTTCTTACAGTGTTACGCTATCATACCATCTTGAAAAGGAAGTTTGAATGACCAGTTTGTTATGCTTTATTTCTATTTTCAAGCAACATTCTTATTTGCCCTGAAAAAGACATTTGGAGTGGATTGAGAGAAACTTGCATTCAGTACGCTACAAATCCAAAGGGTCCACACATGTCAGACTTGTTTATCATGTTCCTCTGCTAGTCCCTTTAAAAGCATGACTCACTCCARAGTCAGACCCACACTGCTCTTCCCTTTACTACTACACATTTACTTCTCTCTCCAAAGTAAAAAGTATAGTGAATGTGAAGTTATGAGCTCCTTCCAGTACAACTCACTCTCAGAAAATATCATAAGACATCTAGGAAACAAAGATGTGTCAACATTCAAAATGAAGAATGTTACGGATTGAAATTCATCCTCTCTTTTTTCTTTCCTAAAATTATTTATTTGTTTTCCATATGCTGAATTATCTAACTTGGAAGCTTGCAGGAAATACAAGCCATACTTCACCACCATAGGAATGAAGCAATGTGAAAGCTTGCAGTGGTACTGTGCATGTTCTTCTAGATTTCCTCAGGAGAACCTGCTCTTCTGAGCTGCTTCACTGCATAAAATGGTGGTACCCAACTCCTTAATAAATCCTTGTGCACTTAGTAGCCCTGYTTTCAGTGCTCAAAGGTATGTTTTCATTAGGATATTTCTCATCAGAGACACATAACACACAGGAAAGCTCCTCATCATTTCTCTTCTAGCTGAGAGCTCATTTGATTATTTGAGAAGCAGATATTTCTTCTTGCTTAATCAAATTCCCTCAGTTTGTCCAGTGCATACACAGACACACATTTGCAGATGAATAGTCTGTCAGAACACCACTAGATAGTCTTGATCTTTTGGAAGTTTTCACAAAATCTTCCCCAAATAACTCAAATATCAGAAAAAGAAGTCACTGTGATTTTAAGAACTTTAAAGGTACCCTCTTAATATAAAATTAATTTTGAACATGTCTRCTGAGGAAACATCACCTGAAACATTGAAGCTTGATCCAAAATGTAACAGAGCATCAGTCAACAATCTAGGTATTAGAGAAAATACTTAGCTTAGGATCATTAGGATCATACTTAGGATCATTTCTCATTTTTATCACAACTTCATTCATGTAGGATCTGTGTTTTGTCATATTCCTTTTTCCTATAAAAACCTCATGGGCAGTACTGATATATATTCATTTTATACAGTTTTCCAGGCTCCAAATGACAATTTTTAAGAGAAAAGAAATAATGAGTGAAGAGTGGGGATATATTTTATAAAATATAACGCGGTATGCCACATTACTAAAYATAATGACGACTTGTTGTCCTAATACTCGCTGTATAATAGATGATGGCAATAAATTAATCCATCCTGTTGACAGTTGTTTCATGATAAGAATGGGAGACCTTATCATTTTCACTGTAGACCTAACCTATTCTTACCCTAAGCATGTATTTCCATGACAATGACTGTAATCAGTGTAACAGCATTGTACATAATGACTCTGCTTTTTGTGTTGTAACTCCCCAMTTGGTGTGAAAAATGTAAAAGGACAGATATCAAATGGCAAAATTCTCGCCAGTGAAGCAGAGCAGTCCACAGAGTTAATAACTGACAGAACTGATACAGTAGCAGTAGTGAATAGAAGCCTAGAATTAAAGGACAACATGCACATAGCCTTTTTAAACTGAGGGGTTCTGTATGAAAATCACTTCTCAAAGCACACAGAATGAAACCTTGAAGAGGTGTTTGCAAGTTAAATGCAACTTCACTAAAAACACCTATGTTTCAAAATGAAAATAAACTCATGCACGGTGACTACCATGGAAATTCTGTTGATTACTAAGATTTTGTCTGTCTCAGCCTTTTTTTCCTGAATTAAAAAATAGAAGCTTGAGCTAATATGATTGACCTCTGCATTAAATCTGATCATGAGAAGTATGACCAAATACAAAATAGAGTATAGATGCTCCTAAGTCCCACAAAACTTCTACAAAGGCAAGCTTACTACTGCTGGGAGGACACTTAGTATGCAGTATCAGGTAATTTTTTCCTTTGAGGAAAAGTTCGGAAAAAAGGGGAAATACAGAAGAAGAAATGTCCTCGAACAAGGCATCTAGTCACATTCTGAGCATGTGAGATAAAAAGAAATCCTATTTGTTATCTCCATAAATCTGGCATTAATAAAGCGGACAGAGAATGGAAAAAAAAAAAAAAAAGTGTACACAAGTAACACAGGAATATAAAGTTGAAGAAGATCATCCATTACTCACTGTGTCCAGGTCTCTACTCTTGTACACAATCATGTCTATAAATGCTTTCATAAGGAAAAGCATGCTTTACTTTGAAAGTATTTCAGATTTTTGTTCCCATTATTCCTGTTAGGAAGCTCCTCCAGAACCTCACTTATCTTCTCTTATTTCCATTCTAAATCGAGTCATTGCCAACAGAAACTCATTTTTTCAAGTGAAATTCAATTAACTTAAATAGCTTTTCTCTCTCCCTTACGGTTTCTTCCAAGGTGTGTTTACAAAAAATATAAATGCTCTCTGCTATTAGCTACTGAAATACCTAAACATATTTTATTCCCCACTACCACTCTACCCATCGTAGCAGTTTTATCTGCATTGCTTCATATATAAATCCATTTTTCTCAGCCAAAAATAAGCAGAAGCTGTGCACAGGKTAACATTACTTTGCAAAATAGCTTTAATACTGTTTTCTCTCTTTGCAGCTTAAAACTGTATTTGCCTTTTTTAAGGTATGGCAATAGAGGCAATAATGGATCTCTTGACCAGATCTTTCTCTTCCTCTGTCACTTACATCTGACAAATCATCAGGGTACTGCAGAAATTCATGATATTGTTCTGTAAGAGCCTTATCACACTGTGGTCCTGAAGTTTACTCTGTATCTTCGTATCTTCTCAACACTATCTAGCTCTTTCCAGGCAATGTTTTGATTCTCCTGCACACCTTTGTGACAGCATCACATGTTTATAGAATATTTCTTCTATTCTAAAACCATTCATGAGACTATTAAGCAATCTCAGATGGGTCTGAAGGAATATCTCCTCCTCACCTCACCTATTTTGAAAGTTTCTCTTTCAATACAACTCATTACCTCCATTTAGAAAATTCTTTCCCCAGTTTATAATTCCTGCACAAATCTCAACATCCTTCAGTATAACCAACATTTTTTACCACCTAGAGAAATGCCATGTATTTCATATTTTACTTAAGTTGTATTAACAAAATCATGGGGTTCTTTTCTGATCTTTGTGGTAACAGTATCTTAAATATCAATGCTCTGTTTGCTATTTCCAGTTCAAGGAATACTGTCCAAATTTGATGGACCTTGCTACAATCACACCATTTCTGTGTGAAATCACACACATCTGTGATTTCAGGAGCTACTGCTTTCCTCAGATATTTTGCATACTCCAAGATGTAATTTTCAAGTTTCTGACCTTGAAGACAAACTGAAATAATTCCTTTTTCCATGCCCTCATTCCYATTAGACATCTTGTTTCTGCTCTCATATTCAACATCTTTGTCCATTTTCATTAAGGAAATAAAGATATATATTCAATTTTTCAGTATTGTTCTAGTGAAAATTTCAAACACTCATACAGACAACACTAAACATGATATATCAGACTTCAGCTGGCCATCTGACAACTGCATCAGCATGACAGAATGAACCTTATGCCTGATGCTCTGCTCACTTCGTAAGTGAAATATAAATGCAGGTCTTGTAGCTGGTTGCTGGCATCCTGATAAACAACAGTTTAAAAACACTTCAAAAACTCTTGAGGAGTTGTAGCAAGTAATATTTCTCCTGCCTCTTTTAACAAAGTCACAGAGAGATTTCCCTTTGGAGGAGTCCTTCTCTACCCTTCCCTCAGACTGGAATGAATAGCCTATTGAGCCTAGACTGTACTTATAAGATTCCCTGAAGTAAAATTGAATCTTATTCTGAAGTAGTAGGGAAAAATCTTTTACACTGACATATTTAAGTTCCAGGGATATACAGAATCTCATGCAAGAATRTCAGCTACACTCACTCTAGCCACTTTTAGCTGAGATCAGAAGAAACATTATTTTATCATATTTAAGTATCTTCATCCTATTTACTTAATTCRTATTGCTGTCTTTATAATTAACACAGAAAGTATACATAGTCAGTTCGTTAAGTTCAGTGAGTATGGATGTAGTAATACTCCCGTCTCAAGAGGTTTTCACCGTTAAAAAAGGGAGATACCACCTAAGGAGACATCTGATTTTCTTCTATCAACATCATGTTTCAGGGGATGGGAGGGGAAAAAGGAAGACAATGACCTTACCTTTCCTACATACTGAGGATCTGGTCCCATGTGTTCCTCTAAAACAAAGAACTGATTCCACACCCATCCACGCTTGGGACGATGATGCACTTCTGTTTCACCTTCTATATGTTTGGTTTGATTTCTAGTCACTTTGATGGAGCCATGGTGAGCAGCTCCATAACACCTCTGCACAAAACAGAGACAAACTAGGACTGGGCAGATACAAGATGTACTTGTAATTCTCATTGTAGGATAAACTTCCTGGTTCAAAGTTTTCTTTCTCTGGTCTTTTTCAGYTGTAATCCTTTAGTAAGTTCCCAGGACGAAAGGTGAAGCCTGGTTCAGAAATACAGTCCAAAATGTTTTTTTCTGCTTGTTCATGGTTTAGCTGCCCATTGGGTAAAGCTCAAACTATATTTACATTATGAAAAGCTGACTGGAAAAACTGATATTTCTTCTGARGTCTTCACAATAGAGTTCCACAGCCGACCATTTTCTATCTAATAGGGAAAGAAAAGAAAGCCACTTACTCATCACTAAAACCAGCATTTTTCAGCTATTTGACCTGAGATGACATAGTCACAGCTGTACTAACCACTCCCTCAAAGACTGTCATTGTAACTAAAATTTCTTTTCAGTTCTTTTGGTAAACGTGTTTTCTGATTGTTCTTATCTAAATGCCTTAAAAATTAGCATGTCTCTTCCAAGCTATGGAAAATGTATGCACTATTAAAAACTGGGTGTTTCAGAACAGCTTATTTGCCCTTTTGTCTGCAAATCACTGACATAGTCTGGCAGTAAAATAAAATTAATGGTACAGCATTATTAGACAGAAAGCAATTGATAACTCATATACAAATATACTGTACAGAGACCCAAGATTGTGAACAAAAAAACAAGGCTACAATTAGTTTCGAAAGAAATTGCGAAATGAGCTTTGAGTCTGAGTCAATATTACAGCATACTGGAAGGAACGTTAGTCAAAATGTGCATTCTTACCCTCTGTGCTTTACTTTTACAACAATATTGCACTGGACCTTTACAAAATTACTTCATACTGACAGAAATTTCATACACTGATGTTTAGACAATCAGTACATTTTTGCAAAAACTCCTAAATTCCTAGTCATATATTTTTTCACTTCAAGAGGGAAGTTTTATACAATAGTCTTTAAAACGTAAAAATGGACATAGATATAATGCTTAAGCAAAAGTACCTTTAAAAATAACTCTTGAATCTCAAACAAAATAGTTACCCTGGGCAAACAGTTTGTTCAATTATCTGAAGATATCAAGGATCAATCAATCAAGAGTCTCAAAACATGCTCCTAAATCTACAAAAATTAGAACTAGCTTGGCTTTGTTTAAATATCAGAAAGCCATTAAAAAGTTATGTGAACAGAAACATTAAACTAATTTTGTTTGCAAGTTCCATGGGAACACAACAGAAATAAATCTCCAAAGAAAGCCCGAGCAAGAAATAAGAAGTGAAAAAGATACTGAAGTGGAAGCTCACCAACCTTTCTTTGGTTTGCAAGGTTTTTTTCCCCCCTTATGCTTGATCCAAAAGCACAATAATACTGGAAGCCTGACCATACTTTCTTACATATTCACTTAAGCATAATTTCTCATTAGAATAATGAAACAATACTTCAAGATTGTGCTATAATTAGAAATACCCATAAAGGACATATTCCCTATTACAATTACCAAGTTCAGGACATTGGATAGTACATCAGTCATGAAAACGAAAGTCAAGAAAGAATAGTAGTCTCTTGATGATACGGAGGAATTCAAAAACGAAACTCTGTAGAAATTAAATAAGGAAATTTGTATACATTCAATTTTACCTTGCTTCCTACTTCCATAGTAATGTAATCTCCCCTCAAAACCCATAAAGACCAAGCCATTGGACTCTCCAAAGCCTCACATCTTAGAACAATCTTAGAACAAATACATAAAATTACCTTCCTTAAATATAAATGTGATTTTCCACAGCTAAATGTTATATGAAATCTAATTAGAGCAGGGACAGAATCCAGTAGTTCTGACACTCACATTTGTTTCTAACCTTGTATTTGTCCTCCTCTGTTTCCCTGCCTTTCTGCATTCTTTCCTGATTCTTGCTGGAAATCAGCTTTGCCGGGAAGTATGTAATTTCCTCCTAAAGATTTCTGTATTTATAGATGAGCTGTTTATATAGGTATGTCATTGTTACATTTCAGATGTACATTAAAATTAACTAGCACCTTACAAAATGAAAAGTTTATCCTTTCAAGTATTATTTTTCTTCCCCTTGTTCCCATCTTGGGAAATGCCTGGAAGCAGTTCATAAGACTAGAAGCAGTACATAGTAAGTTAAAAATCAGTATATAAAAAGCACACTGAGATTTTTTAGAATTGCACATTTAAAACATATTTGAAATCATTATCACTGAGCTTTCCTTTACAGAAATTGTGGAAATTTTTTTGTTTGTTTTGGAAAATTCTTACTTCATAAAAGAATAAATGTAAATGAATGCAGCAGATACTACAAATCAAGATTTGCTATCCAGAATTTTGTTGTCCTCCCCACCCCCAAAGTTGAAACAAAATGCAGAACAAAATAGAAGAAATTCATTAAAAACAACATGGATCCTGCAAACTCTGTTATTAGCCTGGCTCTTATATGACATGGAACAAGTAACAAATGCCAAACTACAAAGAGCTTCTTCATCTCAAAAATACTCGTTCTGCCTAGGATTAACATAGGAGACATTAATTCACTTTCTGGCAAAACTACTATCTTCTCTTAAGTCAATTCATATATCATCCACTAAAAGTCTACCCCACACAACAAAATCATAGTTTTTAAATTCTTTATTCTGCACAATCTTTTCTAATAGAAAAGAAAAAGAAAAATAACAATGGAGTCTATTTGCTGTTACAATTATGATTAGAAATTCAGGCATCAACAGTTACAGAATTCTGTGTGGTGCCTGGAGAATCATTTCCACTGTGACTATAAAAGTGATTAAAAGTTGAACAATTAAACAGGGAAGGATTTTTAGTGAAGATTCTTTGAAGTATTTTGGTTTTGGTTAACACCTGTTAGAATCAAAATCTAAATAATACTCAGTAGAAAACCCCTCATTCTCAATTGTTCATCACCTTTCCATTAAAAGTCTAGGACAAAAATTCATTTAAAAGGAAAAAAAAAAAAAGAAAAAAACAATAACATCTTTCCCCCTTCATCCAACTGAACACTCTGCCACGAAGGCAGCAAAATTTGTCTACAGAGGACAAGTCCAGATGGAAAGATCTGGAATGGTTAAAAAAGAAAAGATGGTAAAACAAAGTAGAGGTGCACTCGAGGTGAGAAACTCAACAAAAGGACTAAACTTTCTGAAATCCTTTAAATTGTTGGCTTACACTAACAAACTGAGATGTTGACTGCTCAGTGCTCTTGTMTGCACTTTCAAATTTAGTGTCCTGCTTTATTCTTTTTGTTATAATGCTGTATGCAACAGCAGAGTAGACTTGTATTATTGCTATCTCCTGTGAGTCTCATGAAAATGAGGTTGTATATCTCAAGAGACTGTCAGAGTGAGTTAAAATTAAAATAAATAACTAAATAAGATGAGGTGGCAAAGTTCCACTAGCACTGCTGAAAATCATTAGAGCATAGTTACTGCTTAGTGTGGAAGTAAGTCTATAATGAATTCCCAGGAAACCAGTATAAGCACAGTGAAGTAAAATGAGGATGCTTCACCATCATGAGGAGATATATCTTTCATCGAGGAGCAATTACAGCAATACAGAAAGAGTCTCGTTCTGAATCTTAGTCTCCCCCATCTCCATAATCAAATTGACCACATATTTGAATTCATTTGAATGATCCAGTTTTGCAGATGCACATTCAATGTAGCTCTGCCCATCTTTTGTCACAACCCTCAGGGACACTTTTTAGTCCCACGGTGATGGAACAACAATTAGTTATGGAACTTGTAATAAATTGCATTTCTCATACACTTTTTGACTTCCTCCTCTGCCCTCTAGACTTCTCCCTGTCAGAACAAATTCTTCCATTATAAAAATCCAACCAGCTTCAAATCAACATCATTATTCATATGTATAATCAGTGAGGAAAATCTTTCTTTCTTTATTCCCAGCGCTTATCTTGTTGCTAATGTTTCTGCCTACCAGAGATAATGGCGTATTGACCTGAAGACCAAGGACAGAATATTGGGCAAATACCAGAATGAGAAATGGGGTATTATTTTTTGTTTTATCCTTAGGAAGAACAGGTTGATAAATTGCAAAGAGAATACATGGCACTTTAACGGACTCCTGGCAATTCCTAAAGGAAAAGAAAAAGGAAAAAAAAAAAAAAAAAAAAAAAAAAAAAAAAAAAAAAAAAAAAAAAAAAAAAAAAAAAAAAGAGGAAAATTGGAAAATTTCTAAATAGGTAGAGGGAAAGGTTTCATCCAGAGTTGATCTACTCTCTTTTCCCAAGGCTGGTAGAGCTGAGCTGTGGGAGCTTACATGAAACAATGAAGCATGAATTTATTCTCAGCCCATGTGGTACAAACACAATATATAACCATCAACGCTTCATAATAAACACAGCTTTCTGATGCTAGTTAATTTAACAGCAACAGCATCTAAATTGTTTTAGAAAGCATTTAAAAACAATATTAAATGTCATCTTGCCAATGCGTGTGTAAAATGTAGATCTTAGCTATGTCTGTGAGACTAGAAATTAAGAGCAAATATGTAATTAAACTAGAAAGAAGTCTTTAAAATAGTTTAACAATAATTTCCATAATTACAAATATTTTGACACTATAGTTCTATATTGTCAGACCTTTTAGAAATGGAAAACTGAACTATTTTTTTTCATGCCATAGCAGAAGGGAACTTTCGTTATCTTGTCAGATGACTGCATGAGATATCACACTCCTAAAATTTTTGCTAAATTTATGTTTATATATACTACTGCTCTGATAGCTAATCTTTATCATCCTGGAACACAATCTATTTCTAAAAGAGGCAAAAAAAAAGAGAGCATTGGTCATCTCCTTCCTCACCCTTCTAAATGACAATAAACCCAGTTCATGGCTGTGCAGTGGCAAAGGATGTTATTTCTTATGTTTCTCTTTCACACTCAAATACAGAGTCTTTGATAAATTTCACCTATACTAACTGAAAAAGAAAAAAAGATCAGGCTAATCTTGAACTGACAATGATTTCACAAGTAAAATTATCTGGCACAGATTCCCTCTTAGAAAATGAATAAAAATAACTGCAAAAGAAAGCCTCAAATGAATACTGTTCTTCCATGTGAGGTAACAGAAATTCTATTGTGGGGAGGAAGGGGTGGAAAAAATAAGCAGGAAAATAAAAAAGATCCCCAAAATACAGGTATTTGGATATTATATACAGATAAATAACAGAAGAAAATTTAGCATAAGATAAAACAATAACATTGAAAAATAACTGAAAAACCGACTCAAGAYAGAGAAACAAATTGGAAAGTTCAAGTGGAAACAGCTGCAGCTGTGAAAGGTAGTATGTGAAGCTATGAATTTTCTCTCAGACTGCAAGCAGGTATATGAGAAACAATCATTACAATTTCTGTGGAACGGAAGAAAAATAGTTAATACAGTTCAATAGAAAAACAATATCATACAAAAAACTTTAATTGCAAATAAAAACATGACACAAAATTCCCCAACAAATACATGAATCTGTGAACAAGTTTATTGAAATTACCAAGAGAAGTGCAAAAACAATGGCAATATTTATTTCCCTGTGTCTTCCATCCCAGAAAAGCTCTTTCTTATATACAACTCACAAATCATGTCAACTGATGACACATTTGGCTTAGAAAAATTCAACATGAAGCAATACAATATAAGGACAACTGCAGAAGTTTAATGATTACAGGTTCTTATACAATGTGAACAATAAGCTGTGATATTCCTAAATTCAATTTACACAGAAACAAGTTACGTAAAATTRATTGTTTAGCTCAGTACAGAACTCTTGCTGAGAGTACTGAGTAAACATTGTCCAGAAGAAAACAAGGAATGGAAAAGAAATGCCTGTTTTTCTATTCTTCTCTCCTCTTATCTCCTGCCCTCTCAAAGAAAGGAATAGTTGTACTAAAAGCCTAGCAGGAAACAAAAACCAGCAGCTGTATCCTATTTGATGCCAGGATATTATCTAAGGAAAGGGAAATCTAAAGTAATGAAAGAAAAACTTCTTACACAAATCTTGCATTTGGGAAAGCAAGCTGGTCCTTTGGAGAGTAAATTATAATGCTACAAAATAGAAAGACAATTTGATAGCACACAAATTTTTAACATAGAACTTTTCAACATACAACACATTTTACATGTCCCAACATTACAATTAGGTATACAAAAACAAGATGTTGCCTAGGAATTAACTCATTACTCTTCCCATTTGTTTTTTCAAAGATAATACTAGAGTTTAATTTTAGAGTTAGCATTTAAATCACTTAAAATTTAAATTATTTCAGATAGTAAAGTGTGATGAATTTTTCAACAGTATCCTGACCGACATATGCAAGTCAAACAATCACAACTCATGAGAATCTATTTCTCCTACTTGCTCRGACCTTCACTGAGACAATGCTAGAGGCCTGAATTAAATCTACAGTCTGTATCACAAAGGATTTCTTCCTAACTGCTCATATTCTGGGACAGTTTTTCAAGCTAAGAGAGTCTCTTCATCGCTCTCCAGTTTTACCTCCATTACATCTTAAATATGAGGAAGGTCACAAGGTGCATAGTTAAAAATAAATACATTAAAAAAATCCCACCTTTGCCCTCAAGGATATAGCCCCTTAGCTTTACTGCTCGTTTTTTATTAGTTAAAATTTCTCATTTTTCTTTCTGACTCTACTCTGCCATTATTAAAATTTCAGTAGCTTCTGATTATCGTAATATACTATTATCAATTCAAATGTTTTGTGAAGACCACAAAACATAGAGCTAAGCCAGTCTTTTGGATTAGCAGCTGCTGAATAGGCTATTAGACTTTCAATAATTTGGATTTCAGAAGCATAACTGAAACAGTCACAGAATCACAGAATAGTTGGGGTTGGAAGGGATCTCTGGAGACTGTCTGGTCCAACTCCCCTGCTCAAAGTAGGGTCAGCTACAGCAGAGTGCCCAGGACTATGTCCTGTCAGATTTGGAACATCTCCAATGATGGAGACTCTAGAACCTTACTGGGCAACCTGTTCTAGTGCTCAGTCACCTTCCCAGTGCAGAAGCATTTTCTTATTTTTTTATTAAATATTTCTTTCTTCAAAAAAAGAAAAATAAAACATTATTAATAAACAGCAGCATTTCTTATTTTCTTATTAAAACACAGTCTGTGTTTTTATTATTTGCATCATAAGTTTGATTTGAGAGAGTTCACACCTAATACTTCAACATAGAAGTATGGATTGTTTTCTTAATTTCTYGTACAATGGATTGGTCTTAACTTTCCATTTTTAAATGTTAGTAATATCWTGAAACTGGAAAAGGAAAAAAGTATGGACCAGACACTACTACTTCATCCAGCATTAACATACTGACATTTTTAATTTTCATTTTTAGTTCTGACTACTTCGTGAAGATGGAATAATTTCAAATGTTTCATTTAAACCCTGGCCACTGCCAAAACAATCATCCAGCATTGGCTTCATGTGGCCCCACATTTAATACACAAAGAGTTATGTGAACTGGAATTCAGATTTTGTTAAGAAAAAACATTGAAAGCAAAACCTAGCAGCACCTGCAATTAAGAAAGAACAGAAATGCTGAGGTAGTAACAAATGGCTCTGTGTAGAGCTACCTTCTGCTAATGTGCCTAGATTAAAATAGATTAGTGACGTGTTATGTCTATATGGACTACCTTACAGGACAAAATCCCACTGAAATCCTACCTAATAGCAGCACTAAGAAGAACAAGAGCATGACAGGCTGGACCAGCCTTGGGAGATGTACAGTTACAAGGAATAATAAAAAGTCTTTAATGTTGTTTTTGGCAATGGACACTTCCGAGTATTTACTGGGTTGTGTTTCTTTTTTATCACTTTTTTTTTCCTAAATAAAGATAAATTCAAGACTGTCTTACATTAAGGTCTTAAAGTAGTGGCCTTAACAGGAGCTCAAAGATTTTATAAAATCAGTATGGGCTTGTGATTAAGGAGGTTTCTTTTGGTCCTGTGTGTAACTAATCAATAAGCACAAGCTTGAGTGGATTCTTTAACAGACAGCATCAACTGAGGCACCATTCACAAAGACCATCCTAAAAACTTAGCCACATCACAGCCCGGCAATTAATCTAGCACATTATATGGCAAAGGAGACTGACAGCAGATAGTCCAAATAAAGGCTTCTAGGAAGACCGACACCTAACATGATACACAAAAAAGGACAATCTTGCCGTTAAAAAAAGTTCTTTTCTTTGCAGAGGAACTCTTTTTTCCAAAAACAAAGAAACAAAAAAAAACAGGTCTTAGTCCTTTCAATAGGAAAAATGAAATTTTTACATATTAACACCCTCCCACCCCACCCCCAAATATATACATACATACATATATATGTATATACATATATATATATATATATGTCCTATCAGACCTGGAAACTCCCATCACAACTGAGTTATTCATTCATAGCCACAATACAGACAGGCAGGTCATACTAGACCCACACTTTAACTTGCAGTATAATGCTGGCAGGAGGTTAGAACCACCATGGAAGTCAAGCTCATTGGCATAAAAGAGTCTTAAAAAGTGCATTTAATTGTCACTTTCATTAAATGATATGCCAGATGCACTGTGATGTGCTCTGCTRCCTTTAACAATAGATGGTTCAGTGAGTGGTAGCTGTAGAAACAATTTAAGAGACTCACTGATTTCAGTAGATACAGTGAAGACGTTTATAAAAGGATATTTTATATGAATGTCTACAGAAAACTATTGAACACTATAAACCAGTAGTTTTGGTACTCTGTTTGGCAAATATGTTTCAGGAACTGAGTAGCTGAATAGAGAAACAAATGATCTTTGAATAATTAAAGACTTGCAAAGATTGCAAACAAAACAGAAAAAAATTAACTCACAAAAAATACTGCATATAGACAGGCAATTAACAACTATGATGAATGGTTAGTAAAAATATGAGTTAAAATGAGATTGAAGGACTCAATGTCTGTCCTCATTAGGCACACACACTATCTTATTTATGAAAAGCAGACACACAGCAACTCCAGGATCAAGAAGTGCTCTATCACAATCAGCTACTGAAGAATTACTTTTTGCAGTTGTACACATACCATTAGCACTGAGAGTGACTGTCAGGACCACAAAATAACAACACAATTAGTCAGATAAAATCCAGCCACTCTTTTTATAGCTACAATCGCACACAACTATGCTAGCCATTACCTGCTGTGAAAGGAACAACTGAAACAGAGAGAGATGATTCATAAATCTGAGTCATATCTTTCTCTTTTCCTCAACAGGACACCAATCCACCTACACGTATGTCTGGAGTCCATGTATTTTGTCAAGGATAAGACAAATACATAAGACAAGACACAAAAATCCTTTAACTTTTCCAAAGCAGTAGAAGCTTTTCTTCTCTTCTGTTTCTCTTCCCAAGGAACTTGCTACCAGAATAAAGATTTCATTGATTTGAGTCATTCCTCCCATTTATAASGGTCGAGTCACCCAATCAGGGAACCAAGTAAATACATGAGACACTGATGAGCGATTACTCAGTTTAAATATGAAGAACACGCAACAGCCTCTTGTGCATGATCCACAGGTACTGTTTGTTTTAACAAATTATTTCTCCGAAATGAACAGCAAGGCCTTCTCTAAGTATAGTGTTCAAAAAGACCAGTAAAATATAAAAAAAGCGTGTAAGGATACAACGTAGATTTTGAAGCTTAAGAAAGATTTAAAGACATTTATCTCCCATAGTTTGCTACCAGCTAAATACTTTGTACTTGAAAATCCTTAAAACATATTATTATTATTACTATTTTTCCTTACAGAAATGTTGGCAACAGGTAATACATAGTATACTTATATTTCTCGAGGTAGAACGGAGATAAGTAAAATATTGCTAAAAATAAACATGTATCTCACTGTTTTAGAGAAAAAAAAAAGAGTAAATGATTGACCCTGTTAAAAAATTTTAACTGTGTATGTTTACTGTTTGAAAACACTCCTCTTCCTGTATGTTAGACTGTCCTGTGAAAAAGGATGTCTAAAATAGGATGTTTCAACAGAGGAAAAAAAAAACAATACAAACCAAACCAAAACTAAACTAACTTGTATTAATATTGGCTGATTATTCCCTTCCTTTTTAATTAAAACACAAATTATCACCATTGTTTCTGAAACAATCATTTTTTTAAAAAAGGTACTTCACACAACAGCAAGAAAATCAGATCTTTTATTCTATTTTCAGTGTAGCAACATTATAAAAATAATGAAGGAGAATAAAATTGCATCAAGGCAAGCAAGATGCTTCTATTTAATAACTAATATTTTACTTAAATAGAATATTTTAACATTTAAATTCAGATAAGTTTCAAAGCACAGGTCATTTTCATTTTAAAACATTTTTTTCTCATTGAAACACTTTTGTAAACAGCTTTGCTTTTCAAAAATTGACACATTGCAGTTAAGAAACTTTCTGCCTGAAAATTCCCAATAAGCTCTTCACCTAATGCATGTCACTTACAGATTTTGCTTCCTGCTAAGCAGTCATGCTAGACTTTTATTTATAACTGCCCATTTTCCTTAAACTGGATTCAAATGATGAAACTCTGATTCCCACTATGTGAATGGCAAAATTCTAATGAATTTAAATAGAGGTAAGATTTTTCTTAAAGTTCAGTGGCACTCAGCATCAAATACTTTACGTTGGCAAGAGAGCACCTTAAGCATTTTTTTTAATCAAGTTATTTTGGCATTATAAATGTTCTAGATATAAAAGCTCTCAGTAAAAATATGAACAAATCCTTAATTATGGCAATATAGAGAAGGAGAAATTTATGACGGGCTGACAAAATATTTCAGTGATCACAAAGCCTTGTTATTTTGTGTAGTAAAAACTTAACATACACTAGTTTTTGAGCAATCAGCATTAAGAGGTCAAGTGCCTCCCAACTTTTGACAAGGAAGATCATCTTTTTGGATCGTTTACTGGCGAAATAATCAATAATGCTAAGATCTTTATGACAAACCAGCAAACTGAATTCTTCCCAARAATCAAAGCAGACGTGAAACAATTTTTTTTAATACCTGAAAATCTTGCCTTTCTTTCTGATCATTCTTTTTCTTCATGCTTTTTCAGCTTTCTGACAACACAGAAAAATGAAGGACTAAACTATTTGCAATAAACACTATTCTCACAAGCTTTTTAAATGTATTTGACAAGCCTGAAAAAAAATCTAATACTTTTAATGCCTGAATGATTTTTTTTTCTAAAATTCTGAGAGATTTATAACAACCAATCCAAACCTCCAAATTTATAATTCTACTCCAAATGTCCTGCAGTAAGTAATAAAAGCTTTCTGGAGCCAAAATGAAAGTTTTTTTAAAAATAGGTATCCAATTGTAGTAAATTAGTAGAGGAACTTCATGCTAATATGGAAAGGAAACTAGCTTATACACTCACAGGATTACAAATCTGTTTATCTGCTTTCCATGCCTATGAAAAAAACRGTTGTTACAGGCTCAAAATCTGTCTTCTAAACTCCCATGTAAAACTGCTATCTGGTCATTCCCTCACATGACTTAATGACATGACAATCATTTTAACTCATTAGTAGCTCTGAGTGCCAGACAAAGCTGGAAGCAAATTGCACCTGGCTTCAATAAAATGTCACAAAGATCTTTCTCTACAGATATAACAACATCCTGACACCCTCTTTATAAAGGCATCTAATCATACAACTGAGGTTGACAGGGGCCTTTAGACATCATGCAGCCCAACTTGTTGTTCACAGTAAAATCTTGCAGTGTCAAAGGTACCTAGGTAACCATCTCCATAACCCTATATAAAGCTGAGATTACCTATGAAACACTACCAGAAGTAACAGATTTGGGTGCAGATGTAGCAAAACTAAGACCAATACAGAAAAAGTAATTGGGAGTTGTTTATTTGGGAGAGCCCAAGAAGATGATAAAATGGAATAATCTGGAAGGGGAAATATCAAAAAAGGAAATATCAAAGGCAGTAAAATGATGTGATCAGTTTGGGAGTCTTTGAAAGCAGCCCTGTCCCTGAACACTGTAGTCTGGACACTGATGGCACTGCTCCTGTCTCCACTGTATTAATATCTGAATGCTTCTGCAGTTGGAGGGACGGAACACATCTTTCCTGGGGAGAGAACTTTGGGTGCAATTTTCCTAGCAAACATGGGAGAACACCTGGAGGGTACCATCTAATTACAGTTTACCTCCCTAATCTCTTTTATTATACACTAGGACCCCTCTATTAGTTTTATACCTCTATTGTTTCCATTATTGTTGATGAAGGCTTAGRTTATCTACCCATCAAACCCCTACTTGTTTGATGGGTATGGGAAGTGAATCAACTTCTGCAAGTTACAGAAGACAGCACATACACTTGCACGGTCCTGATGGCAGTAATGCCACACTAGTGTGGGACTCCGAAGAGCTCTTCAAGGAGAGTATGTTGGCCCAAATGAAGAGGTACTTTCATGTTTCTACTAAGTTTCAAGTTCACAACCTGTAAAGTGTTTCTCTGTGTCATATATCCATAGCCAGACTTCCAGAAGAAAACTTCTACAGCTGATTTTTTATATGTTTTTTTTTTTTTATTTTGATTGCATAAACTGTCTATAGAGGACAAGTATAAAAGCTGCTATAGTTTCTCAGGTGAATGACATTASTACTAGATTCCCTCTCTACAATTCAGAGAATCATGAACCCTTTTCAAGAGCATGACTATTGTAGAAGTAGACAGTACTACTCTACAGTTGGTGATTTGTGTGTTCGCCAGGAGAGGTAAGAAAACATAGACTTCAAAGATCTCATTTTCTGTGTAAACAGTTCTTCCAGCAATGGATGAAGTATAATGTGAATGGCCCTTTCATAAACTAAAAAAAAAAAAAAAAAAAAAAGTTTCTGCCATTACCTTTTATGAATGATTAGGTTAGGCATAACAAGTCTATCTGTATTAAAATACTTGGATTAGTCACTCCTATGTATGATTGGAAGAAAAACTAGGGAAAGCTGGGGAACTTTGAGGTCAAACATGCAACTTAGGCATCTCCAGACTTCAGCAAATTTTGGTGTAGGTTTCTGGACTTCCTTACTACGATGAATTAGGCCATTCCTTGAGTCTCTGCTGTCCAAATAACAAAGTAATCATGGTAGTCACAAAACCCCAACGAAAGAAAATCCTATTTAGAAGTAAAATTATCACCCAGGAAACCAATACTGAAGAAAGGGCATGATTTTAAAAAACACAATGCTGAGTAACAAGCCTTGTTTGACAGCTATTCAGTATTTCAGGATTACTCTTGTGCAGCTATAATAATACATATAGTAAGTAAAGAGAAAGAAAAGCAAAGGAGATATCCATATCTGTCAAGTCTAAATTTGAAGGCTGTATTTAAAAACATGCCTTTTTACTTTTTACTTCAAAAGAAATCTCCTTAAGTTTTCGATTGCTCCTGTGACATTATTTCAGCAAACTATAATCACTGTAAACCACACAAGCATTGCTGCTAGTACATTGATTTCTTACCATCACCCTAAGATTTCCCTCTATACAATACCAACTGGACTCTTCTTTGGCCATACTCATCTTTTCATTACATTTAGGGTTTCTCTGTTCTCTTGAAATGTGCATAACTTTTTTCTTTTCCTGATTGTTATCTTCTTGTCATCTTTCATTACTCTTTCAGTTCAGTCATCATTAAAACATCATGGTTCTCATTTTATCACTTCCATTGATAAATATATACAGTTCCATTTTAGACTGACTTACCCATAAATACAAAATTCTTCAACTGGCATGTCACAACTTCCTCATAGATACCTATAGTAAAATATCTCATCTGTTATATGCAAACAGAATAACTTAGATTCATTTTGTCAAGTATTCACAAGTTATACAAAACAGACACATAAATTGCAAAGGCAGCTCTGCCCAGATGGATGGATGAAGGGGTTACAGATAAGAGTACATGTGCTTGTGGGCAGAAGGATGGGAAGATAGGAAATGTCTGCCTATAAATAATAAAATTTGTGTAATTTGGTACTGGAAATTTCCATAGATAATGACTAAAGTAAATACAAAAACATCTAAATTATCCACTTTTATTGGCAAGAAACGAAACTCTAAAAATTAGAGAAATACTAAATGTCTTCCAGAAGGCTGCCTGAATAAAATGAGTAAATGCTAGTCCACATGTTAGATTTTAAATATTCTTTTACTTTGAAATAAATTGTAGCTCTCTTCATTGTAATAAGTATTCTTATTGTTACTCTGAGGCAGAAATGAACACAAGCATCAAGCATTTACTTGAACTTTTCACCCTCCTGGCAAGCTAGGCCAGCTGCAAGCATTTTGGTGAGTATCTTATTTCTGAAGTTAGGGGTTTTTTGTTTGTTTGTTTGTACTTTAGAGGATTCTCCAAATGTCTAGATAACTAATTTTTCTATTGTGAGACATCAACATAAGAAGTCCAGCAATTTTATAATTTGTAAGGAACAACTTCTCTATCTTCCATCAATGTAGTCCCCATGAATATTGAAACTCTCCAGACTATGCCAAGAAAACATTTTCTTAAGTTTTCTACCTTAGTGTATTGTAAATTTAGAAAGGAATTATGTAACAAATGCAAGTGAAATTCAAACAGGAATTTAAAGAAAAAGGTCTCAGAATGACTTCTGGAAAGATACACAGAAATGATAGTGATACTTTAAGTGATTTACTGGGGATATCTTAGGAACTTCTTAGGCAGAGTGTATTTAAATGGCAATGCATGGCTATACAATATGATGCATATATTGTATAGCCATGCATTGCCATTTAAATATACGCATCATAGTCTTCCAACTAATATATTTTGGCAGAATTATCTTTTTTGCTATTATAATATTGAAATGCATGCATCATAGTCTTCCAAATAATATATTTTGGCAGAATTATCTTTTTTGCTATTATAATACTGAAACATCTTTAGCATCTTAGGAGCCATGCAGTATTCCTGCCTGTGACCAGTACTTTATTYATCTAGTTTAGCCAACCTTTATTTTTCAGAAATTTTTATCTAATCATAATTCAGAGCCAAATAATCTGGAAGTAAAAAATAAAAATAAAAAAAAAAAATCCACTGAAATTTACAACAGGACAACAGTGACTTTAAAGAAAGGCAACTACTTTAGTTCTATGCCGCTAATATTTCTGTAGTTCTAAAACTTCTTTCCCAGCTAAACACTAGAACCTACAGACACAGCAAAATTGAAGAATATATTTTTCAGTTTATACACATTCTCCATGTAAATACACATATGTGTGTATCTGTGTGAATAAATTTTCCACAGACTTTCACTTCGCAGTAGTTACTCTGATGTATTATAATTTTTATAACTCCCTGATAAATTCATTTCTACTCATTTTCAATTTCTAGTGCTCTGAATTATGAAAAAGCCCTTTACAATCATTAAAAACACTCCATAGGTCTGATTAATAAATTTCAGTTCAACAAGTGTACTCATTTCAATTGAGATCTTTTATCTTGCATTATTTCTGACAGAAAGTAAAAATATAACATATATATATATATTTTSCTTTTCTTTCCATTTTTTAGGGGAGGGCACTGAGCAGAAAGAATGAAGTGTAAAGTTCCTCTTTCTTGATAAAAGACTGTTACATTGTTTCTCACTTTACACTGTTCTCATGATATTTGAATTATAGGTCAAAAATGTAACAGCAACTGTGTATTTTGGTAAATAAGTACGATCAGCTACTACTGAAAATGAATATGGACATGAAGAAGGTGGTAAAATGTCCTTCTTTTGTTGTTGAGACTCTGTAGTGCTTTGATCTTTCCAATAAGTTACATGTTTTATCCCCTTTTCTCTCTCACATACTAGTTTGTCACAAAAAGATGCCAAAACAGAAAGAAGAAAGAAGATCCTACACTTCTAATCCTGATGCATGTGTATCTTACACAATATATGTACTATGAATACTATATTCATTTTGAACATGCATTTCGTTAAAACAACGCATGAACGGCAGCATATAAAAATAAAATTTCAAAGAATGAATCCTTTGCTAACATTGGAACCTACAAAATCATCCTCATACTCAGCCATATTTTCCAAACAGAAAGAAATATTCCCATGCTTTTACCTCAGATTGTTTTTACTCTTATTCCTGAGATTCTTTTCTGGAGAAGAGGTCCTGTCCTTCAGTTCAACCAAGACAGTTTGTAACTCCCATTTGATTCCTAACTGTTCAGTTATAAATCACTTCAACATTTTTTCTTGAATAATTCTGCATTAACCTAAAAACGAGTGTGGATATATATTATTTTTAAGTAAAATTAAACATATCATGAAAACCTTATTAATTTGGTTTTTATACAACAGACAGTATTCATGTACATAGTCAGTATTATAGCTTAAATATCCAAACATGTTTAACACCCAGATCTCACTGAATTGCCACAGAATTTGTACATGCAACTTTACTAGGATCTTRTGAGAATTCTAGCTTCCATGCTTGTGTCAGCAGCTACCAAGAAATAGAAGTAGATACTTTGGAACGTAGTGTCAAAGCTAGAACACCAGAAAATCCTCAGGGACAGATGGGGTAAGAGAAACAAAAATAATCAACAGGATCACGTCTTAGGTTCTGAATATGCAAACAAAAAAAGACATATGTAACTTTAAGCCTATTAATGAAAAGCTCATTGACGTTAATGGGATTAACTGTTTGCTTAAAACTAAGCTTAAAACTCAGCTTTATAAAGATCAGGTCATTAGTGTATTAATGAGGGAGTTAAAAGAATAACTACTTTAGACAAATGCATTACATACTGAAAAGCATTAAGAAAACTTAAGAAAGTAGCATTCAGTTTCCAAATGTGTTTTTTTTTTTCCATTGACACATTAAAAATAGCCTCTGAGCAAGCAAAACAGCATGAGGCCATTTTTATATTGTTCATAAGTAACAGGCATAGTATGTGGTATTAAGCTTTCTAGTGTGCGTTGAATGTCTTGTGAAACCACTTACAATATATTTAATAGAAAAAGTTTAATATTGGATTCTTTACACCCAAAGGGCAACTCAGACTGTAACCAACATGTTTTCTGSAGCTTAGCTTTGTTTCTGTAAGCTAACAGGATGAAGATTTTGCGTGATCTCCTGATTTAATAATCATCCAGCATCATTAGAAGAGCACCTCARTCAGGAGTGAACACTCAGAAATATCATACTCTTGCTTTAATAAGGAATGCATTTTGCATGAAAGATCAAAGATGTTTTATCCAGGAGTGAGTTTCAAATGGTTTCAAATGTCCAGAAAGGAAGGAATCTGACTAGGAAGATGCAACAGATGATCTTGACACTGCTATGTAGATTTCTGAACAAAACCTCATATCCCAATCTCATTTACAGCCTTGTTTGACAGTACTCACAACTATAGTGTTCCCACAGTATTCTGTTCAAGCAAGTGGTGAAAAGTGATAGACTGAGATTCTTAAATGCAACATGTAAACTATTTGTAGGGGGAGGAGGGTAAGTTTTAATAAACTCTATCCTATTTATGAAAGTACTCATTCACTAGAGTTAGTAAAGAGAACATAATATCATGAATAATACAACATTAAAAATTAAAGTTTAACAACTTCTAGAAATTCTTTATGAAGACAAGAACAACTTTATGAAAAAAGTCAAGAGAAATAATAAATCAAAATTGTATACCATATGATGCAATCTCTAATCAGCCAATCAAAGCAGGATTCAAACTCTTCCCTGGTAGTTTTGCTCTCTCTTATTCCACTGTTTCCTCCCTTGCTATCTGCTACTTTTGGTAAAAATAAATTGATATTTCTCTGATAAGAATACACAAATTATATACATTCCGGGAGAGCTCCGTTATTACTAAAAGAGGTTTAGGCTGTTGATGGGGATAATAGCAAACCCTCATCAATCATCCTTWAACAATTAAAGGTAGTATGTAGTTAGCAAAATATCCAGCCAAAAGCTTCACGTCTAACAGAATAGTAGTATCAAGACAATAAATTAGAGCGATTCAGTACTGTGTTTAAACTTAGAAGAGTCTGAAGGTTTATGATCTGAATCTGCTGCAGAAGTAATGTTAGGGTGGTTTCGGGCCTATTCCTTTTTCATAGATAGTTTCTACAGTACATTAAACCATCCGAGCGAAGAGAGACTAAGGGGCTAATCTAACACACACGAGTCAGTCATGGGCATCTTTACTCCCCCAACTAACAGATTATGGCATAAGAGCAACTGTAACAAAGATGTTCCACCCCAAAATGATTTTGAGGGCAGCTCCCAGTTAAAGTGGCAGAATAAAACTGTTTTTTTTTTTCATTATGATAAAGTCATTTTCTATACATTACCATACAGTTGGCCATATTTGAACTTGAATGTTGGCTTCATTTCTAAAATGTTGAGATGCTGACACTTCTGGAATTATAAATGTCTTGAGATTGAATAAGCTGTCTAAAGGATACTTATGTCAGATTGAAGTAACTCTGACTAATATTTAACTCTTATGCATGCCCTTTGCATGAAGGTGATGGGCTCTTAAATGATTATTGTAATAGCATAATGATTTCATATGCATTAAAAGATCCACAGGCACATGAAGAAATACATATACACATACATATGTAAATATCCAGTAAATAGTCTCACATTCAGTGCCTAATCCAAAACTAATAAAAATGAATAACAAGATTTGTGTAGAATTAAGACACTTCTGAATCAAACCTGATGACTTAACCAAATAATAATATCTTATTTTCCCTAAATAAACGTGAGTTTTCCCTAAATAAATGTGAGCAGCAGTGACATCCACTTGTTCCAATTTTCTAAAAAGTTTTAGATTCTCCCTCCACCAAGAGCCTTCTAATATTAGGCATAATTAAAAAAAAAATGTAAGTTTTATAGCATTTGCAACTATTAACCTAATATTTTCACAGCAGTTTATGCATTCAGATAATTCTGCAATTCAATTAATTAAATCAATAGAGAGAAAATAATATGAAAAGAAAGAAAGCATTCAATATTCAGTTTTAGACTGCATCATAAACATAGTTTGGCTATGACCTTCACCCTTGGAAAGTATYGGGGAAAGGATTTAAAGGAGAATTACTCATTGTATTGTAACGTTAACGTATACAAATGCTTTCATCAATTAATTGTGTTCACCAGTTAGAAAACCAAGCTTTCAACTAATAAAGTGTCACCTCTATTTACTGTAAGAATGTACAGAGAACATTTAAGTATAGTTTTTTAAAGTAAAATTAAAAAAAAAGTATAATTAAAAAAAAGCGTAAAATAAAATGTAAAGAGGAACCCAAATGGTTTTTAACTTAGCTGCTTTCTTAATGCATGCATTTCCTGAAGTTCTTCTGCCTAAAAGTCAGGGATACATATATATATATATATGCAGTTACTTTTTCTAACCAGTAGCTCTCCAGCACTGACACCAAAATATTCARCATGGTCTGCAGAATGTGCCCATGAATCTGGTTAAAATGGGAGGCCCATACTGTGTTCACACATGTATCAATTTACCTGTAGTGTCTGACTTCCTCACACTAATTTCCTTAAAGCTCCTTCACGTATAACTGTGCTATACCAGAGACACTGCCCATCAGTGACATCCATCTCTAAACAAAGGCCAGGAAAGACCCGTGCAGTATTAAATGACACAGTTCAACCCTCTTTATTTCAGCACATATCTGAACAAATTCCTGAGAAATACAGCCTACTATGAGGATACAAGAGTTTTAAGGCATGAACAAGGGCATTTGCTGTGTTATTTTCCAATTTAAAACTCCTTGGTTGTTAAAGAATAGATTAAACAATAATACAAACTTCACCTACCTGGAGATAATAAATCTTTCAAATACCAATTTGTATATCCTACCACAATGAGCCACTCATTCACTTAAGATTTTAGATAAAAACAGATGCATCAATCAATCTCAATAGTATTACATCCATAACACTGTCTAAACATACCTTTTTTTAGCATACCATCCTATTCACTTTAGCTGTGCCTTTTAGGTTTTCTGCCATACTCATGTAAGAGAAAAGTAATCCACATCTGCCATTAAGGTTTTATTTTGCCAAATAAGAGTAAAATCTTATGTTGGTTTACTTTCATCCTTTTTGCTTCATTATTGTTATTTGTTATGTAAACTGTAATTAATTAAAATCTTAGCATTTTTATATAATTAGAGTAAATACATTAGCTTATTTTAACTACAATCATTCTTCTAAATACAGAGAATTTCTTTATTTCTAAAATCCACTTTCTACTCAATCTTTATCTTCTACTGATAGCATAGATAAAAATCAGTTCTTTTTAATTAGGGTCAGATCTAGGTATGTAGAATTCCTATCAGAGATAGGTAGAGCCCATCTTATCTAGTACAACTGCTTTACTAATACTATTACGAAAGAAACATGCACCAGATACCACACTTTGGTTTTTCATTGCATTTCTAACAGGTCGTGAAGGAATAGGAATTCAGAGCTGACAAGATACCCTAGTAGCATGAAGCAGCCCACTAGGTATCAATCCTTTTGATACATACCAAACTACATGACTGAAAGCAAACAGTCCATGCTAAAGCTGTACYTCTATCTAATCCTACACTTGATTATAAAATATAATTCAACAAAAATGCACATGCCAGAACAGCAAACACCAATTACACAGAACAATCATAGCTCATCTCTATTTATTATTATTTTTAAAAAATAGATAAAGTAATAGTTGTATATTAGTGGTGTCAATATACTCTTACACTGCAAAACTATACAGACTATTGGGACAAATGCTCCGTGTCTCTCTTAATTACTTTTTTTCTTTGCTCACTCACTAAACACCCTTCAGAACTATAAATTTTGACATATGCACAGACAAGGAACTGGATAGSCAGCTTCAGAATAATCTTCCTTTATCCTTGACAGAAGGATCACTCAAGCATGCTGTGATTCTACCCTGAAAAGACTCTTTCTGGGAATACAGGAGAAACCATTCTACRGATCCACAAGATAGGCAGTCCCCTGTTTCTTCTGTTAAAATCTCTAAGAAGGGAATAATTAGTGCCTATGTGTAGAAAAATCATTAGGTTGCAACAGTTCTGTTCCCACTGGAATATTTCTACCAGTCACTTAGGAACAGAATCTCTACTTCTGACTACTTCTAAGCTATCTTGTTGCCCTCAAAACTTAGGCAAAGAGCTAAGTTTTCATCATCTTCATCTATTCTTCCTAATGTTTTAATAAGAAGTTTTATTTTTACTTCTATCACTCTTATAACTCAATGACTTTTGTCTTCCATAAAGTCTTGGCACTGATTTCTATTATAGTAATGCAGCTGTATCCCTATGGCAACTTGTACTCAGACAACTTTTCAAGCCATACAAATGACTGGAATAGGTTTTACCAACCATAGGAGATGCTCTGTACTATTACTGTTATTCAAAAAATTGGTAACATTTATTCAAGAACCCCAATTTTCCTTTATCAGCCTATAACTCTTCTGATTTGCTTGAAGTAGCCATTCTCTTCCTCTGTTCCTTCCTTGCTTTTTATTAAGCCATGTTTTATTAAGCCACATATTCACACCATGTTCAGCTAAAGTTAGCTTCCACCAAAAGTCCAAGRAGATGGTGGCCAAGAGGTGTACAGACCCTCAGAGATGGAGCTACTGATTCTAAGCTGCATAGATGGAGCAAGCTTGTGGCTAGCCAAGACAGACAATTAACTTCAACAGTCCAGAACGATCAAAATATAGAATCTACTTCCTCAGATTTTATTCTTATTTCCTGTTATCTCACTTCAATTTAGCTCATTAAGTAGATAGAAAACCCTTCAGCTTTTTGGTTATTGAACTGAACTGGATTCCTAGTATGAATGAGCATCAGTCAAGGCACAAGAAAGGAGAGAGCAACATAGCTAGCAGCTGTGCATTTAGTAGCAAAGAGCTAGCAGATTGGTTTGTCCTGATCTGCATTCTGGTTACACCCTCACAAAAAATACTCCATATTCCTTCCAGTTAGTCCAACTCCAGTAAAACACAGTACTACTTTCCTTTCCAAGTCTGGTGTTTGCTGCTCTAAGGAAAAGAGTTTTGGATAAGGAGTCTACACATTAAAAAATCTGGGGGTACAACTACAGAGAGCAGCTTGTCCCAGAGTAAGGAAGATTCTTCCCCTTGTATCTTTGCATAAATGAAAGACAATGCATTAAAGCAATATCCATAATTCCTAAACTAATGTAACTCCTAGAGGCTAGCTAGTATTATAAGCTTCTGTCTCAGTTACTTTCATGTTTTCAACTCTAACAAAAGTAAAAACTTCATTCTTAAACTAATTCTCTGATGTACCAGAGGTTTTAAGATACAGTAAATTAGGTGCATTCAAAGTTTAAATATTTTTCTTGTGTGACTGTACTTAAACAGTAGCTTAAGACTTTAATACATTTGCAAATATTTCTAAATATTTCTGAGTCCAAGCTTCATACATTAGTGTTCCCATTTAGTCTCTTACCTCATGTTACCAAATCTATCCTGTAAGATCCACTATTATATATTAATTCTGCAGAGATAATTTCTCTTGGGGCAAAAATAGAAAGCAGTTAGTACCTGCATTTTCAAATAGAAATTTTAACTTAACATGACTTTAAAAAAGTTTAACAGAGAAACATGTTGCAAATAAAGCTGACAGCCATTTATAACAATAAACAGGGTGACATTTTTAGTAGTATGCAAGTACAGCTGACAGGTATGTCTTTAATTAGTTCCTAGTTTCTAAGGGCAGAGTTCTCTAATTTTAGAGGCTGACTATACTGCATATTTAAAATTACTTAGTTTCTGAATCAATTTAACTGAATGTCACTTAGTGTACTTCTCAACTTCAACTTTCAGTAACTTACTCTGTGTATCTCAACAGGGCTTATGACTTGATCCCTAATTATTTCCAAACAGATCTACTGGCCTTTGTTTTAAAGCATTTCAGTTTCAAAATAGTTAGACCTACATGTGCGCAAGTTGCACAGAATGAAAAGACAGCATCATTTTGATATGCTTCTCACCATTATAAAATGTTCACATAAATCCATTTGCGTATCCTACTTATTTCTGCAGCTAAAACAGCAGGTATATCAGGTACTTACTGCTCAGTGGTAACAGGGCACTTCTCCACTTCTCCTTTTTCCAAACAACTTACCAAAACAAATCTACTGCCTCTTTAGCTGCTGGGGAGGGGAGAAAAAAAAAACAGAAAACACTCTCACGTGTCAGAATTCAAGGAAGTGATGAGAGAGAGCGTATTTTATTAAAAAAAGTAAAAAATAATTAAAAAAAGGCAACCCCTCCCTCTTTTAGCTGAAGTAAAACACTGTAGAGCCACGGAATTTGGAATTTTTGAGTCACTTGAACCTTTTCCTCTTAAAAACTAGTAAGAATCAGTGAGCCTACCGCCCCTTCACAAGATTACTGCAGTAGGACACACAATTAAGATCTTCAGATAACAAGAAACAACATAAATGATCAATTATACGTATGTATCAAATCCATCATCCTTCACATCAGCTCAGTTTTCTGCCCTTTCTATCATACTGTAAACTATGAACATTTCAACAGCAGATTCATTTTTTTCTAATGCCTTCTCTATTGGTCTACTGCATTAAAGGACTGGACAAGCTTCGTGCCCATCCAGTTTTGGGCTCATCAGTATCACATTCCTTTTATTGATTTGTGAGGCCCAACAGGTAGGAAGGTAGGATGCCTTCTAAATATAAATTTAAACTTTTTTAAATAAGCTTTTTTAAAAAAATATACATAGAGAGAGAGAGAGAGAGAGAGAGAAGTGTCAAACTTCCCCTGGAGAAAATGCAACTTAAAAAAGCGCAGCAGTAAAAAACATGAAGTTTCTGCTATACATGATACTTGCTGATGACCTAACTTGTCCCAAAGGTACCAGCAAGCAGTACAACGCTAACACCAGCCACTTGACAGAYTTATTAAGAATTGCAATTCTAGCACAAATTATATGTGCTGGGACCACGTCTATAAAACTAGCATGAAGCAGCAGCTAGTTTTCAGCAAGCTTCACTTACAAGACACCAGACAGCACCTTAGAAAATAAAAGTTTAAATTGTCATTTTAGACTGTATTTTGATGTATGTTAGCGATGTCACCATGTTAAACACAAATCATGAAGATTTTACATCTACAACTGTCCTTTTCTGAGTTTTTCCTGGAGTATGCAAGACTCACCATGACCAAAATACGAAATAGCAGTTTGTTTTCTAAAGGAAAAGTCTGCGGAATTTTTATACTTCTTGTCAACACCACAGGAAGCAAGGAGCTGCTTTTAAATGACCACCCCAGGTACAAAATTTCTTTCTATTCATAGCAGCATGTGGTAACACAGAGAGATGAGATTATGAGCCCCGTTGTGCTACCTATGCCCACTGCTTACACATTGCTAAGAGACAGCCCCTGTACTCCATAGGTGACAATGCATTAGGAATACATTTATGGAGAGAAGTATTCTCTGYGAGGAAATAACTGTTATCTCCACCAAAACTGAGGCACACCAAGCGTCATGGGGTAAACCCACTGCTTGGACAGCATGAGGCAGCATGGGGCTGTATCAGCCTGACACCGACCGCCTGGAAGGTTCCGGAACAGGCTGGAACTGGCTGTGACCTACCTGGAAAGTACTGGAACAGGCTGGAACCAGCTCGGACCACATGGGAGGTTCCGGAACAGGCTGGAACCAGCTCCAACTGCCTGGGAGGTTCTGGAACAGGCTGGAAGCAGCTCCGAGCACCTGGGTGCCAGGGTGGGGGGACGGCACCACTACTACCTGCCCTGCTTTGCCAGTACGGGTAGGCACAGAAAAGAAAGAGAGCTGCACAGAGGAGCTGCTGCCCTCTTTACCTTCTCCAAACACCAGGATACTTGAGGCAGGATACTTCAAGGCAGCAGCAATCCAGGTAATAGGTATTAATTGGCTTTAGATGAGGAGMAAGTCACAGAAACTGGCCTGGTGATACGATCAGTGAGGCCTACACTAATCCATGAGATAGCAAACGCTACTGTTACAGGCTTTATGGGAGATAGCTGGGAAGAAAGGCCAGGAAATAGAAAGGGCAAAGCACTTTTCTGTCCTCTTTTTTAGAGCTCATGGAGAGATAAAGACGAAAGAGATTACAAACCACCACTGGTAAAGCAGAAGAAGATCAGCAAGGCCACGGGACGACCAACTGGTTTTACCACTAGATCACAGGAAAGTGCCAAAGTAAGAGCCATTACGYGACCTGTTTCTTCCACAGAAACATCAAGTAGGACCTGCCCGGACGCCTGTTTGACTCAAATTCTTCCCTTAGTCGCTCTCCCCTGCTGGTGCAAACTTGTACATACATATTTTATAAAAATATGCAAAGTGAGGTAGAAAGGCTGCAGTGAGTTAAAATTACATATTAAGCTGCTATTCACTCAATATTTTTAAAGGGTGTTAATACTGCCTTTTGGAGGATAAACCAAATTATTAGATATGAAGCTGGAAACAATAATCAGCATTAAGATTACTTTGCAAACAGGATAATAAGAGAAAAAAAAGTCTGTATTAAAATTAGAAACTTGTGAAGTATGATACTGGTAGTAATGCTGAAGCCTTACAGTCTCAGTGCTTTTGCAGAGTTTCTACCGGTAAATGTATGATTGAGAAACTAGAAAGTCCAACCGTCTTTTTCCAGATAGGAAAAGTCAAATTTTATTTTATTTACTACAGAATTTAAAGCTAACAACAGTTTACTTCTGTATCAGAAATGAAAATTTCTCCCATCACTTTTAATTTCTCTTATCCCTTTGGTGAAGAGTTATCATGAAATCTCTTTTGGAGAGAAAAAAAAAACATTGTTTCTTACTTAGTTTTTCCTTTGCATCCCACAAAGTCCATTATGCCAATGAATTTTCCTCTGAAGATGCAATAATGAAGGACCATGAGTATATTTGAAAATACTTAATAAAATGTATGATTTTCCTCCTTTCTGGATTGTAATACCTCTATTATCCTAGATTATATTTTAGATATAGTCATATAAACATAGTTTTTTAAAAACAAAAATAACAAACTAGGTTATTAATATTGTTCTTATTATTTCTCCTTGAACTATARGTAGGATAAATGCTGCAAAGATCTATTTTCTTAGTGATACTCTACAGAGACTCTAGAGCAACCATAACAGATATATGCAAACTGTAGTAAACGTTTTTAAATCTCCAAAAACCTGTAGCTTGAAGCAATGCAGTTACAGCACATAAAGCAGTGATCTTTCTCACACTTTATACCTATATAACAAACTGATCTTGAACAGTACTGAATAAAGTCTTTCTACACAAAAAATGAGTTTTGGTAACTCTCCAGCACAATCAGTGTGGGAGCACCTGTTTAGCTTAAGGAAACAGATAGCTAGAGAACTGGTCAGGGAACCAAAGAAATGACTTATCAAGGAGCTCATTTAGGTTAGAAGCCCAAGATGTTTTAGCTGAAGTGTAGTAGGACAACCTGAAAAGGCTCTCCTAGGCATTTTGGTATTTTCTGCTTTCTTTTTATCACTGAACAGTGAAAACAGAGTGGGCTAAACAATCTGCAAGTGCTACAAAGCACTGGCCTCTTATACTCGGTCTGCAATGGCCAGACTCGACTTCTGCTACCTTCTATATTCCAAATTGTGTTGTGTATCATTCATATTTAAAAGTGCCTGAATGAATACTTTTTAAACATTTTCAAACTAAGCAACCTACTCTTCCTTCTGCAGTTCAACACAGCATACCATAGGTGGCTTTGAAAATTTGTTTTTCAACAACTGATATAGGATATCTAAAAAAGAGAAAATGTACTTATGTTCTTGAGCTTTACCAAAATGACACGACAAATTTTATCAGAGTTATTGAAACTACACTCATTTAAATCAAATGCAAGAATGTTCAACTACTAATAGCAATAGAGAGAGATGTGAGTTCATAACACTGCTTATGAACGCTAGTGTAATTCTTGCAGGGTTTTTTTGGTTGAGGTCTGGGATTTATCTATTCTCTCTAGGAGGAAAATATGTTCCACAATTTCTAGAAGACATTGTCTAATGGTATGTCTGTTTATCATGCTAACCCAGTAACAGTGCTTATTTGTCAAATTTCCCTTCCTCATCCTGCWTCCTTTCTTTGTTCAATAAAGTGCTTTATTGATACTATTATAATTAATAGTATAAATTTCAACTACAGAAGATGGCTTAACTTTGCAAGTGTCAATTTTATTCTCAGTCAGAAATAAAAAACCTGTTAAGTGATTTGGGAAATCAATTACTTTTCTTATTTCAAACCATCAATGTATAGTATCTCTTAGAGGCTGTTGAATGCTCTGAATTTCCTGCAGATGTCCTTCATAATGACTGAACTTTRGGTAATTCTTAATGAATAGTATAGTATGAGCTAACCATCTTCTTTGTACAGCTATTAATATCTTCCCAATTGTTCTGCAGAAWATTATGGCATAGAGTCACACATCCAATTATACCACACATAATAGTCATCTCTGGTAACAGGATGACCCTAKATGATCCTCTGGAAATCTGAAACATTTACAAATGTAGGCATAGTAAAATAAAATATATTCCTATTAACAGAAGTATTTTCTGTATTTGCTAAGGAAATGCTACTTTTATATTCATCAGTCCTGACAGTGACTGATAAAGGAAACCACTTCTGGGAACCAAACTGAAGTGCTAAAAATGCAGATTATGAATTGGTTATTTAATTTATTTTTTAAATCATCTCTGTTCTTGCTCGGTAGTTATTATTGCTAGAGACGAACAACAGTTGTTTGACGTTACTCCATTTTTCTATAAAATCCTAGCAATCTAGTACGTCTTTTGACAAAGCATTAGACAAAATGGAGCGTATGGAATGAAAGTCTTTACTTGAACTGGGTGAGGTTTCACCTCTTGTGCAGCTCCAGTAATTTCAGTGGGCTTACAGCAGAAATGGCCTGAAGCTAAGTGAACAAAGCAGAACACAGGGAGCTAGTTTTTGTAAACTGCAACACACTCCTAATCAGAGGAAGCAGTTAAGTTTTAATTTATCTGCCAAGTATGACAACAGAAAAGCTCATGTCAGATTAAGAAAAGCACTGAAAAGCTTTCTGTGTCTTCAAGGAAATCATACAGAGGTAGTATTTTAAAATAATAGGATAGGCGTTATTAATAAAACAAGCAAGGTGCTTTTTGCTTTTCTCTAATTTCTCTTGCCTGAGATGCAGCACTATATGATCACTAAGATCATCATAATATTATCAAAGCTTAAGGATGGAAGATTTCAGGTCTCTGCTAGGTGCATGCATTCCCTGGTGTGCTGTTCTTGTTTCTATACTTAGTTGGAATCCCACTGTGCAAATGGATTGCATGTGCAAGAGCAGAAAGGAATCAGGCTTTTAGTGTTATAACTTTTCAAGTAGCCACATAGGCTGAGGAGAAAGCAAGCATGTTTAAAGCATAAAAGAACTAAAATAAAACATTCCAGGGATTCTATTTACTGAGCAAATGTGTAACAGTTTTTAAAAAAGCATAGATGAGTTAACATGTAATCAATGTTAGCTAAATACTTACGCCACATTATATAATCTGGAAAGTTCAAGAAGTAGGGAAAATAAATTCGCTCATAAGGCACTTCCAAGAGCTTCTACTCTCCACTAAAGCAGTGCAAACTAAATCATTTCAGTAACATTAACTAGCTCCTGCTTGGCAACTAGTATTTTCTAAACTCTCAGGGAATCAGACTTAGGGCAAGCATCCTGTAACTTCCAGAATTGTGTATTCACATTCCACATACAAAAATCCTGGAACTCACTGCTACTTCAGTGCTTCAGGCTGTGGTACTGATGCATGCACATGCAGTGCATTCAGACTCTCAACTCTACGCTACAGAGTCCACAGGGCCTGGAAAAACTCTGGTCTACAAACACTGCAACCTGAATTCAGGCAAGGTTTTACAAGAAAAGATCTTTATCTGCCAAATGAATCATATTGAACATGTTTCTGATTAAGCACTTTCCATTCCACAATACAGAATTTTCTATGCAAATTGTGTTTTCTGTTAGAAAGCAAAAACAATTTAAAATTCAGCCATGACCATCTGTTCCTCTGGGTTTCTTATGTTGGTGGCAATAGAAAGTAAAGAAAATTGTGATAAAGTAAAATGTAAAGGAAGCCCACTTCTGCTAGGTTGCAGATACCATCTTAAGTATTTCAACTATAAAGTATGCAAATGAATGAAAGAAAACTCATCAGATTTAAGTGATCATCTAAGCAGAACTCCTCCTACTTCCAGAAAATGAATTCTACAGTCTTAAAAAATCTTAATACTTGTATTGGCATCAGTTCTTTCAAGAAACTAAAAAAAAGATAAATTTACAATGAAGCTAAAATACAGTATGTGTTATTCAAATGATGTTGGCTACTAACTAATCTATTGCAATGGATTTTAATTTAAGAGTTTGTAAAACACACAGGCCTGAAATGGTATTTTTGCCTGGTGTTATCCGTTTGATTCCAAGAAATAGACAACATCATATAAGCAACCTGCTTTATTAACAGATTCATGTCATCCTATCATTTTCGGTAGAGGTACCCAGCATCAATAGCTTTTTATCATTTTGTATTTGCATGATGTTTTATTGGTGATATTCCACAGCAGTGACACACAATGACATAAATGCATAGGTTGTAGTATACTGAGGCAGGTCCAGAGAGGTCAAGATTGCAACTAATTCTGCTARCTGTCCCTTGCTGGGTCTATTGGTATCTCACTTTAATTCAAAGGCAGGCAGATGATCTCAGTTCCTGCTTTTCTTTGGGTTTCTGTCATATATTGAAAGTTTTCAGGTGACCAGAACCCTCAAACAATGAATGCTAGAGGATATGATTCATGTGATCTCCTGTAACTTTACCTTAGAGGAATCAGCGCTCAATTTAGGGACTAAGTGTATGAGCTTCCTTGATGCAGAAAATGTAAACTGAATGTGCAGCTTACCTACATAGGGAGAATCTTCTAGATAGCTGTGATGATGTGGACTCTTGGCTGAAGGCAGACTATATATTCGAACTGAGTGACTTCCACAGATTACAGAAATCTATAGCTACTAGAGTTTCAAGAAAATCTTCCACAAATATAGGAATARGTGAACAGATCTGATGCTTTATGGTACAGCTAGTCAATAATCCAGCCAGAATGTTTCAATTATTCTGTGTAAATTCTTCAGAATCAAACATACTAACACTGTTCAGGTTAAGTTCCTCAGCAGTAATGTCAACAAAGATACACATACTAATATTTTTTATACAAGAATAACATATCATGAGCACTTGCTACTGTTTCCTGTGTTCCAGTTAACATATTTTCACATTCTGTTTAGGAAGAAAAACTTAGAAATTAGTCATCTCAGTGTAGTATGTCTGATCTCAAACACTCAGTTTATTTCAAAGAGGTAACATCTATATGTTTCTGAAAGAGATATTGTTCTTTCAGCAGGAGTTCTTATCAGATCCATACAGACCTCCTAGAACCTTAAGAAAGGTTAAGCTTAGAAGCTTGTAAGTTTTATTTCCCATATGTATACATGTTTTGTTTTCTTTTGTTTTTGATTCTGAACACATGTAAGTCAAAACGTCAAAGTGAAAATGTAGGTCTTCACTTGAAAGCATGTTAATACAGAGATAACTGAAGCATCCTATGTGTTAAAAACAATCCCACTAGATTGTTTATGAGTGGCTATCTAACCTACACTGCTTTTGTAAATGAAGGGTGAAAGTGTGTGCAATTAAACTCTTACAAATCGTTTAAGGTATTTTCCTGCAAAGGGAATTTAAGTATCTCCACTAATCTTCTATTTCCATGGCAAGAGGATTTTTTCTGATGCAGATTCCTGTGCTTACTCCTTCCAAATAAAACTAATTCATTTCAGTATAATATTCTGGGCAACAACTAGTGCTATGTATTATTAAATGGATGAAAACATTTCCTCTTTTATATTCCTCAGAAAACCTCTTTGACCAATAATTTCAAAACTCTACTAAAAAAGAAGAGACTCATCATGTCAGCAAGACTTTTCTAAATAAACATTCCCAAAAGGCTGCTGCCAAAAACAAGGTTTAGGGATGTATTGTGCCTGAAAACATTATTCTGAACAAGGAATCACTCCACTTGTGGTTTCACAAAGGCATGCTGGCTGAAAAACATAATCCTAAACCTATTGCCCTCTTTCTCCACATTCACCTCAGTGGTTTAGTTCTTCTGACCAGGAGATGTGAAAGGAAAGTATAGTTAAATCCTTTCCATTCTCTTCTTTTACTCCGTTTCCCAGGTGTATGTACATTCAGTATGACTAAGCTCAAAGAATGGCATATATAGGGCAGATATATAAAGAAAGTGACAGCCTAGCACTCATGTAAGATCATAAGGGACCCCTCTATACACATAACCTAAGAGCTTGAGTTTGCCACTATTCTTCCAGCTAATGTTTTAATAAAACATCCACCAGTGAGGGGTAATCAATATCATGAAAAGGAACAGATATGTTTTAAAATATGAAGATGGAAAGTAAAACAAGCCTTCATAAGTATTTCTGAAAACCCAAAGAAAGCAGTTGAAGCAATTTTGACAGAAATGTGTATTTATTCCCTTCTACCTCCTATATTGATAAGAATGTGCTAGCTCCATTAGTTAATGACTTCAAGAATTTCTTGTGTTCAAAAATACACCTAAGGTGCCAAATCTACCTCTGCAAATATAATCCTTCCACAAATTCAAGTCTTCACTGCACTCATAAGACACAATTACCAGATAACAGAGCTAAGCATAATAGTTTTAAATAGCTCTCTTATTCTAAAATCAATTCATTCAATTTATAGAGATTCTTGCTGAGGCATGAAAGGTACTTTTAATGGGAAACTAAGCAAAATCAAGCAGTTTGGGCTTTCTGGTACTTCTGAAAAATTTGTGATTTTTCTGCACAACAAGAAACATCTGAGACAAGTAGAGTGGAAGACTAGGGGAGTAGGAGATGGAGAGAAGACCAGTGACTAGGATATAACACAAAGCTGCAACAAATAACTTGAGTTTAGATTATTTGAAGACCAGAGCTGACGATAACAATTTAGACGCAAGAAAACTATTCTATTCAACTGAGCTTCTTTCAATATTATGTTAAATATACTTGTTGCATATGCCATTTTTCCAAATCACTCTCCAACTGGAAAACTATAGCTGCAGCACAGTATTTTGTTTTGGCAAGTTTTAGGCAGAGAGGGAAATCAAGTTGGAGCAGTATATTCAATGCCCATCTAAGTGTGAACATGAAGCCACTAACACAAGCCTGTTTTGCCTCTGGACTGATGGAACGCCACATTCTGAGCGACACTGGGCTGAGGTGGATAAAGTAGTAAGTAAAACTAAGTAACTCATTTTCTACTAAGTTAAAAAAAAAAAAAAAAAAAAGAATGATTATTAACATTCTCCCGGGATTTGGAAAACTTCTGTTTCCTTCCTAGCTCATAAACAGACTTTTGTTTTTCATCCTACTTCTATGGACTATGGATATTCATTAAGAAGGAAGTTGATACTAGAGGGGCACAGTCCATTTAAATGAGCAAAATATTACCAACAAAACAAAGTTTTCAGTTAAAAGTTACAAAAATCTAAGTTTCCATACAAAAAATATGCTTAGTTTAGAGTTGGTCACATCCAATACTAATTGAAGAGACATTTGTAAAGAGTTAGCAAGTATAAAAATGTATGGCCTGAATAAGTTAATCATAAGATAACTTGTGTAAATGGAAGCAGAGATTTGACTAATCTCTGTGGTTTATTATTTTAGCTCGATTTTTACTTTCCTTAAAACAAGATCTTCTTTACCTAAAAGAATTCAGAAAAAGGTGAGCAAAGAATATTAACATAGTCATCTTTTTAGACTTCCTTCAATATCAAATGCACATACATTCTACTGAGAGAGGTATATTGAAGTAAAATAATCTGATATATGAAAATAAAATATTTTCACTTTCTTTATATAGGAAGAAAAATTATTTTAAAAAATATTCCTCTATTTTCTGTAGTTTTCAAAGAACTTTTGTTCTAGCTATGCACAAAGTGAACATATAAAATCTCAAAATATTCACATTCGAATTTCATATAAAAAGTTTGTAATACACAAAGAAAAAACTCTTCATATCAATTCAGGTCTGACAAATTAGGGACCAGCTCTGGAACAATTTAACACTACATTAACAATTATTACTTAGACAATCACTGAATATATTTTCATATGCTAAAGCTAAATGTGCTTAGCTGTCTTTCTAGAAAAGAACCTTTACTAGGATACTTAACTAACAAATAAATCAAATTAGGCATCAAAGAGATTAAGTCCTCTGTGTGATGCTGGTTTTTTTTTTTCTTATTTTAAATTGTTGTCCATTTTTTCATAAAATTCATTTTCATTCTTAGTTCAGTGTTTTCTGTGCTGAAGTCATTCATATGAAAAATAAGGATAAGCAAGACAAGCTGGTTCAGTGACTCCACACAGCATTCTTCAATGACTGCTAACATGCTAATCCCTCTGATTTGAAAATGTAGAAGTTATCATTTTAGAGTTAGTGAACTACTATTTCAAGGCAGAGAGGATATTTCACATTTATTCACACTTTTGTTTTCTTTTTCTTTGTGTTGGACATATCAGATCCTGTTCCCATTTAAACAGCTTATAAGTCAGGAGAAGGAACCACGACAACATGTTTTCTTTTTAGCTGAACATGAACAGTTGCAGCTGGGATGCAAATGGGATTTCAGTTTGACTTACACCCTTGGAAGTTAACTTATCACCCCTCAATCTATATTCTAATTCAGGAACACACACCTCCCAGTTCAGAAAGAGCACTTGAGCATACAATGTTTGCTGAAGTGATTTCCGTAAGGGACTTAAATAGTTACATACATCATTTATGACCAAGAAGAAGGAACAAAATGTTGAAAAAAAGACCTCAACAGGTAGTAAGGGGAGGTTCTGGGGGAAGAAAATAACTAACCAAACAAACAAAAAAAACCAACCAACCAAGTAGAAAAGTTATTTTTCTTAGTCCAACTTTTGTAGTGCTTAGAAGAGTGAAAATTACATAGGTACCCCAATAGGGGACCTACACTATGGGGGAAAAAAAGAGAAAATATAAAATCTACCCTAGAAAAAGTAATCATCATCTAATTCTTTATACTGTGCAGCAGGTAAATTTGGTTTGCTGATTTGTAATTTAAAGTAGGAACTGGTACTTGTCTTCAGAGTCTTTAAACTCTATGAAAGTTTTATTCCAGAGCCTGAAAACAATGAAACATATAGATCCATTTTCCATTGCAGTCCAAAGGAGTCTTTCCATTAAGATCACTGAAAATCATCACATATTTTCTGTCAAAGGTTTCACTTTATAGCTGAATAGAATAAACAAACTTTAAATTTCCCACACCTGGCAGATTCTAATGGCATTCTCCATTTTCACTTGAAATATAATTCCCTCTGATCTAAAAAGACATTTCATTCCTCTATATTATACCCATGTCAGAGCCAGCTGGACCCACCTCTCACTATAACTCAAAGATAATAGCCATGAACCTATACAGCAGAATTTTTGTTGCATCTTTAAGTAAATCAACCCCCCCCCCAGACAATTACTGCAAAGTAGTTGAGTCAATCAATCAATTTTAGTATTTGTAAAATGATCATTTTGTAAGAAGTTATTAGAGGATTCTCAGCTACACCACACCCCAACTGTCACATTTAAAAGTCAGTCATTTGAAAATGCTTTAAATGAAATACTACAAACTAAAAAGTGCAGAATATTGAAGGATAAAAGTGTAAAAATAATTATCACAAGCTGCTTAATATTACACTAGCCCTTTAACTTATATAATTATTAGACTCTTTCTCATTTCATCTATGTTTAAATTATATTCTCCCACAGAAAGTTGTGTTCTATGAAAAAAATCCATTCATTCATATTGTAACTAAGTTTCATGGGCTTCAAAGTATTTATTTCCTCACCAACATGTCATTACTTCCATGTGAAATAAAATACAGGCTGCCAACTGAATATGCTCAAATATGTAATTTCAGGTCCTTTTATAAAGAAATTTGTGAGTAGTACATCCTCCCAACAGATTTCCAACTGACAGCTAATGGGAAGTAAAATTATAGCTGCAGTTTTATCCTCTGTCCTGCACCAAAGTCTTACAATAAATCTCACAGAAGGGTCACTTCCTTCAGTCCATCTCGAGGTAAACAACAACCACAACACAACTATCAACCTGTCCCTGACTATAATTTTGACAGTCAAGCTTCAAAAGGTTTATCAAGATGTTGCAGTTAACAACTTGAATATATATATATATGAATATATATATATATATATATATATATATATGTCCCTATCATCTTGGCATCAAGATTTATCAATAAATTTCTATGAAAAACTTTCTTCTCTTAGTTGGCATAAATAATATTTATACTTATTTACTGACATAATGTAAGTATATATCATTGCTCATACTGTTTAACAGATTTAAGAATTTTTTTCAGAAAAAAAATTATTTAGTAGAATAAAACAAAGTTTAATTTCAGTAACTGTGAATAGTGGAGACAAAATATCATTAATCATGTCAGTAAAGAAAAAAAGATGTTCACAAAACTTAAATAAGCATTTTGCTCTTCACAGAGCTATGAACTTCTGTTTTGTATTTCTGTTACTTCCTTGAGGCTCAGCATTCACGGCAAATTAATACCATTGGCATATTCTATCCAGACAAGAGCACACATTTAAGTTGAATGGATTTTGAGGGGGAAAAAAAGAGGGGGGAAAAAAGCCTTCTCTAAAATTCAATTCAGTCATAATTAGCACTAGGAGTTTATTTTTCTTAGATATTGATATATTAATATGTTCCTACTGCTAGAAATACTAATGACTGAAAATGTTAAATTTCATTAAGTAGTACCCTTTATGTAACAAAAAGAAATTTGTATGAAAAGCTCTGATAATTTTCTAAGGGGAAAAAAAAAAAAAAAAAAAAAAAAGTTGCCAAGTTGCCACTAACCCAGAAAGGTTTGGTTTATTTGTCTTGTTTCCATTCATTCATTGCAAGTAATGAATAAATCTCAAAACTTTTGACAGTGGAGTCCAACTCAGAAAAACTCAGAAACACCTTCAGTGCTGACCCACAGCATATCTGAATGTAGCCTAGTTCAGGAAGCCAGAAGAGAAATCTCAGGAGCTCCTAACAAGAGCTTTCCAGTACTGCTTTGTTCACTCCCTCAGAAGCACACTGGCCATACTGCATTTCAGAGTTCCTACCTAGCTGCTCAGGAAGACAATGAAACTAAACATTCAAGCAACAAATGATTTTTTAAGATTAAAATTTAGGCACTTCAAGTAGTTAATACGCATGCCACTTTTTTTAAAAAAAAAGAAAAAAAATCATCAAACTTATTTTAAGTACTGATTACAGAATTAGGAAATACCTGTGCTGGATGAAATCTCTGCTTAAAGTAGTGACAGCTATGTCAGGTTACTCAGACTTGTCTAGCTGAGTTTAGTGCATCTTGAAGGGCAGATACTCCATATCACTCTGGGAAATCTATTCCAGTATTTGCTTTCCCTATGGTATTTTTTTTCTTCTATCTGACCAAAATTTCTCAGGTTCCAGTTTGTCTCCATTGCTTTTTGTGCTCCTGTCATGTACCTCTGAGAAGAATCCAGCTCCCYCTTCTCTATAACCTCCCATTAAGTAGCTGAAGACTGAAGGCTTACAGCTGTAAGGTCTTGCTTTAGCCTTTTCTTCTTYGGGCTGAACAAACCCAGCCCTTCCAACTTCCTCTCATACATCATGTACTCTAGCCCTCTGACCATCTCAGTAGCAATTTCACTGGACTTGCTCCAGTGCATTGTTTTTCTTGTCTTAGGATGCCCAAACTTGACAAAGGACTCCATACAGAGTCTCAAAATAGCTGGAAAAAARGGGGGAAAAATTACTCCCTCAACCTGCTAGCTACTTTTTTTGCTAATACAGTCCGGAATGCAGTTGGCTTTCTTTGCATATGCTGACTTTACATTTAGTTTGTTGTCTTATCAGGACCCCTAGCTCCTTCTCTGCATTCTGTTGTTCTTTCCTGTTGGTACCAAGCTTCTGCTGCTGCACAGGGTATTCATCCCATTCATCCCAGAAGCAAGACTTTGCATCTGCCTTCACCGAATTTCATTAAGGTTTTGTCAATTCATTAGTCCATTCTGTCATAGTTCCTCCAAATAGCAGCCCTGCCTGCCTGCCATCAGACTGACTGCTAAYCCCAATCATCTGCAAAATCCCTGAGAGTGCAGTTCACCTCATTTTCCAGGTCATAATTAATAAGGATATTTAAACAGTACTTTCTCTAGATGAAATTCTTAAAGGATACCATTAGTCACTGGCTGCCAACTGGATCTTGCATCACTGATCACAACCCTTTGATTGGAATAGGTTGTCCAGAGAGGTTATGGAGTCTCCTTCTGTGGAGATATTCAAGACCCGCCTGGACATGATCCTGTCTAACATGCTCTAGGTGACCCTGCTTGAGCAGGAGGGTTGGACTAGATGATCTCCAGAGATCACTTTCAATATCAACCATTCTGTGTGTGTGTGATCCTGGTAGTCCAGCCAATTTTTCACCCACCTTTGCTGTTCATATCTCACAAATTTGGCTGTAAGTATAATATGAGAGAGAGCATTGAAGGCTTTGTTAAAATCAAGGTAAATTACAACCATTCCCATTGCCCACAGAGCCAGTTATCACAGAAGGGCATCAGGTAGAACAGGCATGGTTTGCCCTTTGTAAATCCATGTTGACTCATCCTAATCACCGTATTGTTCTTCATATGTTTAGAAACAGCTTCTAAGAGGATTTGCTCCATAACCTTCCCAGGAACTGAGGTTAGGCTGAGCAGCCTGAAGCTGTCTGKATCCTCTTTGCCCTCCTGAAGCTGAGTATGATAGTTGCCTTTCTCCAGTCATCAGGAATCTYCCTAGAACACCTMAACCTTATAAAAATGAGAGAGARCAGTCTCCTAACAACATAAGCCAGCTCCCACAGCACACTCAAATAGATCCAACCTGGTCACATGGATTTACATACATTCAATTGGCTTAAGTACTACCTAACTCCATCTTTCCCTATGGTTGGTAATGCCTGACATTCCCAGATTCTGCTAGTAAGCTGATGGACCTGGGATGCCTAATAACAGACCCAAATAGKAAAAATCAAGACAAAAAAACACATTGAGGACTTTATCTTTTTCCATGTCTTTTGTCACTAGATCCCCTGCCCCACTGAGCAGTGGCCCAATTTCCTTAACTTTCCTTTTGTTGCCAAKGTACTTATAGGAGCCTTTCTTGTTTCCTGCACATCRCTTGATCCCGCTGAGCTCTGGATTTCCTAACTTCATCCCTGCATGCTTTGGCTATCACTCTGTACTCTGTCAAGTAAGCCCACCCCAGCTTTCATCTTCTGCATGCTTTCATTTTTTGTTTGAGCTCAGTCAGGGGTCTCTTGCTCATTCATGCTGCTCTTCTGCTAAACTGCTTGGCTTTCTGCACACTGGAATGGCCCATTCTTATCCYTTGAAGAGGTAGTCCTTGAAAGCAACCAGCTGTCCCAGGCCTTTTTTGCCCAGTATAGACTCCTATGGGATCCTGCCAAGAATATTCCTGAACAAGTCCAGGTCTATAGCCCTGGAGTTCAGCTTTGTGATTCTATTCTTCACTTTTTTTTTTTTCCCCAGGATTTTCAGCTCCACAGTTTCCTGCTCAATGCAATCAATGCTGCTGCTGACCTTCACATCTTTAACCAGCCCTTCCTTGTTTATGACTAACAGGTCTGCAGAAAACCTCCCACTACTGATCACCTGCATCAAGAAATTGTCTTTGACACACTGGGGAACAGTACTCACTTTCTCTTTCTGGWAAGAAATATTTGTGTACTGATGAACTCGCCTGCAGCTCAAACACTGCTCTAGCTTCCAATACATCTTTGCAACTCAAGCTATGCTTCCTGCAACTCTATGGGAGTAATAACCGCAGCTTTTTGAGATCCACAGATTACATACACCACGTAATCACCCATTATTATTTTATTTTCTCTTTCAATGGACCAAAAAAAATCTATTTAAGCATATTCCATATATGATGGAACAGTTAGCATTTTATTCTCAGATATAATAGAGTTGCATAGAACTGACAACATTTATGTTTGCTTCTATATATCACTAAAAGATCTGTACTTAGAAGAATCAATTCATTTAATCTGAACAGTTTTACTAAATCCTAGCAGGTACATCATTCATCTCAGTGAACTGGCTTTTAAAATTTATTTTAACACTTTATTTTATCTGTAGTTACCTGTACTGCCTGCATTTCAAGTTAAACTGGTCTGCTTACTCCCTTCGAGCAGCATGCAGATGGTCAGCTATAGAAATGGAAAAGACTAGTTCTATTTAAGAAAGTAATTTTTCATTTTTATATACAGTTAGAAAGGCAGATCTGAGTTTCTACAAAGGAAAAAAATGAACATCTCAGTCATAATAAATAAATACATTTCATGTTTAGATTTGTATTCTCTAGACAAGTTTCTTTCTAGCTCCACTTTCATTTGGTACATTAACTAAGAATTACTGCTGCCTTCTCATGACAGAACTATGGCTTATCGAAACAGTAATTTTGTTTTAGCTTCTCAGATTTTAGCAATTCTTATATAGAAGCTCGATATCGGCAATCCCAAGCATTAAATTACCACAGGTCAGTTTTGAAAAATAATATTCCTTTAATATAACAGATTTTGAGACTTCTTTCAGTTTACTTTCTGAGGCTGGAGGATACAGTGAGATAATGCTTTAAATCTTTCTTACATGTCAAAAGAAGCAGAATCCTRACAATTTTCTCTTTAAATTAAAGCTGAAATTATAAAATAAATTGCTTGATTCCAGAAACCACAGCTTAAGAAAGCACATAAAAAGGAGGAAAAGGCATTGATGGACTGCTGTTCTTGCACATACTTTTAGGAGGAGCTGACTAGCCTACAAGCCAARTGATTCTTCCAAAAAAGATCTTGAAAAAAATAATAAGAGAAACTGAGTGACAGCATTGAAAAAGGCTGTTAAAGAGAACAAAAAAGCTTATACAAAGTATATAATCACATCATTTCCCCTGCTTTCTTGTCCTACACTTCATTTGCTGTTCATTCATCTGCATAGGCTGGATCATACAGTTTCTGTCTTTGCTATTTGTTTATATTTTGCCTCGAATAAATATTTTGGCTTGCCTGCTCTGTATATGGACCTACAACTTACTGTTATGCAAGCTTTTGGTCTCTGGCAGTATATGCAGGCCATGTAATTCATTCAGACAGTCAAAAAGGGACATGAAACAGGAACTAATCCTAGAGTAGAATAATTCCAGCCCAGATTATCTGATATTATTCATTTATGACTGGTGTGCAGAGAACGCATGTGGCATTGTTTCATAGTTGCTATGAACTACGATTATTACAGAARTATCTTCAAAAGTGATGAAACTGATGAAGAAGATTGGGGATTTATTTGGTTCTCTTATTTAGACAAAGCAAGTTATCTCATGCCTGTAAGTTTTCACCAAAGTTACAACACAAATATGAATAACTGCATTTGCTTGACATTATTCAAATCGGCTAAGAGAGTTCTTCAGATCTGGCTATTTAGAATAGAGCTATAACTTGAAAATTAGGTCAAATTAAAACTGGAACCTATCTGCTTTGCAAATAACTGCACTGACTGTGGAAGACATGGAACCATGAACATCTCACAAGAGAACRAAGACTACATTTTTTAATAAGATATGCATTTACATCTAAATATGCTTGAGCTTCTATCTATCTATATGTATACTCCCTTATTCTATAACAGTCTTCATCAATCTTTGGTTTTATTTATTACATATCTTTATTATATATATTTATATCTTTAGGTTATATCTTTAGGTTATATTTACATTACTGCACATCGCATGCTTTTTTAAGCCATAAAATATCATCCTCACTGTTTCTCCTATTTCTTCCCTTCAGATAAAACTGCCAGTGCAAAGGCACTTTGCAACTGGTCTGGATGGCTCTGCTTCCTCTGGAGCAGAGACAAAAAAAACTGGTCATCTTTGGAAATGAACTGACGTTACATTACAAAACATATTTTTTTCCAATTTACTATGATAAACCCTACAGGAGCTCAATCAGGCCTGCTGCAGCGTGCTCGGTCTGCAAGGAAGGACGTGCAACTCGGGACAAGACCCTGCCGCAGCCTCTGCGTGAGGAGAGGCAGGAGAGGCAAGGCAGCTCCTGCTGCTGCCAGGGGCCAAGCTTTACAGCTAGGCTGCTGGAGGTGTTCCTTCCACTGGGATGGTTCAAGCCACTAGAAACCTGTCCTTCATTATTCATTGTAGGAAACTAAGCAAGCAACACGGAGCCATAAACGACTTCAGCAAGGACCCTTCACATGAACGCACTGCAGTTGTTAGTGCAAGGGCAGCAYGACCTCACACAGGCAAAGACACAGCAACTGGAGTTTTCACCCGGCACAGGGAACTCCTCTCCTAAGCACTGCTGTGCTTTCTCCCCACTTCATTAGTGCAAAAGAGTTTCATGCTGTTTCCATATGAGTTTGATTTGAAAAAGGCTCTTTTTAATATTCTATATTATTGCTTATATATATATATTCTTCTATTTTTCTTAGACAACATTTTAAGAGAATTAAAACCTTAGGGTCAGTTCTATGCGAGCATAAATCAAACTTCAGCATGAAAGACCTTCTTTTTCCTCAGGTGATTTACCAAAACTTTTCATGTGTGAGAAGAAAATAAAGCAAACAAATTCAAGTGTAGGATCAGTCATTATCTGACACTCTCCTTATTGCAAAGTTATCAGTACTTTCTAACTGATCATTTGGTTTTTGTTGTGTACAAATACACATGGCAGGATCTGCCTACAGTCACATAAACGGTAAAGCAGGAAGAAGGAAAGGAATGGTAATAAGCAAAGACCTGACTGAGACTGCARGAATCATGTTCCTACAGAAAACACATTAGGCCTCTTCATACTCGAGCATCTGCATCAGTTTCACCGTGTCTTGGAGCCTCAAACTCTGGACAATCAATTAAATCAGAATAGAGTAGCTATAATTCCTGTGATGGCCCTGCCAAAGGACATAGAACATATCTTTACTGAAGCAGAAAAGCAGTTGGAGAGAAACCAAAGTAACAGTTGGAGATTTGATGACTATAATACAGGAAGAAAAAAGATACTTTGGGGGAAAGTTACTTTAAAGGGTATGTGTATGCTTAAGTGTTATGATTGGTATGAATCAGGAAGCATCTTCTGTCATCTTTTTTCTATATACACTGAGAATTTCAAAGCATTCAAGATGTTTCTATGAATATCATAATAAAAAAGTGTTATAAAAAATGGGGTTTTACAAGTTGGTGAAAAAACAGAAGTAAATGCTGGTCCCATTGTATTCAATATTGATTCAGATTGACTTTAGTAACATGAGGATTACATTCCTGCTGTGTTCCCCTCTTCCCCCTCCCCATCAATTTCTAGAAAAATATTTCCCTTCAATATACAAAGCAGAAAACACATGCAAATGAAATTATGTGATTCATTTCATGAACAACTTGATTCATCAGAGAAAAAGACATACAGTAAGCATCTCAGCCTAGCTTCAGTATACCATCAAGGAAAATATTTCAATGAAACTAAGAAAATATACTATAACTGCAGATAGCCATTGAATTCCTACAGATCTCTTGGCTATAATGGTGATGATTTCTGAGCATCTGCACAGACAAAATCCCTATATGCTTTGTCAGTCACCCCTCCAACTCAGGAGACTGAGGATGTAGGCACAGGAATGAGGAAAGCAAAGAAAGACTTTATTCCTTTTCTTCTTTAAAAAAGGAATAAAATCTATTTTTAAAAATGTTAGCATTTAAAAGGACCTTTGAGGTTCTAGATTGAAGGCAGCTGTGCTTGTGAAGCAGGAAATTGTAGCTGACTGCCCAGTTGTCCCAGTAAATTTGCAAATTACTCTTGATGAAAGATAAAAGGGAGAGAGACAACAGGTAAAGCTCAATAAACACTATAATCAAACATTTTCTGCCTACTAACTAAGCAGACTTCCTGCCTAGCTGTTTCTATTCTAAAAGAGTCCCTACAAGTACTTTATCACACTATGCCTGACTTGAAAAAAGAAAAAAAAAATGCAATCAAGCTAACTCAAATGAACTCAGTGCGATTCAACAAAACTGAGCTTAGTAGACAGAATTTCAGTCTTTAGCTGAAGATGSAAATGGAATCCAACTGCAACTTAAACATATCAGTACAGGTGCACTTTTGGAATATAAATGTGTGTGTGTGTAAGCGCATACGGGTATGGATGGGTGTATACAGGTGGGTAACATATATATGCACACACCCACACATATACAAAAGTTATATAACTGCAGGATTTCAAGAAGGGTTTTTTTGTTGTTATTTTATTACTTCCTCTCTTTTTACATATATATATATATATATATATATATATATATATATGTAAAATATATATATATATTGCCCTACAAATATTTCTAATTCAATTTTCATTATAAGGACATGGAAGTCCAGGAAAAAAGCCAAACATACTTCTATTATGTTTCAACTATAAAATAGAAAACATATATACTCCACAGGATAATCAAAAGTTTCAGTTTTCTTAACCACCCCTTCAATTGTCCAACTCCCTAGTTGTACTTTAAGACTACTCTGATATTAAAACATAAATATGTTCTAGAAGTGAGAAGAGAAAGATAGTTAGGAACTGGCATGTTCATCTCATTAGTTTGAATCTATATTATTTTTCCAGTATGTTAATACTTACAAAACCATATAGCAAACAACACACTGTAAAAACAAATGGTAAGGGGTTTCTTTTTCTTTCTCCCCCCCCCCCCCGCCAAGTAGGATTCTTGGTTTGTTATAGATGAAAACAGAAACATACCGAAAAGACTAGGCCAAGTTGTTCCACAATACTGTCAGGAGTACAACACAGCACCTGATATATATGTTATATTCCCAAAACATGAAAGAGCATAATGCATATTGCATGGGAGATGTACACATGAAATACGTTACATAAATTAAGATACCATGGTGCAAATATTCGATTCTCTATTAGTATGAAAATGGTAATTTTAAGGCAGTGTCTCTATGGAAGCAGAGTTTAAGATAATTTGGCTTTCACAACTGTGAAGCTGTGTATAATTAAGAGATTTTAGTTTCCTCTAATTTTGGCTTGGGTTCTGAATTTTGTGATCTTAACATTTTTTTTTTCCTCCATTCCATTAACCTGAGAAGTTTTCCATTTAAATAAGCTAGAAATTATTAAGTCTAATATATGAACTATTAAATAAGATTTGTCCCATTTTATAATTGAAGCTATTGAGGACAAATGGCTAAAATAACCACAAAGTGAGTCACTGCCATAGAGTAAATCGATGAGGAGGGTCCTGTCCTTTTTGCCACGGAAACGAGTAACTCCGACTATCAACAGAAGAAAATTACTCTAGAGAAGTCGTCCTAGGTCACTGTTTATTTTCTGGTCACAGAACAATTCAGCACAGATACATATATGTATTGCTATAGCTTAATCAGGTTAGAATGTTTTTGTTGCATAATTCTCAAGTTGCAAAGAACGTGCTTTTGACTACACCTGTATTAGAAAAACTATTATCTAATTTCCCATTTTTTTCAATATATTTGAAAATACATTTTATTACAGGTATATTCAAAAAAAGTTTCCAAAGATTCATAACTACATTTTATATAAGTTTCCATTTTGTGTTAAAATCATTTTTCCTCAAGTTTTGAGTATTTGAATTTATAAAAAAGATATTCAGTAATGCATGAAAAGCTGCAGTATTTTGCAGAATAAAGAGGTATATTCTATTAGAGCTGTGAATTTCAGATAAGTGAACAAAGGCAAAACTTGTTTTGTATTACAAGGTGGGAAAGATACTTCTTTTTAGAAAAAGTTACTGCTACAAAGAAAGCTCTCACTATTCAAATGCAAAGGAAAACAAAATACGTAATTTACCTATTAATGTGTCTGTATGTAGGACAACTGTTACAATGTTAAAAGCTTCATCATATTCAAATATTTTTTCTTCTCAAAACTGAGATGTAACATTAAGAGTGCTACTACCTATATTACTGTTCTGCTAAGAGATAAACAGCTGCAAAAATTGGATGCATGTTTAGTATTCAAGTAGGTAAGAAGAAAATAGTTCCAGAAATACCTGGAGCCAAGGTGCACCAGATTTTTCTATGGATGACTCTACTTTAAGCATCAGCGCTACAGCTCACGTTTCTGACAGCAAGGAAATCTTTTAGAGCATCTTACCAGCACCCACAGCAGAGTCAGTGCTCCAAAACAAATAGGTGAGCTGGRAAAGTGTCAGGTGCTTATGGTATCTGTTCTCCATCTTCATAATTAGTGGCAAGACATGAACTGAATACGTGAAGGAAAGAAAATGCTCTTAGACTGATTCTTAGTATGCGAAAGTCATCCTACTGAATTATCTTCCTGGCTGGCATGGTGAAGCATGTGATCTGGCATGAGCTGTAGCTCCAGCTGAGTCTATCTGGAYGCATTAACTCCCACAACGTTATCAGAAGGGAATTATGATATTCTGTGATGGCTCTGAAGATAAAGCATGTCACTGCCATGGTGAATTATTTTACGAATAGGATGCAGAAAAGGACAAGCCATTTGGTTCAAGGTACTCAGTTAACTGGAGAAAAAAAAAACACTCCCCAGAACAGAACAGATTCTATAGTGCATTCATTGAGGGGCAGATTAATTTTATTACTGCAAAACATATCATGTTTTCTAAAATGATAATATAAGGCATTATGTCTCTTTTCACACTGATCTGAAAAGAGGTATGTTCATACCAAACCTGGCACTTCCTATGATATTGTCCCATTTATTTTATCATTAAATTGGCAAAAATGTGGTATAATACACTATGAAGAATTCACTTAAAGTACTGAATGGATACACCATACAGCAACTTTGCTTAAACCTCAGAACAGAAGCAAAGCTAGGCATAACTCTTCTAAACTAAATAAAGCCCTTCAGGAACACCAGAGCCCACAAGCTCCTGAGTGCCCACTCTGTGGATTTATGCTCCTGATAAAAGCCCGAGTGAATGTTGCTTACGTGATATCTAAAAGCTATCCCTTCATGCTTCGAACAAAGTGTGATGAATTATGTAAAACAAATAAGCAAGTATCAAGTCTTCCCAAGCTCTGTTCTTCACTTGCAAGTTTCCAGCGTCACTACAGGACACGTCCTGCGAACAATTCCATTTTTGCCTTGGCTACTCTTTCCTTCAATAGGGCATGAGTAAGTTGATGACAGGAGCTTTTCAAAATCTGGTAATTCTTACACACTCAGACAGAGTATCTGATGATCTTACAAAAGTAACAAAAATTCCGTCCTCATTTTTCATTCTCCTTGTTTCAYGTTTACAGCCAATTTTCATGCAATGTAAACCCAGTCCCACAAACTCTCACTTGAATCATCTTTTCTCTCACCTTCAGAATTAGGTACAATAGTTCCTCGCATTAGCAGATGTAATTCTCTGTTTCTGCAATGATAATAGTAACATGAGAAATGTTCTGGAAATAAAATATAATTATCTATTTTGGAACACTTTTTTAAAAATTATTTTTTATATATAACATTTTACACATTGCATGTGAAGGAACAGGAGGTCACAACAAGTAATTAGAATATCAATACTTCTCTCAATATTATCTTTTTTCCCTAAAGCAATGAAGTATTGAATTTGACCTGTCCTTAAAATTAAAATTCAGGAGCTGCAATTCCCTATCTTGAAGATGACATACTGTAGTCAAACACTTGTTTACATTGGTTGCTATGGAAATTAAGTGTAGGAGTCATTTCACAGTCCTTTCTGTTTGTTCCCTTTTTCTACTTTAATAATAATAAAAAAATGCTTATCACAATCATTCTGCATGCTATTTTTCTCTCAGATGGTTATAACGACTGACTGATAGGGAAGGCTTTTCTATTCCTGTTTCGATATGTCTCATCTACTTATCTTGACTTGGACAACACAGATGACATAGCCAGGACTATCTCTAGATATAATTGTCAGAATATTAATTATTTTTGTGTCTCAGATACAAATAGTAAACCAGATTAATRATCAGACAAGTCTTCCTATTAAGTTTCCTTGCTAATTCAGAAGTTTATCGCCTCTCTCCTTGCCACTCAAACTTATTAGCAGCTCCCAACTATCTGCCTTTAACAAAGTGTACAAAGACAAAAAAAAGAGGTACTAATTCTCTCTCCATTTATTACATCCTGAAAATTTAACTGGGACAGAAGCATCAGCCTGCTTGCCTCTCCTACACTTGTTCTGCATGCTATCTGGGAAGCAAYAGGTACTAATCATTTTGGCCAAGTATATCTATAGTTCCTTTAACAATGGCAAAAAGAAAAAATTGAGAAGTTTATAATGCTTCCAGAATGATGGAAAAAAATTAAAAGACAAGAACTGCAGAAATGGCTATGTCTTCTGAAGATCAAGGATTCTCTCATAACAGGTTTGATGGGTACCATCACAAATGACTTCTCGAGCTGGCAAAGAACTTGCTTAAAATATTATCGCTTATAGTCTATTGCAAATATGCAGGATAGATAAGACAATAGTTTAAATTAAAGGAGGTAAGACCTTGTAAGGTAGTAAATTGAGCACTCTAGGATAAATAAAATATTTTACAAGCAGGTCAAAATGAAAGAATATTTTGACTAATAAGAGCTGGATATGCCTTAAAAATACTGGTTAATCATGTAAAAAAAAATCTACAATGCTATAATATGTATGTATTTGAAATTCACAGTCATCAAAACTTGTGTTTCAGGGCCTTCTACAAAGCAAACCTGAATATATGAGTTACATGAACTGGTGTTCTTTCCTAACTGAGTCACAGAATAAGAAGATTGAAAGCATGCCATGTATATTTTACCCAATTTCTTTTCAAATTTCTTAAATGAATACATCACTGACTAACAACATTCACAATCATGTTGCACCCTTGGGCACACGCCTAAACTGACAAGAATGGAGGGTCCATTCCTGTGGAGAAATGCTTACAAAACCTGGACTGCAGAGGCACAAGAGAAGCCCTCAGTTGAGCTGAGATTTGGGCCAGTTTTGGGGGTTGAGCAGGGGCCTACCCCTGCAGGACCTCACTCTGAGGAGTCCTTCCCTTGGCTTCTGTCRCCACCCTTGGAACAGAAGTATCAGACCAGAACGAATGACTTGGTTACTCAGTTCAGTCCYTTTCTACTCCAGAATACGTTTTATCCAAGTTATTTTTGTGGTCCCCATTTTCACAATCCTGGAGTACCTTTCGGACCAGGGACTTGAACGTGAACTTTGTAGCTCCATTAACTTACTTAGGTTCTTAAATTATTAGAGCATCCTCAAAGCAGCTTGATGAATGCAGAGTGAATAACCACATGGTTCCTTCTCCACTCAGTGTATCAGCAAGTAAATGTACAGAGAAGGGCATTCAAAATAAGCTGAATTATTATCTGAGCTGGAATAGATTACTTGCTTTGTATATCAAAAGAACGGCAAGTGCTCTTTTCAGAGCAGAGCTGTGCACGCTAGTGGGAGCTTTAAGTCAATCAGGCTCTCCTAAGCCACCCTGAAGATTCTGGTTGTAATGTACCTATTACCAAGAACTCAGTTTACATTATATTCTCCAAATACTTGTATCATGTTTATCAAGGCTACTTAATTTAAATCAATTCCTCAGGAGCCAGAACGACAACCAATGTAAATCTATATGGACAGCAACAGAGTTACATAGCTAACAACTCACTATTTTTATATCAAAATCATAATAAAAAGTTTAAAAACAGATTTCACGATCTCACTATTGCTACTTTTTGACAAGGAGGGAAATGTGGAGCAATACAGAGATTTGTAGAACAAATAAGTGTGTGGAAAACCACATTACTAAGGTAAACTTGATGGAAAATGAATAAATTCTGCCTAACACCTGCTACAGCAAACTTTTTATTCCGTATAGAGCAGATGATCCCAACTGCAGAGGCTATTCCGTCTTGTACAATGCTGTAAACACTCTATGCATAATAAGTAACATCAACAATAGGCAATTATATTGACAAATTATGAACTAAAGAGACTTTATCCCATAATTTCTTTCATAAAAAGCTGGAAAATGTCATCTCGTTTATATTCTGATAAAACACTCTGCTTGTACAACAATCAAGTTTTGAATATTTGCATCAAAATATTTACTATTAATCTATCGTTTTTCCATTTACTTTCTAAAATCATGTGAGAAGCTGATAATTGTACTCCTTCACAAACACTTATTTTACTTGACTGAGCATTCATGCGGTGGTTCCAGATTTGAATGTTCATGACTTAAAAGACCATGATCACAAACTCTTACTGATATAAATACTGCTTATCTCAGCAAGCAGTCCTGTTGAAGTTTCAGTGATATGAATAGTCTCATCAAAGAGAACTTGCACAGAGAGGTTTAATACACTTATTACATGAATTTTGAACTAAATTTCCTCCTCTTAATTCAAAAAAAAAAAAAAAAAACTTTTTTTGGGGGGAGAGGGGATAATTATATAAAAGTAATATCTCCTGTAACACTACACAGGTATTCAAAATATGGATGAAAATATTCCAGCTCCCATGCAGGAGATGCTTGTCATCACCTCATCTCAAGAAATGAATTAAAGTTCGCACTGAAAGCATGTGTAACTACGAAACAGTTAACTAGCTACTTCTGTTTACCAATATGTTATATATTTTTTAAATCTCTTTGTAGCACTATGTTAAAACAAGTACCTTCCTATTTCTACTTTTAGAAGAATAAAAATGTTCAAAAGCTATTCTGTGTCCTTTTCTCTTATAAAACCTATTTTATGTTACAAACAGTAAAATATTTACATTGTGAACAATATGAATTTAAGATTACACAATTTTAAGTGGTGACAACATTAACCTTATTGCACACTTTAAAGTTTACAACAGGAGCCTGGCACCTTCTAACAATGCACTGTTTCCTCAGCAGTAAAAAAAGAACTTCTTGAAGCATCTCTTACTATTAAATCCAATTCATATTTATTTCAGAGGGAACAAGAAAGAGAATTAATAGTTGTAAGATGTGTGTCTAGTTTGGACATGTTCAGTGCTGTATAAAAATAACACTAATGAAAGAATGGAGGGCTGGAAACACACACATTTCATATTAGATGACATACTCTCTTGGTACTTTTAACACATTTCATCTTAACATATAACGTCCATGGCATGCCATGCAAGTAGTGACACATACTTTCCTGTCCTTTACTGAAGCCACTATGAAACAATTTTGATGCTACTAGATGCCCTCCAAACCACAAAATGTTATCAGAGATCAAACAGACAAAACTCCATGGTAGTCAGCTGATACCACTGCTTTACCTGCCTAAACATTTAGAAAACATTTATGGAGATGTCCAAATAAATTTAAATAAAAATGAAACTAAGAATATCCTAAATAAATATGATGGCTCTAAAAACGTATACTCCCTGCTAGAAAATGCATACTGTAGTAGACAAATACGTGTATCATCAAGACCTTAGTATTTTTTCCAGATAGCATTTTTCACTAAATACTTTTAAAAAGACCGTTATTTCACCTGAGTAGGAAGTAGGATATATCTAAGTGGAAATAACCTTCCAGCATAAATCAATAATAATTTATATTTCATAAATAGAAATTTTTAATAGCAAGCAGTGGTGCAAAGAACAGGCAAAACACATATCTTTGAACATTTAAACAGGTTATTAAGAGATATGTATTCTTTTAAGTTATGACAAGTARCATTCCCAAACCTAAGCTGGAAAAAGGCCTTTAAGCTTTAATACACCTAAAAAACACTCCACAATCCAGGACCAAAAATAAGGTTTTTAATTTTTTTCCTTTTTTAGGTGCTATTTTTAGACAATAATAAAATATATGGAACACAAGAGGTCAAATAAAATTCACAAAACATATTATGTTTTATCTATGTTTGTTCAAGATCTATTTATAAAGCATTAGCTTTGTTATCAGGAGTCTGTTGAAACAAAATATTCTAGTGTTGAGCTGCATAATTCATTGCCATTTTGAGTATGAAGTAACACAAGAATACTGGAATACATACCAACAATGCCTTTAACAGGGTGCCTGCAAAGCAGCTTATTGGTTTATATAAATTGTACTCCAGAAGGAATGGAGAAAAATCAGTTCATCAGCTAAACAAGGTATTGACACCAACGCTATTACAGCAGCTCCTTGCTAAAAACATTGTTCATTATCGCTTTATTCATTTGCTGCTTTACATTACTGATAGAGTGCAGTTCATCAATTAAAGGCACCTTTTAAGCAGTTGGCTGTAGAGATAATATTATTTTTTATTTAAATGTTCTGAACAACTAAAGTTGATATGTTTGGTTAGAATATCTCATGGATCAGCCAGCAAGAGCTATTGAAGCAATATTCTCAAATGCTAAAAAGTTTTACCATTATTCTAGCAGCCCAAAGATTTAAATTGTTACTAACCAACACAGACAGTTCAGGGATAGAAGAGAAGGTAGACAGCTTTCGATTTTCACTGAGACTGAAGTGATACATTCTGCAGCGGCACAGCTGGGGCTATACCATTAACATTCAAATGAAAAACAATTCGAAAAATTAAGAATACATGGTCACACAGATCTTTTCTATTCAAGATTTCTATTCCCATGAAAACATAGACAACTTACAACCAAAGAAGGAAGTAATTGCTGTAAAAGTATAGTAAAATCCAAAACAGATCAGTTTAAAGAACTTACTTAGGGAAAAAGCATCATGCTCGCCTTCTTGCTTAYACCAAGTACCAGCTTGTTCTGAAAGCAGCTTTTACTGGAATTATCCCCAACAGGCCATTAATTAAACAATTTAAACTTTCATCATAGAAAGCTTCCTCATTATGCAATTTAACTATGATTTTACCTACAAAATTAACCAACAACCATGAAATTTACATTAAACAGCAAACTTCCAAACTCATCCACTAGAGAGGAAGACAAAGGAAAAAGAGTTAATGTTGGACATGCCACGTAAATGAAGTGGTCTGAGATGAGCGGTATAAAGCTTGTTAACAATGTCTAAATGATCTGGGACATGACGTCCTGTGTTTGAGGAAAGCAGCAAGAGCTCAGTCACTCAAAAATCATCATTTGAAAACTCCAAAGTTTTGCAGAGTCTGGTATTCTTAACTATGATAAAGCCAGATTATCACCTTGCAAAATGTCAAGTGCAAACAGAAGTTCATTCACTGAGAGAATCCTTGAATTGGTGCCRTTTATAGGACAAAATTCCAGCTCTTCGAGATCTGCCTTCTCTGATTTTCACCAATACTTTTGTTTGGGCACTAAGAAATACATAAATTTAACCTCCCCACACGCACACTCACACAAAGTCTTTTGCATTAGTTTATTTTTCATCCTGTGCCCGAAACAGTTTTGTTCTCGGAGCCTCTGGGAGCAGAATCTTTTGAACTGCAGCTCCCTCCTGCGCACAGTCCTCCAGCTTCCGCTCAAATGCAATGTCTCGCTTGCATTTGTTGAGCAAACTAGGACAAAGAAATCTATTTGAACTAAACTCTGTTTAAGCTTTGGGTCACTCACATTTGGTCTGTAGTAAGTGACTATGAGGAGAAGTCTTTCATTARTGCCTTCTGGTGCTGGCAAGCTCTGCTCTCTATGCTGTGCTTGCCATCAAAACTTCATGAAGTGGCTCTTGCTTATATAAAGATAAAATACTTATAGTTCACTGTGCTGAACAACAGTTGCTGAAGCATCACCTTTTGTACATTGGTATAACACTGAATAGCGTACAGCTCACAAATGAAGAGAGCTCCTTGCACAAAACAACTTCCTTGCACAAAACTCTCCACTGATATTTTTCACGGTTTGCAAAAATKTAATTATTAATCAGTATACAATATTTTTACCCTGTCATATACTTAAAACAGCAATTCCAAAGATGYATTAATTACAGTTCTTTTAATTGTAGGCCATTATAACGTTGAAGAACGTCTCCAATATTACAATCACCTTTTTTCACAACAGCTCTAGAAAGTAACACACTTCATAACACTGCAAGTTCAGAAATATATAGCTATATCAGGAAAAAAAATCAAAATACTCAGGTAGTTACCTGATTGTGGAATGTTTAGTAGAATACATTAATCTACATCAGTCTTTCCCTCCAGAAAATACACTTATTTTTGCAAAATTCATAGGAATTTTATATCCTTTGGGATATCATTTGGGCAGGTTTAGATCAGTTGGTTAGAGCATGGTGCTGCTAATGCCAAGATCGTGGGTTCAATCCCCATATGGGCTATGCTGAGGGTTGGACTAGATGATCCTCTCCAGAGGGACCTCCAGAGGTCTCTTCCAACCTTACCATTCTATGATTCTGTGATCCTTGAGACTTCCAATCATCTCTAGACTTTTGCAAAAACTGTCCAATAGTTTAAAAAGTTATCCAATAAAGAAGAGTAAGAAAACAGATACACAGACAGCATATTTTATTAGACTGAGTTCCCTTTCCTATATTTGTTGCAACAGTGTACTAATAACAGAGTATTTAAAGAGACATCCTACATTGTCTTTGTCTAAAATCTGAGATGTAGAATATGACATCCATCATGCATGAATATTGAACAGAAAACTAAACTTCAGAATGTTAAATCTAAAACATAGGAAAAGTGTTCTCCTGGTTACAGCCTGTAAAGGAAGCATCCACATATGAGATGCCATCATGTGTTTCGGGATTTATTGAAACAAAACCTGTGCAATTCCTTCAGTATTTAAACACACACAAACACACACATACACAGACACACACACAGAGAAATAATTGAAGTTAGTCCATACTCAGAATTTCCACTGTGTAAAATATTTCAGGAATTTGAAATCTGCTTATTCCAAATGGGAAAAAGTCCAAATTCATGTAAAGATGCATTAGCTCTTTCTAAAATGAGACTAGAAACAGACATAAAATGCCAATGGGAAAAATCTAAGAAATATAATCTGTACTGCAGTTAAAATAACTTTTTTATGGACATACCGAGTTAATCCTTAACAGACAAAATGCAAGTTTCTTGAAACAAAATCACTGCCTAACACACAAGGGCTAATTCACATGTGTTGTTCTTTTCCTTATAGAAACAGCAAAAAAAAAAAAAAAAAAAAAAAAGGAGAGAGAGAAAAAAAAGGCCATAGAAGGAATCTAACCATATGAATTCATACTCATCTCAGGTATTAACAAAATATTGATAAAAGCTTATTATAGAAGAAATTATGATAAATTATACTGTGAATGAGATATCCATCATCACACTGGCTTGATTCATTCCCTTTATTGATAAAACAGCCTTGCTATTCTCAGCCAAGTACTATCTGATGAGCATTATTATATGTGCAAACAGAGATCTGAATACCACTAAACATGGGAACACTCATTAACGAACTAAGGATGAGTAGTATCTAAAACAGTCTGTAACTTGTCCACTGAAAGGTCTGATCATTATCTTTAATATGCAAAAACTGCTTCTAAATAAGCAACATTTGGAATTGGGACATCTAGAAAATACATATTAAAGTGCTTGCCATGAATACATGCTCAGGTGTTTGGATCCACTATTGGAAAAACTACTATCCAAATTCTTTTTCAGTATTTCAAATAATACAAAAGAATTAAACAATTTATATTGTACTATCTACATCACTTTGTTCATTAGCCATAGCAGACCCCATAAATTTGACGGAGCTATGTGAGCAAATAGGACAGTACTTCAAGTGATAATTAGCCACTAAATATTAAAAGCTCAGTTCTATGCATTTTAATCTGTTCAATAATGTCATCTTTTTTTCATAAGGAGGAACCACACAAAATTCATCACAATACATTAAAACCAACTCTATGATTCTTTAATTGCCAGCACAAATGTTTCAAGATCTTAAGTGTAAAGGGACTACCATTTTCCCATTTCTTGAGAATAAAATAAAGACACGTATTATATGTACAGGGTACCATATTATTGACATTTGTTTTCACACTAACAGAGCAAAAATAATAAAAAGAATGGAATCATTATATACGCTATGAAGGACTGAAAAGTTTTACAAAATGAAGATATTAATGATAATTCAAATATATGTAAAGAGGTGCAGTTGAGTAACTTCGTATCTCTAACCCAGATAAGCATTCACAAGGGAAGAAAAAGAGTAGAATATTAACTAATACTTTATAGGTTCACAAGTCACAGACCAACAGTTCAGGTGCATCACCACAAAATAGCCTTTTCCCAAACTGCTTTAATCTAATAACATTTTTATGAGCTATAGAAAAAGGAAAGCAGCACCATAGACTATTACATTTTTAAAACATGTTGGCACACACCTGGCCTTTAAAATTTCTCAGTCGAAAGATGTGTTGGATGCCCAAATTTTCTAGGAATTTAGGTAGCACTATTTGTTAGGACTACTAGTAACAATTAGTTTTTTGAAATGAGATTCAACCTTTCCCTATCAAGCCAATCATATTTCCCATCTGCTGCCAGGGAGATTATATCTTTTGGAATAAACTCTGTACAGGGTCGTATCTTAAAAATGTGCAAAAATAGCAACTACTGCTGAGTCCACTTAATAAACAGAATACTGCTTACATTGTAAATAATTTCAAGTTTACGCTCTCATTTTCCACCTCTGAAAACTGTGATCATTTGCAAACCCCATCTATCAGAGAAACTGGCTGAATCTTCTTCTCATACGACAGCATTTGTCATGGTCATAAGCTTTTTTCAGACACAACTCCTCTAGTTTATGTGAAAAGTAACAGGATATTTAATATGAAAAATCAATAGTGTTTGAAAACCACTTCCTTTCTAGATTTGATGACTCACCAAAGACAATGCAAAGCTGTTCTCTCTTCTTAGGCATAATAGACAGAGAAAATGGAGAAAAACAACTTTGAAAATAAATGAAGCAAACAAAGTGATTTCATTAAGATATTCTCTGCTCTCTGCTCCCTAGTAATAGTATAGCACTTAYATAGTATTATAGTCTCTGCATACCATCCAATATAAACCCAGCATTTTCTCATAACTCATTGACTTTTCAGACTTGTCCCTCAAATGTTATACATATTTCTTCCATGACTACGCAACAAAATGATTTTTTTCTATCAATTAAAAACAACAACAAACAACAAAACTCCACCATTTTCTCAACTAATTCTCTATCCTGAGTATTACAAAGATCTGCATTCTTCTGTCTGAAGCTATCATCTCTTTTAGAGGAAGCTTCCTACCCTCATTAGATCAGAGCAACATAGTTGGATTTTCCTCTTCCATCATTTTCACTTACAATTTTCCTCCTTCCTATTCTTTCTCTTCCATTGAGCAGCATTATGTCCGACTTTCACCTTGGTATTGATCTCAAGAAACCTCCACCCCCTATTTGCTATTTTCCACATAAATATCTCTGAAATTTCTTTCATGTCATACTTCACACTCAGAAGCTCTTCATGAACATGTACAAAATTACTTCATTCTCCAACTTATATCTCTCCTTTACTGACATGCTAAAAATAAATATGGAATCATTATGTATCATTCTGACAAGCATATTTTATTTTCTCTTACTCCTGATTCTGTCAGCAATCCTTTGTTGTCCACATCAGCTTTGTTGGTGATTTGGTTGCATTCACAAATTTTCTTTCTAAGTCAGCACAATTTGAGTTCCTGTTCTTTTGACATGTGTCCTTGATTTATAACAATCAAAATGAAAGCACCTACAAGTGGAGACTAGATTTTAAGTTTCAGATTGCATGTTATCTTCATTGCAAAATAAAAGCTATTGAATGAGGCAATGTAGCGTAGCGAACTGCATCACAGAATGGTTGAGGTTGGAAGGGACCTCTGGAGATCACCTTAGTCCAACCCCCCTGATCAAGCACGGTCACCTAGAGCACATTGCACAGGATCACATCCAGGTGGGTTTTGAGTATCTCCAGAGAAGCAGACTCCACAACCTCTCTGGGCAACCTGGTCCAGTGCTCCGTCACTCTCACAGGAAAGAAGCTCTTCCTAATATTCAGATGAAATTTCCTGTGTTTCAGTTTGTGCCCATTGCCTCTTGTCCCATCACTGGGCACCACTGAAAACCGAAAACTGAATGCATCAAGCAGCTGTTGCATGGCTTTTCATTAATGTTTTATAAAGCACCTGTGGCAAGTTTTCAGATACCTTAGTAGTAGTAAAACTACTGTTTATGAATAGTGAATCTATAAACCATTCATTAGTTGCAATGGTAAGAGGATGTGAGCTCAAATTTATGATAAAATTTATGCAGACTACAAAAAAATCTGCCAGTGATTTTCTAATTATTTATTCTAAACTCTGTCTTTCATAGTTTATTTATTCTAAACTGTCTTTCATAACTTTATAAAATAAAGTATCTTCTTTCTTAAACGATTCAAAGCATATTTATTCAACAGTATGCTTCATAGCACAAAAATTTAACTAGTTCATAGAGTTCAAATTACTAAATATTGATTTCTCTTTGAGTTTTGGAAACGTAGTAGCATATGTGTGCTGAAATTTCCAGATTTGTAATTTTTGAAGTAGGTCTACTGTACAAGGAAGGACAAAAATCTGTAATGGCATGTCCCTGTTGCTGCTATAGGGAAGCACAGCACAAAGGTACTAACAGGGTCCTTGGATGACATATTTGAATTCTCTCTACTGACCCAAAGGTCAGTAGTAAACTGTGCTGTTTATTTTTGTTAAAGATTTCAAATGCTGTGTGAAGTCAGTATTTTTATCTGTCTCTGACTGGTATTTATTTGCAACTAACAGGATGCATTTCAAGTTAAATTCACCACAAGGTACRAATGACTATTGTCAACGTATTTAACATTGTCTTCTCTCCAAACTGTCCGGCTCACTCCTAACAACCTACCTGATTACACTGTACCAGCCACAATTTTCCACATTTACTCATCTGATACAAGAGGCCCCAAAAGCACCACAGATGCATCACAGTCACATGAAAATACTCTTGAGCTTTAAGAGTTATAATCTATTAATTCAGTGTCCAAATAAATGAAATATTTTGGACTATTTGCATAAGTACTTTCCTATTCTTTAACGACTGAACTTTTATATCAGTCTTCTGCAATACATAAATCAAGGTATTTCTAGGCAGGCACATACACAACAGCACAYGTGCAATTATATTTAACTAGTAAATTCTGTTAACAGTAGACTACAATGAAAAATGAGTCACAGCAAATCCAAAACAACCTTTTTAATTCTACCAGTGCAATCCACCAAATATTATCCTATCTATGGCCTCTAGGTGGTATCATAATGCAAATAATATATAAAAGATAATTATAATGGCCATAAAGCAAAATATATCTAAAATACTCATTTTCGATCAGTCTTCCATCTCCCTGGGAGGGTACAGATACAACAGTGTGTGAACGTAATTTTTATGCTTTTATAGTACTTTTGAGATTTCTYCTTTCCCTGCTACACCTCTACATGGTTCCAAGTAATAATGAGACAATGTTTAGGAAAATTCAATACAGTCAAAGAGAAAAGCAAACCTTAAAAGTTTCTCCAATCCTATCTGAATCCAGGTGAGAGTCCTCTGAGCTTTGACAGCATTTGGAAAAAGAATTTCAAGCATCACATAAGCTTTTAGATGTGTACTTCTCTCTAACACTCAACTCTCATAGATAAAGCAAACATGAACAACAGCTCCTCACAGTGAGCTCTCTGCAATTAGCTCATGCCCTTACTGTAAGGAGCCAGTTGGATATTATGGGGGCCTTACACTGAGGCTGAGAAACACTTTCTCAACCTAACAGGACAGAGTTGATCACTCTTATCAGCCTGACTACTCAGAGGGAAAACAGTGTTGAGGAAAACTAAAACGTAGCCTCAAAGAAACTGCACATTTGAGAATCTGGCTTATAAAATCTCCCTATACATTATACCAACTCCTTCTAGATGTCAATGAACTCACACTTTCAGCTGCAGTCCTAATTCTCTACAGCAACACCTACACTGCATTTTCATCACATGAATGAAAAGTCTTATTTGTTGTTTGGGCAAGTAAGTGTAAGTGATATAATAAAAAAAGACAATATGTCAAATAAAGTGGGTCAACAGTGAATATTGTTAGAATAGGGCCAGGACTTGACTGAGATTTTTCACAATTAAACAAATATTCTTCCTGGTATAAATATGTCTCTATAAATCAACATTTGCACTTATGAAATTCCATGCCGTTGCTGACAAAACATAAAACTATYTCTTATTACCACATCAGATAAAAACAGCTAAGAGGATCAGGAGTTGATTTAAGACTCCAAGCAAATGTTATGGACTCAAACCAGGTAAATCCACACATCCAAGACATTCCTGATCTGAAACACACTTTTTTAAAAAAAAGAAAAAAAATACAGTTTTACTATTTGGGAAGGACAAGAAAATTCATCATTTCCATGAATAACATTTTTAAGCAAGTTTATTAGTAAGAAAAGCTTTATAAGCTCTATGTTGTTATAGTTTTATTATAAAGTCACTTCAAAGCTGACCAGATTTCTCTCTTGGGGAAAAAAAGCAAYCAAGTAAAATAGACAACCTGCTTAGATTGTCGCTTATCAGCATACTTGCACAGATTGACACCTGCTGAAGCATCAGTGCAGTGCAAGATCTGTGCTTATTTTCTGTCCTTATAYGTATGCAGATATCATTTTCTGGTAAGAACAGAAAAAGGATGACATGGAATATCAACACCTTTTCATATGCTGTTTTCCTGAAAAAGCTGTGCTTTCCATACATGGAAAAWTTATGATGTATACATGGAAAATACTGCTCTTCAGCAGTGGCAATCAGTGGGGCTGCAAAAAGCTGTGCAGTTTACAAGTATGCCATTATTATTAGTAGGAGACCTTGCTGATAACCTCTAAGATTAGGCAATGAAGTAAACAAAATATATATTAGAAAAGGAAAGATTTAGGGTGGATTTCTAGGCATGATAATAATGAGCCTCAGATGTTATAATATATACTAAATACTTTTTTTTTTTTTTTTACTATAAGATGAATAAAAAGGTACAACATCTAGCAGCTTAAGTACAGTTAAAATAGAAAACCAAAAATATATTCTTTGCAGCCTTACTAAAAGTACATGTTTTGAATATATAAATACAAAATTGCACTTTTAAGAAGATGTAAGCAACTGTGATTCCAGTATGTGTGCTACAGGTTAGGTAAAAATGCACTAGCAAACCACCAGTGATTTAGCTCCCACAGAAATTGTACCTGGTTAAAAGGCAGCACATTGAATTTACGCAGATATCCTTTTTCTAACTTCAACTAGTAAATCACCTCATAATCTAAAATGCTTCCCACTCTTCAAAAAAGTGGAAAAGGTGTAATTTGAAATGTCTCTCTTTGGCTGTACAATATGAACTAGATTGCTATAATCCAGATGAACTATATTTATGACTTGTAGTCAAGCAGAGAGGTAGGAAACACCGTAAACCACAGCAATTTACAGTAATACAGATCAAACATCCAAATGACTTCATTATATAAATGTTGATTGTTTTTCTTTCCCTATTTAGGTTCATTTACCTGACAGAGTAAATCACTACAATGAGCAAACACCATGTAAGATGACAGAAGGGCTGGCATATGCTACTGAATAGCATCTAAACAGCACGAAACTGAGAGCTGAGGTGCCTGCTGCCAGTTACAAAGTCTTGCCTGAAAAATACAGTCATCTTTATGCCCGTCACTGTTCCCTTCTTTCTGTAAAATGAAAATAACCAATATGTCCACAACTAACATCATTCATAAGCAAATCTTATTAAAGCATTAGCTAAGATCTATCTTAATGCAATATTTAAACACTTAGAAGATAAAAGCACAAGCACATAAGGATCTGCTCTGAAGGGGATTGTTTCATTATAGCAATTTGATCACATTTGATCAAAAAATAGTTTTAAACACAATTTTTGTATAAAGGCCAAAAAGGTTTGACTAACATACTTTCTTACTTTTGAATCTGTTATCTACAAGAAAAAGGCTGTGCCAGGGCATGCCAAAATTAGGTTTAATGAGATCAGAAAAGAATATATCATTTTACGCTATTATGGACTTCGAGCGTATGAAGTAAAACGAGATTTTTAAAAATAAGTTCATCTACAGCAAACTAGCTTTAGATTTTTTTCTGCATAAAGGTGGATAAAGCTACGCKAGGGTTTTCTGTATACTGATGTTCTACTTCCAGTTCAGACTGCAACCGGCTGCCACTCTCTATTCAAAATAGCAACATTTCACAGCAGCAACTGGTCAGAGAAAGGCATTGTACCTACTTTTTTCTTACATCAGAAGATATTTTTAACAGTACCAGTCTTGCAAACTGAAGTAATATATAATCAAGCAATGTAAAAACGTGTTTTAACAGTACTTTGCAATAAAGATTTTTCTCCTCAATGTAACTAACTACGAAATAAAAATATGCTCCTAATTTGAAAACCAAGATGTTATGCACAAATATTAGGTAAAATTTCTTATTTAGAAATATCTAACCCATTCATGATAGATTTTTTTTTTACTTATTTAGAAGACATCATAAACTTAATTTTCTAAGCATTGCACTTTTCGCTAAGCATAAAAAGAAGTCACAAAAAGAGACACAACCACTGTTGCAAAATTTGTAGGAGGACATAAGAATAAATATAGCTGAAATTATGTCAGTTTAGTGCTTTTTCTTTGATCAGTTTAGAGTCTCATATTTAAGAGTATAGGAATTCTAATTTAGTTAAGCAGGTCATTAATRGACATTAACTTGGAAGTGAAGTACTATTTAGTGGTCCAAAAGAAGACACCAACAGATTTCTGATTGTGAAAAGTATTGCAGATCATCTATTTCAATTAATATAAATATATCCAACTTCCAGCATCTAATGAGACTATGATAAAACAACTTTCCTTCTGAAATTATATGCACTCTCTTTGCTATTAACTAACAAAAAAGCACAGTTTTTCCATTTTACAATTATATTTCTTTAAGAAGACAGCATACTATGTTTTTCACCTATGTGCTTACTCATAATACTTCAACAGTTAGCTATTTCCCATTAAGATTAGAAATATCACTTGTTTTAAAATGCCCTTTAATTTTCATATAAGCAAGTATTACTGCAGGTTGATAATTTAGCAAGAAAATTCAGAAAAGCTGCCTTTTCAAAAACTCCCACATAGCATCAAAAATGTTGTAATGATTTTCACTAGACCTAAGCTGCTAGCACATTAAGATAATTAAGAATATAATCATGCTGACACATGGAAAAACTATTATAAGCAATGTATCTTTGAACATTGTCCCTTTCTTAGTATCTAAATGAGAACTTCTAAAATTTCTCAAGCCAGGCAGTGCTAGGTGCTAATTTCTTGAAAATATTGCCCAAARACTTTAAAAAACATAAACATATAGCTGGGCTAAGTCTCCCAGTTTTAGCTTCTCCTTGCAACATTTGTCAGCACATACTGATCTTTGAAATAAATACCAATGAAATAAAGGAGGAGATTTTAAATCCAAAAATTATCATTACCATAATTAAATAGAGACATCAGATCACTTATCATTAATTACAAATACTAATTCCTTTCCTTTTCATTTCTCTGTAGCCACAAAGTTTTTCTTCAGTTTAGTTACATTTTTCATAGAGTTACCAGGGAATCAGTTTTGCATTGATCTCTCCTCTGGGAAAGCTTTGCGCAGCTTCCGAAGGCCTTCTCTAATTCTAACTAACACACTAGAAAGCCATGCCAAAGATTGATTCCCTAGGAGATGGGTATAAACAAACTGAAATTGCAGTTATGATTAAAACAAAACAAGAGATGCACATTTCAGCTAATTCCTGAGATAATTACTCGGTTTAAAGTGCTACCAAAGAAATCCTCCCGGGGCTGTATTAAACTGCTTCTTTGCAGCGGTGACAGTATACACCAAAGACGGTTCAGTTTTCTCCTTTTCTCTCCTCTATTGCCTGGTTATTGCTACTCACATACTATAATCTATATCAAATTAATGACACAAATTGTCAGTAAATATTTGCCAGATCATTAGTTAGTTTCAGATTTTGAGACAAAGGCATTTCTCTTGTTTTGCTCCTCACCCAGTATCAGAATTGGGGAATCGGCGAATTTTAATTTCCTATAATGCTATCTTTATTCACAACACTATTTTTTCCTTGAAAAATGCCACAGCCAAAGAACATCAAAATGCACCAAGTACAAATTGAATCCTAATTCCAGGGCTAGCAGAATGAGTTACAGTCCTTCTTATTGCCTATTATGAYCAAAAAATATGGACTGAGGAATTTGATATTTGCTTGAACATTCAGAACGTCTACAAAAACGTAAAAAACTCTCTAAGACTTCCAACATTCAGGCATGCTGCCCAGCACGTTGCTGCATACCTAATGATCACTGCAAGACATTATTTCCTCTGCTAATGCTTTCATATAAGATCTCAACCCAGTCTGAAGTCCTTTGGAACCTCTGGAAACTCTGGAGAGCATGCTGGAGATCCCAGCTTGTGGTAACCTTCAATTGCTCATAACACAAGTCAGTTCAATGCACTCTGCAAATCAAGGATTTTTTCCTATTTTGTGCATGTGCATGCGTGTGTGTGCATGCATGTGTGCGCTAAAAAAATACATTACCCTAAAAAATTATTATAAATGATACACTAGTAGAAGCAAAAAATGCTTAACCTGTTTACCCCAAGGCTAAATCTAGAGAACACTCTCTACAGCCAGCTGTGCTGCATCAGGCTCTTGCTACGTCTTCGGCTGCATTCCCCAGATAAAACCTTGTGAAAACACTAGTTTTCACAACCAAATTCCATTTTGGAGTTAAGTTCACAGAACTCATTTCTTTCCCTCTCACTTCTGCACTCTTGAAAATAACCTCTAACCTATTTGGAAGACATTTTTGACATCTTGACATTCCTCACTCTTTGGCATTACTTTCAGTATTGTTTCACTTTTTCAGATATTATTTTGTTAGATCAGGTTAGACTTCAGCAGTAAACAGCCACTTCAGGGCTTCAGATGATCAGATGGAGGGGAAAAAAAAACAAAAAACAAACAAAACAAAAAACTTTCTTCCAATCTTCCAAATATCTAAGGATAAAAATATCTCTCTGGAAAAAATCAAAAAAATTTACCCCAAAAATATTTTTCACAAATTTTAGTTGCTGAACCACCTACTGCCCAAGAATCACACAGCTGAAAAAAATATGGCTTTATACTTCAGAATCCTCTTATCTTGGTCATGCCTTGTRGATAATTTTTATAGATTGACTCTTCCTATATCATGCCAAGTATGTCACATACACCGTAAAGAAAGAAACTAAAACAGYRAATGTTCAATTCTGCTCCACTCTCTATCACCTGCTTACCAGCAGATTACCTATATCCTGCTTCTCTGCAGGCTTATTTGGCTGCACAGCATTATAGACTGAGTTGTCCCACCACTGAAACAGTTACTTACAGCATATGAAGTTAAGTGTCTGTGAAAGCACTGATCAAAGTCTATGTCTTCCTCCCTGTAGTATTTTCAGTAAGGCTATASCACGAGATAGGCATGCATGGTTTCTGCTTTGAGATTTCTTTTTCATTAAAATATGCCTTCTAGGAAACTTAATTTGATGTGTACATTAAACTTCCTGAGATTACAATGATTGTAACATATTTGTATTATAAATAAYTATAAACTAAGAGCAAAGCTAAACTTGTAGCTAAGGAACAAAACTGGTTTAATCCAGGGAAGAACTCTCCTACGATTGCATCCGCTCCCACCAATGAGTTTCCAACATCTACTCAAAAAAAATAAATGAAAGTGAAGCAGTTTTTCAAAGCAGTCCAATATGGAAAACATAGCCTTTTTTTTCTTTAATAACTAGACCAGTACATTTAGCCTCAAAACTGTTTCTATCTCATCTAAAATTACTTAATGAGTCAACTCTAAGCCTATATATTAAAATATTAGAACTACACATGTGAACTTAACATGCTCTATAGATCTGCAGAAAATTGTCAGATAAACCAAGAATGTAAATAAAAAGGACTCTTACAATTCAAAAAAAAAGAGAAAAATCTAGTGACAGATGAACAATACAGTGACGATTACTGTCTTTCCACATGTGTATTTTTTGTAGGTGTTTACCAGAAATTAAGTCTTCACAGGAACCCAGATAASCACACAAACTCATACAAACATATACCCAGCTAGATTTACTTTCCCTACYAGATTAAGCTTACATTCCTGAGTGGTATGCTAAAGAAAATTTAGCCACACTGACACTACAAAAGTATTGGAAAAAAACATGATCAATGCCTCACAACTTCTGGGAACAACAGGCTAAAAGTTTTTTTGAGGAGARAAAAAAAAGTCTTTAAATATAAAATGGACATAACAACAACTGTGCTAGCTGAAAATCTAATCATGACTTTTGACAGCAATGACACAGGCTTCCAGATACTAGAAAATACTTGAAAGAATTCCAGAAATCTCCAGAAGAAAGATTTCTGCTCATGTGCCCAAACTATTTCTGAGTTGCACACTATGCAGTAGTCCTGACTTCTCTSATGTGGCATCAGGTATTAAACAGCACAATTCCCAGTTCATTATCTGCAAAGTTAATTTTGGTGAGCTCTGTTCACTAAGCAGAGTCCATCCCCCATTCCATAAACTGAAATTGAGAGATTAAAATAAAAACTAATCTCACACGGAGGGATTACTGCCCATTTCTTCACAAGATGAACATATATTGTTTTGAGTAGGAAGAACTTGCATTTGGGGCAAGACAAGAAAACAGAAGTCTAGAAAAAAAAAWTTTAGTCAAATCTGTGGTATATTTTGCCAGTTCTCCACTCCTCTTTTCACACTACTTTTAAAACTACACAGTTCTTACTAGATACTGTTTTTGCTCAGAGTGAGCTAAGTGAAAACGTTATCATCCACAGCTTGGACCACTTGCTTGTTACCATCTTCCTTCTCTGTAGGGTGCTGCCTCCTTAACCACACAGCCACTCCTCCTGCCAACCAAAATGTTCAATGTCAGCTTAAACCTTTTTTTTTTTTTTTTAATGCAGATTATTTGATAGAGCCAACTTAAGGAGAAGCTATAAATGCCAATTCTGCAGTCAGACAGGAGGGTGTAATAACCCCTGGCAAGAGCTGAAGAGCAGCTAAGGTAGGTTCCGAGCTGTAATCTTTTCACTAAGCTCAGCTGCAACCAACACAGCTTTTCGTATCACAGCCTTAAAGTTTTTCAAGATAGATGAGTGGAGGAGTATCACAGACACAATAATAAACACTATTAGAGATTAGCTAGGGCTCTAAAACAAAACTCTGTCAAAAGTAAATAAAGAAATAATGAGACTTTGTGTTTTCCTATGCGATCTTATATTAACAGCCAAAAAAATAAAAATACTAAACCAGAATTCTCACATAGGTGGGTATATTTAACGAAATTTATACACATACATGAGAAGATTTATTCCAGCAGCTGCCACATTGCTGCAAGGAAGTAGCTGATCTGAAGCTCTTAACCTAGCAGCACTTAGGATTTACTATGCAACCTAGAGAAGGGACTGTGAGTACAGTCCCTTCAGGAGACAGTTCAGCAAAGTTCCCCTTGGGATTGCTAATTCCTCCCCTTCCATGACACCTTACAGCAACCACAGCTGACTCCCGGACTTCTGAGATGGGTGCATCTAAAATCTAAGAGTTCAGTTGTTGTCAAGTCCCACARGCCCCATGGTAAAAATTAAGCAGTGGCTTAGTTCCTTTAGATGCTTATCTAACCAAAGCTGATTATTCAACTCAAGTAAATGAAGTTAAAACTTGTTCTGCTGCAGTGAGTAAGGAAATACTGAATTCACCTTGTTTCTTGAGCTCCAGACCAGCGTTCTAGCCAGATGACTATCCTTCTCCTTTCAGCTTACTTCAAATAAAATTCATCTCTGCTCATTTCACAACACCTATAAATGAAAAACAGGATTTTACTGGCATGGTATAGGAAATAAAAAAAAATAACAACAACGTAGTCCCTTTTAAGTAACTGGATAAGGAGGTGTTTATAGGCCTGTTTCTCTACAGGAAGATCATAAATTTCAGAAGAAAATATCAAAGGCATTTGCAAAATAATGTCACTGCAATGCTAATTCTGCATCTTTAATCCTTAAAATAATAATAAAAAAAGGCAGGTAGTCACTAATAAACACCATAGCTATGCCATCTTTTCTTTCTCCACTGTAATAAATCCAAACATAGCACACTGCTTCCACAGAAAAGAAAGAAAAGGTAAGACTGAAGTATTTACCTTCATAATTTCTATCTGGACAGAACACACTCTAATTTGACTTCTAGGCCAGAAAAAAATGGAATTGTTCTTTCTCATTCRAAAACGTTAAAATAAATTATGGGCTTCTAGAAGATACTGCATCAGCAACAGGTCAGTACTCTGGTCACTTTTAAGAAATAGGAACACTTGTTTATTTTGACACGGCTGGCCAGCACTGGCTGTTGAACTCAATGRTGATTCCATATAAAACATAAAAGGATATTGTAATTTGACTAAGCTGGTGCTTAGAATACATTCCTGCACTCCAGATAAAGAAAATTTAAAACACTAGAACTCGATGATGGAATGAACTTTGAGAAGTCATTTAAAAATACTTTTCTGTTAAAAATACTCTCTCATACAGCTTAAACCAGATAAACTTGTAACACAGCATTATCCTTCCTGCAAAGGATCACAAATAACGAAAAAGATGGTATCTCTGTTAAGGTAATGTCCAAATTGTTTTCAGTATCTATCTGCAAGAGGCCTATTTTTATCACAGTATTTAGCATATGCTACAGGGAGATAATAATAATTTTGTTCGTGATTTCTACAAAGGCTGTGCAATGCCTACACACGTAGCATTTGCTTAGCATTATCAAACACAGCTGCCTCAAAAATTAGGARAAGGTTAAACACATACAGAAGTGAAGCAGCAGGCTTAGTCCTTAACAGGRACTGGTGCTTCCTGCCAGGTAGCCTGACCCACCGAGAAAAAATACCACCGAGGAGCATTTTCTGCCAGACTAGCCTGTAAATTAATGTTCTCAACAGTAATAGCATGCAGCTGGAGGGGTAAAAAATCCTAAACTCAACTATGCTGTCCTTCTATGTTAACAGCTAATAGCTAGTATCTAACACTCTAATCTAGTACCTCAGATTATGGAAATTAGGAGAGGACATTCATATACAAGGTAATTTGAAATGAGTAAAACTCGTATTATATTGTTACAAGTATTTTTTGCTTTCTGCTGTGACAATAGAATGGTCTAAAACTACTTTGATTATTTTTCCCACCAATCACCTCACAGTCTCACTGTCCAATTTCCTCGTATTTCATGCAGGATTATTCTTGTCCTTCTCACTACACCTCATCATTTCTATTTCTACAAACAGAGTAAAACCTGTTTTTTTGTTTTTTAATACAAATGGAATTTCATTTTATAACTTCCTCATACAATTACAKAAATATTCCTACACAAAATGGCTTTACTGTATATATGCAGCCTTCAAATAGGACAATAAAGGAATACTGCTTTCTCATGTCAAGACTATCAGAGACTCATATTGCTAAAAATAACCAGATTTGATACCTGTGATACTACTACATAACTCCAGCAAACTCACTAGAGAAATAAAGATCATCTAGTGTAAATTCCTTCTCAAAGCAGAGCTACCTGCAAAATTGGATTGGGCTGCTCAGGGTTCACTTGTGTTTTGACAACCTTCAATGATGGAGATACGTCTCTGGGCAASCTGCTCCCACGTTTAACTATGCTCACTGTGAAAGCATCTCCCCTCGTGCAACAGGAATTTCTCTCATTGCCCCCGGTGACCACCGTTCCTAGTGCTTCATGACGAGGCTGGCTCTGCCCCCTCTGCACCATCCCCTGCGGGCAGCCGTGGGGATTTCCCAGCACAGCCTCTTCTCTCCTTTCCAGGCAAAACCASCCTGGCTCCCTCGGCCTCTCCGCATGCATCAGGTCCTCCAGCATCTCACCAAACTCCTTCCAATCTCTTAGAGGGCTGTAAACTGGGCAGTGGTCCAGATGCAGCCTTATGAGCTCAAAAAGAAGTGCAAAACCACCTCCCTTTGCCTGCTGGCTATGCTTTTGCTAATGCTGCACTGGGTAATGCCAAGCCGGGTGCAGGACTTTCACTGAGCTGTACTTCTACACAGTATTTGAACAAAGTTTGAAGACAGACAGTCCTGTTCTAAGAAACCTTAGATGAGATAAGTACAGGAGATAGGATGACAAATAACTGTTCAATAAAGGTAAGTTATTAAAAAGGAAAAAAAGAAAAAGACTGATGAAGAGAGGACAGTTAGTAGTTTTGAACAGGATTTTGAAGGAGCATAAAGACAAACATGAATTCAGGAATTCCTGTTGAGGTGTGGAAGACTGGTAATTGAATGGCAAAAATCCAGGAATGGGTGATAAATGTTGTAATAGAGGACTGCCTGGCCAGAAAGACTAAGAATAGAAGACAGACTGAAAGTAAAATAAGATTATGTACAACCATAGGCACACAGCTCACCTCTTCATTCAGTTATTTGTTTTTTCATTTCTGAAATTTCAATTAAGCAAYGTCAACAATACTACAAGTCATTTTATGTATAAAAAGGCCTTCAAAAGGAAAAGTCATTCTGCACTTTGTCTGAGCTACCTGACAAAGAAGAACTCAATAATCCTCCACCACGCTTCAGCAGCGAGGAGTGAGAAGCAGAACCTTAAAATAGAAGTAATGGGAAGAAATAGGTATGTGCCTGAAAGGTAATCTCAAATTCATCATGCTAAACTTTCAAAGACCAACTTTAAACAAAATAGAGGTAGTTGAAAATATGTTTGTTTTGCTTCTGAGAAAAATGAATCTCTCATGCCTTTAGGCAGTAGAGAATTATGTGGTCTTTCAAACTAAAAAAGTGCAAACTGTAGAGGATCAGACTGAATAAATGTTAAGATGCCAGTCTCACAAGGCCTTTGGGAATCCACACAGGAACAATGTTTTTGAGATGTCTCACACAGGAATGGTGCATTTGTTATAGTTACTCACGCCTCATAGAGTAAGCCAATAGAAACCAATAGAAACCAAAGGATGTGTTTATGTATTAAGGGACAAAGATGGACAGAAAGGAGGTATTTGCATGAGAAAATAAAACAGGTCTGAACAGTCCAGTCACTTTAATGTTAGCTGAAAAAGAAAAATGAAAGATTAAGTAATATTTTCAAGTGGGCCAAACAATAAAAAAGATTAATGTTTTCTACTTAGTATCTTTCAAGTGTTCAAAAATTAGTCTAGTTACTAAGGCTCTTTCCCTCAATTTTTGCGAAGACTTGAAATGCAAGAATCACTTAGTTCTCATAGCAAGAAGAAACCTCCTTATCATGTAAAGGCAGAGACAAATAACTATGTGGAAGAACAGTTTCCTAAATCTGCAAAGACAATTCCAGCACTACCATTAYGGCTATTGCAGATGGGATGAGGGTAGTATCCAACACACAAAAATGACATTACACGCCCGAAAAAGACTAATTCTGTAAAGATCTACACTTCCTGAACACAGGTTTTCTGTGTGTTTTCTTCAGAGCAGACTGAAGTGGAGAGACAGAGCAAGCTTTACTTGTGGARAAGCCCCTTGGTCAGTATGAAGGGCAGGTGAATAAAAGCAGATCTCATCTCCATCGCAAAAGTTTCTGCTTTTGTGCCAATAAAAAACGGGGACACTTGGCCTAAGCTGAGGATCTCAGAAGATCTCAAGGTTGGGATCTGAGTTGGCATGTGACTGTATTTTGGCTTGATGAGCCAAAACTAAGCATATGGTACGTATTTTCAAGATTTAGTATACTACATATAATATCCACAAAATAATTTATAAACACTGATTATTGTTGAGTTTAAGCCTATAATCCTCTTTGGGAGTAAGATACCCAGTGCATAAATAGCTTCTTGAGTCAAAAAATAAAAAAAGGAGGGRGGGAAGAAAAAGCTTACAGTAATACTCACTGATTAAACATGCACAGAAGGCCAACATAAGACTACATACCCTTTAAGCTCTGAATTACATTCAATAGTTTTCTCAGTCAACTTAAAAAAAATACAGAACTGAAATCAACCTCATAAATGGCAAGCCTGTAGAAATGCATGTTATTGCTAAAAGAAGACAAAGAGGCATAAAAAGCTGATGCCTATAAGTCACCTTTACTACAATATCCTGGTATAATACCACAAAAGGAACAAAAAGAATGTATCCTTGTATCCTATCAAAAAAAAAAAAA